>NC_058370.1:66902500-67202500 GCF_018350175.1 Felis catus
CCTTCCCCCACCTGCCTTTGTAAGTATGTCTGTATTTACTGAAGATTATATCTGGGAGAATTTAGCATTCTACATTATGGAGTTTTCTGGGAATTTTCATTTGTGTTTTACTGAGAAAAGTAGGGCTTTTACTAAGAGTTTTAGTCTGTGTCTTGAAAGATTTTAGTAGAAAATTGAGGTACCACAAAGTGATGTTTTTTCATTTTTCACAGAACTCAATTAGTAATAACACCAAAATGTAGAATCCTAAATTTAAGAGGTTACCATGATTATCATCCCATCATACCTCACTCCTCTGTGTCCTGTCAGAATCCTTCAAGATGAATTCACTTTAACTCCTACCTTTTAAGTCAGGGGGAGATTTTTTCAAATATATGTCTATCAGGTTAAAAAGGTGGTATCTTAATCCTGACATTTTAAGAAGTTCAGATCTAAAGCTGCAAAAACTGATTTATCATGACATTTTTTAGCTTTAAAGAAAATTTTTTTAAATGTTTTTATTTATTTTTGAGACAGAGAGTGACAGAGCATGAGCAGGGGAGGGGCAGAGAGAGGGAGACACAGAATCTGAAGCAGGCTCCAGGCTCTGAGCTGTCAGCACAGAGCTCGACGCAGGGCTCGAACCTACGAATTGTGAGATCATGACCTGAGCTGAGGTCGGACACCTAACCGACTGAACCACTCAGTTGCCCCAGACATTTTTTAGCTTTTTGATTCTATTGTAAATATTAGTGATATTTAAAGCAGTTGGTCTCTTATGATTGATTTCTTTCCCATGTTCTCAATGGTATGTACAGAGTGGGAAAGGATCTTGGATACAATCTAGTTCACAGATTAACAGTCTTATGTTGAAGGACCCTTAAGAACCCAATTTTATTAGCTACTATTCCCTTTTGAAAGTTTAAAGGTGTGCTTTGTAACCTGTATGTGCAAATCTGAAAAGTGTATGTAAAAATATGATGTTTACATTTGCAATTGAATCAGTGCTTTTAAAATTTGAATGCAAGATAACACTGTTTTTCCATTTCATTTTTAAAAAAATTAAACATTTTATTTTAAAGTAATCTCTACACCCAATGTGGGGCTCAAACCACAACCCCAAGATCAAGAATCACATGCTCTACTCACTGAGCTAGCCAGGCACCCAGCCCTCCATTTCATTTTTTTTAATTGATTTTTTTTTATTTTAGAGAGTGAGGGAGAGAGAGTGCTAGCAGGGGAGGGGGCAGAGATAGAGAGAGAAAGAATCCCAAGCAGTCTCCACACTCAGCATGGCTCCCGATATGGGGCTTGATCTTGACCTTGTGATCATGACCTAAGCCAAAATCAAGAGCCAAATGTTCAACCGACTGAGCCACCCAGGCATCCCCTTCCTTTTCATTTTTGATCCAGATTTTAATCAACAATCCATAGTTACAGGATATTTAGAGTCATTTTATGGAAAAATCAATGATTATCATGATTATGATGCTAAAGTCCTTCAAGAACTGTTGGGGCATCTGAGTGGCTCAGTTGGTTAAGTGTCCGGCTTCGGCTCAGGTCCTGATCTCATGGTTCGTGACTTTGAGCCCCACATCAGGCTCTGTGCTGACAGCTCAGAGCATGGAGCCTGCTTCAGATCCTGTGTCTCCCTTTCTCTCTGCCCCTCTTCTGCTCGTGCTCTCTGTCTCTCAAAAATGAATAAATGTTTAAAAAAAAAAAAAACTATTGAACTATTGAAGGCTATTGGTTGCTTAAGTTTGGTTGTCACCGTGGTCATTGGACTCTTGGTGGCTCTCCTGTTTAATACCATGGGTGGTCAGTTGTCTCAGAAAATGCCTCATGTTAACGGCTTCCTATCAGCTTCTGATCAGGTTGAAATATGTAGTGTCACCCACTGACTTGACACAAAAGTGAAGAAACTTGACCCTTTAGTTGACTTGTGCAGTCTTACAGAGAGAATTCTAATCTTTTTGAAATATTGAAAATAGGCCAAGGATCCTTTATTTTGAAATGACTGATGTAGAACAGTCTCTACATTTTACAGATAAATATATTGATAGAGAATTAACTTTCCAAGGTCAGTATTTGTAGCTAATAATACTGCTCTCCTATGTGGTATAGCTAGTCAGAGAAAATACAATGTGCAACCAATAGGTAGGCATTTTGGCAGGATGTAGAAATTTAAGCTTACAATTGACAGGATTATCAATTTGGATATCTTAATTATTGTGTGTGTATAAATCCAGCTGCCAAATTTCAAGTAGGCTTCATACCTGGTGCAGAGCCCAATGTGGGGCTTGAACTCAAAACCCTGAGCTTAAGACCTGAGCAGAGATTAAGAGTTGGATGCCTAACTGACTGAATGACTTAGGCGCCCCTCCAGCTGTCAGATTTCAAACTGAAAATCTTTTTTGCCCAAGTGTCCTGAAAATAATTGGAAAACTAGGGAGGATACTTTATAGAAAATAAGGTAATAGTAATTGGAATATATTGTTATAAGCAATTTTTTTTCCAACAGTAATTGGAATATATTGTTAGGAACAATTTTTTTGGGTAACTCTTGTTTGCTATGAAATTTTTTAAGTGCATTCAACAATTCTTCAAATTTTTGTTTATTTTTGTTAAGGCTTCTCCAGGTAATCTTTCTCAGTTTGAAGACATTCTCTTTGGTAACAACGATATGTCAGCTTCCATTGGTGTTGTGGGTGTTAAAATATCTACAGTTGATGGCCAAAGACAGGTCGGTGTTGGGTATGTTGACTCCATACAGAGGAAGCTAGGACTTTGTGAGTTCCCTGATAACGATCAGTTCTCCAATCTGGAGGCTCTCCTAATTCAGATTGGACCAAAGGAATGTGTTTTACCAGGAGGAGAGACTGCTGGAGACATGGGAAAGCTGAGGCAGGTAAGGGAATCAAGTCTAGTGATGGAGAACCTAAGCCTAGGAAAGGTTCTAATTAACATGCTATTTTATTTAAGAAAAAAAATAATTTAAAAGTCAAATATTTTTGTATTTAATTACAGTAATGTTTTATATTGAGGATTATCTTGATGTTTATCTTTCACAGAAACTTTGTATATTTAAGAGGATTGTAGAACAAGTTGTTTCTTGTTTTACTTCAGATCCTCCCTCCCTCCCTCCCTCCTTCCCTCCCTCCCTGAAAGAGTAACAGAATGCCATCTTGAAGGGATCACAGCTGATGAAAGGAATGCTTTCACAGTTGTGAGGGGAGGTGATTGAGGTCCACTTAAAAAAAACCAATTTATTACTGTATTTAGCATGGATTTATCAAATAAATAAGATGCAGATCTTCAGTTTAAGATAGTTTAAGTGGGACCTTTAGCCTCTTATTTCATTGAGTCTTTTTAGAAAATTCTGATTATACTGTTTGATTATACTGTTTGTGTAAGTATATGATTTATTTAGGTATTTAAGGGATATTGTATCCTTGAAGGATTCTTTTCTTTTTGTGGGCTTCAGACACCATAAGAACTGCTTGGGAAATAGAAAATATATAATGGGCATTGTTAGCATAGATAGTATCTAAACAACTTTCCACAAGTATTATTCTGTTAAGAGGTTTTTACTATTGGGACTATTTTTGGGGTGGGGGTGCTATTTTTAAAAACCTTTATATGAACATACTTTTAAATTACATGACAACTTAGTTTATAGATTTTAAAAATATGTGTTAGTATGTATGTCTTCCCAGTGTCTTGCACATCATATAGAAACTTAATGTGGGTCAATAATTTAAGTTGTTCTTACTATACTTGTCAGTGATATGATTTTTTCTCATTTCTTTTTTTATTTTCCTCAAAGTAATTTAAATTATTTTTTGTAAAATAGGTTATTCAGAGAGGAGGAATTCTGATCACAGAAAGAAAAAGAGGTGACTTTTTTACAAAAGATATTTATCAGGACCTCAACCGGTTGTTGAAAGGCAAAAAGGGAGAGCAGATGAATAGTGCTGTCTTGCCAGAAATGGAGAATCAGGTATGTGGATTATAATGTGAATTTACTCTTAAATTATAATCATGGCTTTTGGAAAGCTACTTCTTTCATATCTCTCCAAAGTGTTAACTGTGATTCACTGATATTAATTAAGCTTATTTTTACTGTGATTAAACTTTTGAAAAACTTGAGGAAATGACTAGAAAAACTGAAACATAACCTTAAATATAATTGCATTATATTTACATAACATATATCCTTGGACCAAGAAAGAGTTTTATTGATTTCACAGGAAAGAGCCTGATTAATGTCACTTAAGTGGATGAGATAGCATAGTGGTTGTAGGGGGGAAAAAGACCTTTCAGAGCTTTATAATGTACAAGTTGTAGAGTCTTTAATAAATTACTTCATCTTTCTTTTTTTTTTAATTTTTTAAATGTTTATTCATTTTTGAGAGACAGAGACAGAACATAAGCAGGAGTGGGGCAGAGAGAGAGGGAGACACAGAATCGGAAGCAGGCTCCAGGCTCTGAGCTGTCAGCACAGAGCCTGACACGTGGCTCAAACCCATGAACCATGAGATCATGACCTGAGCTGAAGCCTAATCAACTGAGCCACCCAGGGGCCTCAATTACTTTATCTTTCTGAGAGGCAGTTTCATTATTTGTTAAATACATAATAGGTCTTATAGGATTGTTGGGGAGATCAGGAATAAGAGTGAAAGTAAATATATATATATATATATATATATATATATATATATATATATGGCACATAATGCATAATAAATACTACATTTAAACAGTTTGGCTAAAAAATCGGCAGATTATGTATGTGTAGTGGTAGAAATGAATATGGAAACAATGTAACTTTTATGGGATTTTCAGTGGTTGATGTGTTTCTTTGTTCAAATTTTCGAGGTCGGTGTGGCTTGAGATGTATTTTTATGGTAAAATATTGGAAGCTCTTGACAGGATATTTGTGGGTCACTGATAAGTAACATGGAAAATTCTGTTGTATACTTAAAAAGACAGGACAAGCTGTTAAACTTAGAATTCCCAAAGTAGATTTCAAACTAGAATGAACTGGGACTGTTATGACTGTCATGATTTTGTGGTTATTGCTTATCATGTAATAGTTTAATTCCTATAAACTCCGTAATTCTTTTACTTTTTGTGTGTGTAACATAATCAAAAGCCAGTATGTATGAGCAGTAATACTGGTATTAGAAACTTACCTCTTGAAAATGTGAAGAAGCTTTTAGGGCTACAAAAAGTTTTTATCTGTGCTTCCTGATGACACTGCAGGAAGTGCAGTGCTGGAGTTTGTCAAGGACAGGTAGATGACTGTTTTCAGTTAGGGAAAGCAGGTACATTTCACAAGTCTAGTATCAAATATATTTTAATATGTAGGATTTGTCGTTGGGCTGTCGGTTTGATGTCCTGAACTACTTATGTTACAATAATAACAGATTATTTACATTTTTTATTATTTAAATATACATGTAGGAAAGTGCATATATCCTAAGTGTATAACTGAATTTTCATGAATTGCAGATCCCCAGATAACCAGCACCCGTGAAGCAGAATAGAGTATCAGGACCTCAGACCTTTTTTAGGCTTCCTTTCAGTCATTACCCCAAGGGTAACCATCGTTCTTACCTCTGCTAGCATAGACTAGTTTGGCCTGTTTTTGTAGTTTACATTAGTGGAATCATATGGTTTATATTCTTTTGTGCCTGGTTTCTTTTGTTCAGTATTGTTTGTAAGTTTTACCCATATTGTCATGTGTCACGGTTGATTGTGCTTATATCTTTGGTTGTGTAGTATTCCATAGGGGTGAACATGCCAAACTTCATTCATTTTACTCTTGATAGGCATTTGAGTCATTTCTACTTTTGGCTATTATAAATAATACTATTCTAACAGTAAATTTTCACTTTCTAAAACTAATTTTTTAACCTTAAGAGATTTATTTAAACTTTGTCTGATTTTCTTGGTTTGGATTGAGAAGGAACACAAAGGGAAATGATAGTGTTCAGAATTTATTTTCATTTTGCCATTTGTTTTTTAAATACCTCTAGGATTTGTTTATATATGTTTTTATATATTCTCTAGAGAGTGAGGGAGACAGAATCCAAAGCAGGCTCCAGGCTCTAAGCTGTCAGCACAGAGCCCGGTGCAGGGCTCAAATCCACAAACTGTGGGATCATAACCTGAGCTGAAGTTGGGACACTCAACCAGCTGCACCCCTAGAATCTTTAATTAAATTTTTTTTTTTTTTAATTCTTAATCTTAGGTTGCAGCTTCATCATTGTCTGCAGTAATCAAGTTTTTAGAACTCTTATCAGATGATTCAAACTTTGGACAGTTTGAACTGACTACTTTTGACTTCAGTCAGTACATGAGGTTGGATATTGCAGCGGTCAGAGCCCTTAACCTTTTCCAGGTAAAAAATAACATGTCTTAAAAAACTTAATGCTTAAAAAATGTTTCCTTTATTCTATGCTGAGGAATATTATTAAGGAGCTTAAATATTTTGAAATATTATACGTAGACATGCAGCTTTAAATTACTATATTTTTCTAGGTGCAAGCTATATAAATAGTATTTGTCCTGGCTTTATGAATAATTTTATTATATTAATAGCAGTTCTTAAAAAATTAATTTTAGTAAGTTTTATGTCTAAAACTACAGTAATTACAAAGTAATTTTGGTTTGGGGGAAAATACACAGCAGAAAATCTAGATTAATAGGTTGAAAGTTTGATTTTAGGAAGAGGAGCTTTTTTTTTTTATTTCTTTTTTACTTTATTTTTTACGTTTATTTATTTTTGAGACAGAGAGAGACAGAGCATGAACGGGGGAGGGTCAGAGAGAGAGGGAGACACAGAATCTGAAACAGGCTCCAGGCTCTGAGCTGTCAGCACAGAGCCCGACGCGGGGCTTGAATTCACGGACTGTGAGATCATGACCTGAGCTGAAGTCAGTTGCCCAACTGACTGAGCCACCCAGGCGCCCTGAGGAGCTTTTTGTTTTAAGAAAAAATTATTTTATACACATTTTACTTAAATAAATTAAAAAATATATTTTTTTAAGTTTATTTTGAAAGAGAGAGGCAAGAGAGCATGAGTTGGATAGGGGCGGGGGTTGGGGGGTGAGAATCCCAAGCAGGCTCCACACTGTGCAGAGCCTGATGTGGGGTTCTAACTGTGAGATCATGACTTGAGCCTAAACCAAGAGTTGCACGCTTAACTGACTGAGCCCCCCAGGTGCTCCCCAGAAACCTTTTTATTAAATTTATTTATTTTGAGAGAGAGGGAGAACGTACACAAACGGGGAGGAGGGGAGAGGGAATCCCAAACAGGCTCTGCACTGGCAGCACAGAGCCTGATATGAGGCTCAAACTCACGAACCATGAGCTCGTGACCTGAGCTGAAACCCAGAGTCAGATGTCCAACTGACTGAGCCACCCAGACGCTCCCGCATGCACATCTTACTTTAATAGCCACCAAGACAACTGTTTCATTTCCTCTAATGGACTCTGTCTACCAATTATGTTGGCCTTCAACATATGGCCATAGCAATACATATGAGTATGTATCATGCATTTATACACACATGCACACATTCTAAAGCACCATGAGACACAGGCTACACTTTCACACAACTGGGGGCCTCTCATGTGCAATTGATCACTGGTTTGCTTTACTCAAGACTTTAATGGGCTTGGTCTGGCCGTTAGTCCCAGTTCTCCAGAGAGGAGTTAGGATGACATAATGAGTCACCTCACTTTGGACATCATAAAAGAATGGAAATAGGCTAAATGTGAGATGGCATTTGAAGCCTCCACTTTGACCATGTGGATTCAAAATACTCAGGTGCTGTAGTATAGACTGACCCCCAGCCTGACAGTAAGCCGGCTGAGGAAGAGGAACTTCTGTGCAAATTTCTCATTTAATATCTGAAGAATATAAGTGTTCTTGTTCCCAAAATTATTTAATTATTTTTCGTAGCACAGTAAAGTTTTCACTAATGAGCATGCTATTCTTCTTTGTTTTTTGTTTACTAGGGTTCTGTTGAAGATACCACTGGCTCTCAGTCTCTGGCTGCATTGCTAAATAAATGCAAAACCCCTCAAGGACAAAGACTGGTTAACCAGTGGATTAAGCAGCCTCTCATGGATAAGAACAGAATAGAAGAGAGGTATATTACTAATGTACACTTCTGTAAGCTTTGGGTAACTTCTAATTACTCCACAGGATTATGCCATTTATTCTAATATGCAAATTTGCTCCTGTATTTTTGCATGTGACTGCACAGAGAGCTAGCTACATAGTGATAAGAGTAGTAATGATTTAGATTGATTTGATAACTTATTTTACTATTTTTTTTCACTATAAAAAAGTAAAGTTTTATCAGAGAGATGGATGGATAGTGTTTCAGAACATAAACTTAGGAGCGTGAGTACCTTGATGCAAGTTACGTCTCTAGCGCTTATTCGCTGTGTTATCTTGGGACAGTTACTCAACCTCTGTGTTGCAGTTTCTTCCCTTTTAAAATGACAGTAATGACACACCTATTTTGTAGGGTTGTTATGAAGATTGGATAATTTAGTATATATAAAGTGCTTTGATGAGGGTGTAGCACATAGGAAGCACTTCCTCTTAATTATTTTGGAAAGGGTTTTAAGGCAACCTAAACATTTATTTCAGAAAGTCACTTTAATTGAAAAAATGAAAGGTTCTATAATTCTGCTACTTGAATATGATTAACATTTGGGTATATTTTATTTTTATCTTTTGTTTTATATATGGGTTTTAAGACTTTAAAAGAAGTATACATAAGAGTATAAATGCTAAGTGTTGCAGCTTGGTGGATTTTCACAAAGTGAACACATCAGTGTAACAACAGTCAAATCAAGAAACAACATAAGTAGCATCCTAGTGACTCTCCTGGAATCTCCTGCTAGTTACTACCCCTCCTCACTTCGAAGTAATCACTGTCCTTCTAACATCATAGATTAATTCGTTTTGCCTGTTTTTTGAACTTTATATAAATGGAGACATTTTATTTTTTTTTTTTAATTTTTTTTTTTTTCAACGTTTATTTATTTTTGGGACAGAGAGAGACAGAGCATGAACGGGGGAGGGGCAGAGAGAGGGAGACACAGAATCGGAAACAGGCTCCAGGCTCTGAGCCATCAGCCCAGAGCCTGACGCGGGGCTCGAACTCACGGACGGCGAGATCGTAACGGCGAGATCGTGACCTGGCTGAAGTCGGAGGCTTAACCGACTGCGCCACCCAGGCGCCCCTAAATGGAGACATTTTAAATGACTTTTTTTTTTAAATGTTTATATTTTGAGAGAGACAGAGCACAAGGGGGGTGGGGGCAGAGAGAGAGGGAAACACTGAATCTGAAGCAGGCTCCAGGCTTGGAGCTATCAGCCTAGAGTCCGACATGAGGCTCGAACTCACAAACCGCGAGATCATGATCTGAGCTGAAGTCAGATACTTAACCAACTGAGCCACCCAGGCACCCCTAAATGGAGTCATTTTAGATGATGCACTCTTGTATTAATCTTTTTTCTTTAAACATAGTTGTAAATCTTAATATAGTTATGTGCCCCAATTTTTCCCACTTATACGTCAATTTTCATAAGCATTTTTTACTGTTGCTGTTTTATCTTCTCATTCAACATTTTTTTTTTTTTTTGAAGTTTATTTACTTTGAGAGAGGAGAGAGTGTGAGCGAGGAGGGGCAGAGATAGGAGGAGAGAGAATCCGAAGCAGGCTCATACTGACAGTGCATAGCACAGTACTGGGCTATATCTTGTGAACTGTGAGATCAACCTGAGCCAAAACCAAGAGTCGGTTGCTTAACTGACTGAGCCACCCAGACACCCCTCATTCAATCAACATTTTTAGTTTTTACTAAGTACACAATATTTTATTGACAAGATGTACTTTATTTTACCTTTATCCATAATTAAGTTCTTTTTTTTAATGCATTTATTTTTATTTTTTTAGAGAGAGTCAGCAGGGGAAATTGGCAGAGGGAGGGAGAGAGAGAATCTCAAGCAGGCTCCACACTCAGCACAGAGCCTGATGGCAGGGCTGATCCCATGACCCTGGGATCATGACCTGAGATGAAATCAAGAGCTGGATGCTCAACTGACTGGGCCACCCAGATGTCCCAATAATTAGGTTATTTCTAATGGCCTTATTTTGTACCTAATGTTTTCCGTTTGGCAAATTAAGTGACACTGCCAGAATGGGTAAAAGATTCAATTTTTTTATAGCTACATGTCAAATCATTCAAGAATTTGTTGAATACCTACTGAATGCTGATAATATACAAAAGCATAATGATCTTTTGACTATTTAGGACATTGCCAGACATACATAAAATAGTTGATCGGTATCATAAGACACCCTGTAAATAATTACCAAACTGAGTGTTAATCCTGTGGATTCAAAGAGCATTACAATAAAAATAACTCAGGAAGTTAGTGGTTTGTGGACGTGCTGGTATTTTATTGAAAATGCCAAAGTTGAGGGGTATCTGGCTGGTTCAGTTGGTAGAACATGTGCCTCTTGATTTCAGGGTTGTGAGTTCAGGCCCCACACTGGGCATGGAGACTGCTTAAAAAACAGACAAACAAAAAACAAGGAAATGCAGAAGTTGAGATGCTATGGTGACTTTCTGAAGTCAGGTTTACTGGGAAGAAGAGTGGGATTTAGTAACTTAAAATAAGAAATAGGAAGGATTAGATAATTGCAAGTAATTAAAGCGGTTTACAGTTTTTAATTTTAATTATTTGTGAATAAGTAATAACATGTATACGTTTCAAGATTCAAACAGAACAGAAGGTTACACAGTGGTAATTCTTCTCCTCTTGTCCCCCAGTTCCCTGGGATCTCTTTCTCAGGGCCTCTATGTTCGACAGCTCAAGGGACACATTTCTTACTGTACTGTATGTGAGTTGCCATCGTTGCCCTGGGAGCAATCAGTCTTAATCAGCTTTTGAGTATCATTTAATGGAGAGTCTTTCTATAAACAAGCAAAATTTTATGCTATTGTCTCTCATCTTTTAGTGTTTTGTTTTGTTTTTTTAGAAAAATTAGGTAATTTAACTCTCAAGCGCTAGGTCATTGGTTATATTTTTAACCTTGGTCTCCTGTGAACAGAGCAAGTGACACTTGTCCCCTTCTGGCTTAACAACTAGAGCGCGTATGTATTAAGACTCTTCTGAAACCTGAGATGTCATTTTTATATTATTTACCACAGTAACAAATTACTTTAGAAGATATGAAAATTAGATTTTTTTAGAGGATAAAGGTTTCTTCACAGTACATAGCAATAATTTCCAAAATCTGGTAGTCTATAAGGCTTATTAATTAGAAATAGGAGGGGCGCCTGGGTGGCGCAGTCGGTTAAGCCTCCGACTTCAGCCAGGTCACGGTCGCGGTCCGTGAGTTTGAGCCCCGCGTCAGGCTCTGGGCTGACGGCTCAGAGCCTGGAGCCCGTTTCCGATTCTGTGTCTCCCTCTCTCTCTGCCCCTCTCCCGTTCATGCTCTGTCTCTCTCTGTCCCAAAAATAAATAAACGTTGAAAAAAAGAATTTAAAAAAAAAAAAAAAAAGAAGATTTGCAAGGATGCCTTTATGAGTCAGAATATGATCTGTTTTTCTGCACCTGTAAGGTGAGAAGAAATATTTTCTCCTTTTCATCTTGGTGAGAAATTTTTTGTTTGCCAGCAAGTATAAAAGCCCTTGGTTTTCAAGACCAAATGCTGAAATTCACAGATTAGGAGGAGAAAGTTATACTCCTTATACAGGTTCTTATTTGGACAGTCCCCTTGTTTTATCTCCCTTTCTCAGTTCTATCTGCTGCGATACCTCTGGCTTCCTAGTTTACACTTTCAGGGTTCTCAGGGTGTATTCATTACCCCCTTCTCTGAGCATGTAGGATTGATCTCTTCAGGGTAACAGTAAAATCAAGTTTTCTGTTTCTTACTGTCAACATTGTTATGGGATGATTCACAAAAGAGTAAGTAGTGGAAGTCTGTAAGTGAAGAGTTTATTTAATTTTCTTTTTTAAATACATTTTATTTTATTTTTTAATAAACTCTACCCCCAGCATGGGGCTTGAACTCATGACCCTGAGATCAAGAGTTGCATGCTCTACTGATTGAGCCAGCCAGGCGCCCCAAGAGTTCATTTTAGGGGCACCTGGGTGGCTCAGTTGGTTGAGCGTCTGACTGTGGCTCGGATTATGATCTCGGGGTTGTTGGGTTTGAGCTCTGCATTGGGCTCTGCTGATAGGTCAGAGCCTGGAGCCTGCTTTGGATTCTGTGTCTCCTTCTCTCCCTGCCCCTCTCCTGCTCATGTTCTGTCTCTCAAAAATAAATAAACGTTAAAAATTTTTTTAAATTTTGTTGCTGTTGGGTGAATTCTGTTAAGGAAGGAAAAGTTTTCATTTTTCTTTTTTCATTAGAGGAGAGGTAGGGACAGATGTGATAAGATCTGAGTTTGGTGCATACATCTTATGAAGGACAGTAGCCCAGTTGATAGGTTCAGGAATAATGATGAAAATGGGATTACTTTTAGGTTATTACCAAGCTCTTAGGAGAAGGAGGATGATAAGACTGGTATCTACTTTGTGTCTGGCACTTTGCTAAGCATCTGCTATTCATCAGCTCTGATGTGGTGGGATTGGTTTTAAAGCCAGGCTGGCCTGACTCCAGAGCCCTTGCACTTAATTGCTATACTGTATTTATTGCTTCTATCAATGGTATTTAATTTGATCCAAATTGGATTTTAACACCAGAAAGGAAGCATATTATTTTGGTTTTTATTTAAATTAAATCCATGGAATTGCTTTATATGTTGTCATGCTCATGTTTCCATTCACTAAAACCTACTTGCACAGAGACTACAAATGCTGCTTATTTTTAGCTAATGGCTTAAATACTTTTTATCTCCAGTGAGAATGATAAGTTATTACCTTTTAGGAGTGAGTATCTAGGTGTTTCTTCTTTTTTGTACTTTAACAAATTAGGAATTATAATAACTGCCATCTTTTGCCTTGTTGCTTCTGAGAGAGCAAGAAGGGTCATCCTACTGGAGTCATCTAAAAAAAATTGGTCAGGGATGCCTAGCTGGCTCAGTTGGTAGAGTGTTCAACTCTTGATCTCAGGGTAGTGAGTACTAGCCCCACATTGTGGACAGAATTTACTTTAAAAAAACACAGAAGTGTATATATAGAAAAAATTCAGCCAGGATTCTCCTTGCCACATTTGCATAAACCTGCCTGATACAGTCCAGAAATACGGCCTCAATATGTGCCAGTAGTGTTTCCATCAGTATGTAAAGGATACTGGCTTCATTAAGTTGGGTTAAGTGAACTTCCTTGAGTGCGTCATCCAAGGTACCCATCTTACTGCAGATGTTCAGGATACCTACCCTAGTGCTAGCTAGCTCTTTGTACATAAATTAAAAATACTTGAATTAAAAAAAGAACTATTCATATTACTATTTTTTCCACTTGTTTTTTTTTTTTTTAAGTTTATTTTGACAGAGGGCATGCATGTGTACAGGGGAAAGGCAGAGAGGAGAGAGAATCCTAAGCAGGCTCTGCACTATTAGTGCAGAGCCTGACCCGGGGCTTGATCTCAAGAACTGTGAGATCATGACCTGAGCCAAGATCAAAAGTTCGGATGCTTAACTGACTGAGCCACCCAGGTGTCCCATCACTTGTTTTCTGATATGTCCCAGAGTCCTCACGTTTGCTCATATACTAGGACTGTTGCTCTTAATCTTCTAGGTTTTTGGTTTTTGTCTTTCCATAGATTCATATGAAGTCTTGGTAGTTTTCAAGTTAGAATTCTCTAAAGAACATTGAATACATGATAGTGAGCATATGAAATAGTTCACTCCTAAGAAATTGCTGATGGGGGAACCTGGGTGGCTCAGTCCGTTAAGCGTCTGACTCTTGGTTTCGGTTCACATCATGATCTCAAGGTTGGTGAATTCCAGGCCTGCTTTGGGCTCCATACTGATGGTGCAGAGCCTGCTTGGGATTCTCTCTCTCCCCCTCTTTACTCCTCCCCTGCTTGTGCTTTCTCTCTCTCTCAAATAAACTTAAAAAAAAATAAATTGCTGATGAAAAATTTTGTTTATATTAAATATGGTATTCTTACTGCCTTCTAATTTAAAATTGAATTACTTCTTTTTATATAAAATTTAGTATGATTAATGTAACAGTCTTATTAGAAACCTAAGTCTCTGAATAAAAGTATTGGTCCTGTAAATTTAGAAAGCCGTGGGGATGCTTAGGTGATAGTATATCATGCTTTTTGAGGCAGTGTACTCCTAAGGTCCCTAGACTTCTTTCCAGGTTATATTTTTGTGCCAGGGCAAACTAGTTAATAGTCCATATTTTGTGTAAACAGTGGTTTGGAGGTCATACAGTGAGTGTAGTTTCGTTATAACGGTGAAGCATTGCTCTAACCTCTAAGGAAGAGCCGGAGGGCTTACATTCCATTGCTTTCCCACCATTATTTTCTTTGCTTCTAAATCAGGTTTAGTGGCAAGGCTTTATTCTGCTCTGAGCTGATCTGCTCAGCCCTTTGAAGTTCATTTGCCTCCAATTCAGCCTGCACCACAAAGGCACTGCCTTTCCAGTGCTTTCAAAGGCACCATAGAATTTCTTGTGCTCCATTGGCCCTTTGTCATGCTGGCCTCTCTCCTTAGCTGTCTTTCTCAATTAAGAGTTGCTGGCTTTCATTGCTACTCAATTCTTACTTTTTTTCTTCCTCTGACCAGATTTATTAAACATATCAAAATTCTGTGTACAAAGTGACTTGGACCTCCTGCTTCAAAACATGATCCTTTCTTACTAATATCTTGATAAGTCAGTCCATTGAGTGTCAAAAAGCAGCTTAAAATTCTAAAATTAATAGAAAAGTGCCTAATGCACACCAAATAAATGGTCTAACTACTGGAACTTGTATAGTTCTACAAGATCATTAACGTAGGTAGAATCGAGCCTCTATGACAGTCTGCTGGAAAACTGACGTGAGATGTCAAGAGGCCATTTTGTGACTGCCACTGTGATCCTGTCCTGTTTTTGGATCATAATGTTCCCATTATCTGATTCTAGACGCACCACAGGAGTATCAGTGGGGTCTGAGGTTAGCTCGCTACTTGTTGGGCTAAAATAGATAGCACCCCAGCGTGCTCATCTGACAGGGTCCCATGGCAGCCCAGATTAAGTCCTTGTGAACCTGTGCACAGGACTGACTCCCAACAGTGGATGGATTCTTCACTGTTTCCTTGAAGTGCTGCTCCAAGGTCACTTCTATCCCATCCATGGTCCACCTGGCCCAGGGTCCTGTAGCATTTTGCGTTGTCCTCTGGCCCAGGCCTGGAGCATGTCTCCTCTTATTTTACTACATGACAAGTTACAGTGACCAACCCCTAATTTTTTACTTTCCTTGAAAGCCTTCAGCTGCCTTCTGCCTCTGAACAGATGATCTCCTCCTTAATCCTTGTAATCTCAAAATATATCTGTATTTTCAGTCTTTACTCCATGGCGCTTAAAAGAAGAGATAGTGCTTTTTCCTTTCCAAAGCCAACCTTTTCATTTTACCTCTGGACATAGTTTTTTCCTATTTCTTCTCTGCTTCAGTTTTCCAGTGCATCCTATACTTTTCTTCCTTCAAGTCTCTGCTGTGGCCTCCCATCCCAAGTCGTCTCTCCCAAGTCTTAGCTCTGTAAATCCCAACTTTTCAAAATACAGGCAAATGAAATACCCCAAAGTGAAGTTTCCTAGCTCCCATAGGAATCCTTACTTACTTATCCACATCACATTGCATTGCATTTTGTATCTCAGTTGTTACTCAGCACTAACTGTAAGATGGAGCATGTCCTTCTCCACTAGATTGAATATTCCTTAAAAGCATTTCCTCTCTTTATATCTTGCCATACTCTTTCTTTTTTAATCTTCTCAGGCCTACCAGAATATGCATCAGATGAGTGGCTCTTGCTGCATTTAACCATACCAAATTTGTTCTCAGCCATATAAATATGCTGTCGTGAAATTCTAGTCGACTATTTTTACAACGAAAGATCAGAAATGCTAGTTTTAAAGAAAGGACAGAATGTGGATTTTAACATACGAAAACATTTCATGATTAATTTCATGATTTATTCTGTCCGAATTTTACCCTAAAAAATTGTCTTTATTCCAGACAGTTTGCAAATTAATGTGTCAAATTGTGTATAGCTGAGTAATTTTATTGAGGATTGACAGGTATACTATGTTATGCCAACAGTAACTTTGGAGCTTCTAAAATTGTGATTCTCTAAGAGTGGCATTGTCATAGAAACAGTTAGCAGAGCAGTCCTTTTTAAAAACTTTATTAGCCAGAACATAAACTGACACTGTAATTATTTCTGAAATGGTGTACTGAACAGACTTGTGAAACTAGTAATTTATTGGGCTTTTAATGATACCTGGGCCAGAAACCGAGGGGGTGGTGTATATTGCCTTGTACTATATGTTTCAGAAGTGGTTTCATTCCTGTACTGTTCAACTTCTTAATATTCTTACTGAAATTTAATGTTCTTAAACTGTTATTTATTTTTTAAGGACACAAAGGTTGCTTTAAATATTTCTTTGGAGGAGGGGATACCACACTTATACTCAATGAAGAGAAACGTTTTTACAGTCTAGAGGGTGGTCTGTCTTTTCCTTCCTTCCTTCCTTCCTTCCTTCCTTCCTTCCTTCCTTCCTTCCTTCCTTCCTTGATTCTTCTGTCATACCATGAATTCATAGGGAATGGGTTCCAGCAGTTCAGGCTCTTTTCCATTAGTTCTTACAAACTTTTCTGTGTGCAGCAGGTTGGTGCTTCATTTGGACCCATGTATCTTTCTCTTGGCTTCCTTTTTTCCTCTGATCATTTTATTTCACAGGCTTCAGGAAGCTGAATGCTTAATATGCTCAATATGTACACTAGTTGTCTTGGCAAGAATCTTGCCCCTGTTTGTTTACAACATTGTTAACAGCATGCTGGATGACACTGGAGACTCTTCCAGTTTTGCCATGGTAACATTTGTGGGGCGTTCCTTTTTGAATAGTGCCATTCCCTTGATGTCTGCAGTGTCATTATCATCTCTTGTACATGTGCATGTATGTGGCTAAAGGACCATCTCTGTTTTCTAAAAGGCCTACAAAACATAGCAGGTGCCCCTCTTGCCCTTTGTGTTGGTCATTTTGGCAGATTACTGGAAGATGGTGGTATGGGCCAAAAGGTGGTGTTGATGACGTAAGACCCATTCCCTGGTGAGTTTGAGAGGAAACAGTGATAAAATAGTTGGAATAAGGAAGAGGCATGGGAAAACTTTTTTTTTTTTTTATGTTGATTTTTGAGAGAGAGAGTGAGCAGGAGAGGGGCAGAGAGAGAGGGGGAGACACAGAATCTGAAGCAGGCTCCAGGCTCTAAATTGCCAGCACAGAGTCCTGATGCAGGGCTCGAACTCATGAACCGTGAGATCATGACCTGAGCCGAAGTCTGTCGCTTAACTGACTGAACCACCTAGGTGCCCCAGCATGGGAAGATTCTTAATCAGAAATATCTTCTCTGTGGATTCTTAACATTTACCTGAGAGTAGCCTAAGGATATGAGAGTCTTGGGAAAACAAAAGAAAAAGAAAGATGAAGGGTGGGTTAGCCAAGCATCAGGTTTCTTTTATCCTTTCCTCACCCTCTTAACACTGCTTTCCTTGCTTTATCATGAGAACTCAGAGATTTCTTGTGATTGTTAAAACTGAGGCTTTATCAAACGTTGGTGCATAAGAAGCTCATAGAAATTTCACAGCTGATTCCCACCCCCAGGAATATTGTACTATCCACCTCTAAGTAACTTCCATGCTGGTGATCTTAGACCAGCCTTGGAGATGCTCAGTTAGAGCCAGAGGCTTAGGTAGGAAGGCCCATGTTTGTTTCATTGGATTATGGGACTTGACTGTTCAAATTCTGGTTTGTCTTTTAAATTTAGAGTACAACCATAGAAATCTTTTCTGGAGTAGTAAGTACTTACAGCCCCAGTGACTAGTACACAGTATAATACCGGCTTGGTAGCAGATTATTCCCCCCACTAATTTGACATTTGCCAATTTGCCATAGCACGTATATCTGCTGCCAGCTGCCTAGATATTATCTTGGCATTCTATAGAGTTTCAGTTATTTTTCTGTTAATTTTCATCTTTTAAAAAGTGAACTTTTATTCAAGTTTAAACCAGTGGTTCTCAACCTGGGGCACTTTCCCCACAAGGGAACATGTGGCAGTGCCTGGAGACATTTTGGGTTGTCACTGGAGAGTGTAGTGTTTAGAACTCAGAGATGCTATTAAAGAGCTCAGAAGAGCCCTCTCACAACAAGGAATTGTCTAGCTTAAATGTCAGTATTGTTGAGGTTCAGAAATCTTGCTTTAAATATATGTGGTCATCATGTGATTACTGTGGGGGCAGCATAATTTTCCCCTCATATAATATGCTGGATGAGCATTTTGGTGGTAGAGGAATTATAAATGCTGATGGAGAGTTAAGTAAATACTTAAGAAATTTAGAAAGCTGATTTGTTTCCTTTCTCTGTCCTTATGTAATTTGAGGGTTAATTTACTGCTCATATAGTTTACAAATATAAGGAAAATGGTTGCTCATTGATAGCCTTCTGCACCTAGGACCATCTGTTATGCCCATGGCTATTTTCCTTACCTTTTTTTGTAGGCTCCACATCGAATGTGGGGCTTGAATTCACCACCCTGATATCAAGAGTTGCATGTTCTACCGACTGAGCCAGGCAGGTGCCCCTTCTCTACCTTTGATTACTCAAATTTACCTTTTGGCTATACTGAAATATGTGTTGTTGCAATAACCTCTACAACATAGTTTTTCAAACTGCACGTTGTGACCCAGTGGTGGGTTATGAAATTAGTGCATTGGGTGAAAACTAGTATTTTTGACAAATTAAATATAAGAGAAAAATGAGTCCATTACATATAGTAGGAGTAAGTATTATTTGTGAAACCTGTTTTATGTATTTATTTTTAATAGTTTATTTTTGAGAGAGACAGAGACAGACAGTGTGAGCGGGAGAGGGGCAGAGAGAGAGAATCCCAATCAGGCTCCCTGCCATCAGTACAGAGCCTGATGTGGAGCTCTAACTTATGAAACTGTGAGATCATGACCTGAGCCAAGAGCCAACCAAGAGTTGGACACTTAACCAACTGAGCCACCCAGGCATTCCTGTTTATTTGTTTATTTTAATGTTTATTTATTTTTGAGAGAGAGAGGGAAGAGACAGCGCATGAGCAGAGGAGCAGAGACAGGGAGACAAAGAATCTGAAGCAGGGTCCAGGCTCTGAGCTGTCAGCACAGAGCCCAGTGTGGGTCTCCAACTCTCAAACCATGAGATCATGACCTAAGCCAAAGTCAGACACTTAACTGACTGAGCCACCCAGGCATCCCAGACCTATTTTAATTATATATTGTAGGTAAGGAAAATTTCTTTTTTCCTACTACCCTCTAGGTTCTCTGGCAGAGACCCTATAAATTAGACTGACAAAAGACAGATTAACAAGAGAAAAACACACTGAAATTTATGCTTATACGCAGGAGCACTCAGATGAGTGACTCGGGGTTGATTAGAACTTGGGCATATATAGCATCTTAGCAAAAAGGAACAATAAATTTTCAAAGAGACTAGACAGAGGAGAAGAATTTTGAGTTCCTAAGGCGAAGTGATGGGAAACTAATGATAGATAAAGGCTAGTAAGTAAAATTTGGTGTGTGGATTCCTCGGTACCGTTTCCAGGCTGATAAGGATCTAAAGTTGTGGTTAACTTTTGTTCTTTCTGGTAAAGAGAGAAGAGAGGACATCTGTAAATTATGTCCTGCTTTTAGGCAAATGGGGAGAAGGCAGAGAGCTTTTCTTTCTGCTTCTTAATTGTCGTCAGCTCAAAACAGTCCTTAAGGACACTAAAGTAGCATGTTTTGAGGTGGCGTGTTATGCCTCTTACGATATCTATGCATGCATATGCTGGATCATGATGTAAAAACATTTCTTGCTGTGAGTTACAGGGAAGAAAATGGAAAGCCACGGATTACAATAAATTGCGAAAGTAATATGAGCTGCATGTTTTATAGTTCTTAGAACACACCAAGATTTTATTTATTGACTTGGGGAAGCAATAAACTTATTTGCTTTTTAATTAGAAATTTGGGGCTTTGTACTGTCAAAAGGTAATTTTAGAATGCATTCTGAAAATTTATAAGATCTTCTGATAGAATAAGTATTGGATTTGGCAACATTCTTGAATTGTAATTCTGTTTTATTGAAGATTATTGTTTACATGTTCACTGATGTGTCAGTAACAACGATATCCCAATAATGAAATTCTTCTGCTTAAAAAATGGCAATTCGATGAAAGGCAAATGAAATGGGTATGTGTTATATCTTCTGATACTACTACTTAACTAAACATTAATTTGGTTATTAACTAATCAGAAACTGCTTACATTTTCTATTATGGAGCTTTCCATCCTAGGAAGTTTACATTTCAGAATAGATTCAAGCTTCCTGTGTGGAATTTTTGAGTTAATTTAGTTGATTCTTATGTACGTAGTAGACAGATTTTAATTTTAAGCCAAAATATTTAACATTAATTCTAATGTAATTTATTTCAGACTAAATTTAGTGGAAGCTTTTGTAGAAGATGCAGAATTGAGGCAGAGTTTACAAGAGGATTTACTTCGTCGATTTCCAGATCTTAACCGACTTGCCAAGAAATTTCAAAGACAGGCAGCAAACTTACAAGATTGTTACCGACTCTATCAGGGTATAAATCAACTCCCTAATGTTATTCAGGCTCTGGAAAAATATGAAGGTAACAATGATTTTGTTATTGTTTTCCTTCACTCTCAGTATACTTAGCAAATGTACTGTCCTTACAAAGTTGGGTCTGGTAACTCACTTCAAGTTTTTCTAATAACAAGTTTGTATTGACCTGTAGCTATGTTGTAGAAGTCCGGAATCATGAGACAACTTATAATTTTTGCTTTTTACAAGTGAATGTCAGAGTAAGTGGGTTTATTGGACTAGCAGGGCTCAGTTGCCATAGAAGACTCAAGGGCCCAAAATGACATTGCTTTCAAATCTACAGTTATTGAAGGAAAGGGGTGCAGTCTAGCAGCAGCACTAACATAAGGATAATGTATCACAGCCAAAGTTTCACAGCAGGGGTCCAGGGAGGTCAGTTGTAGGCTCCTATTGTCCTTCCTTTTTTTTTTTTTAATGTTTTTTTTTTTTTTAATTTATTTTTGAGACAGAGAGAGACAGAGCATGAACGAGGGAGGGTCAGAGAGAGAGGGAGACACAGAATCCGAAGCAGGCTCCAGGCTCTGAGCTGACAGCATAGAGCCCGACGCGGGGCTCAAACTCACGGACCGTGAGATTGTGACCTGAGCTGAAGTCGGACGCTCAACCGACTGAGCCACCCAGGCGCCCCTGTCCTTCCTTTTCAAAGGTCCTTGGTGAGGTGCACTTTTCTCTCACATTAGGAACCACCAATGTGTGCAGAACACCTTGGAGCTAGGGAGCTTAAAATGGAGTCTTGCTAGACTTTTTTTTTTTTTTCCAACGTTTATTTATTTTTGGGACAGAGAGAGACAGAGCATGAACGGGGGAGGGGCAGAGAGAGAGAGAGACACAGAACCGGAAACAGGCTCCAGGCTCCGAGCCATCAGCCCCAGAGCCTGACGTGGGGCTCGAACTCCCGGACCGCGAGATCGCGACCTGGCTGAAGTCGGACGCTTAACTGACTGCGCCACCCAGGCGCCCCCCCCCTTTTTTTTTTTTTAAGTTTATTTATTCTGAGAGAGAGAGAGAGAACAAATGGGGGAGGGGTGGAGAGAGAGGGAGAATCTCAAGCAGACTCCACACTGTCAGTTCAGAGCCATATGTGGGGCTCAAACTCATGAAACTGAGATCATGACCTGAGCTGAAACCAAGAGCCAGGTTGCCTCTTGCTGGACTTTTCATATATTTTCCTGATCTTGTGGGCATTTTCCTGTTCTATAACTAGCCTGTATAGCAGAACCTTCCAGTGCAAGGAGGCCTCATTGAGACTCTTGCAAATCATCAATCAAAAACAGTGCTGACAAGCTGAACAAACAATCTTGAATTTCCTCAGATCTATGATTACAGAACAACAGGATATGTTTGATGCCTTGACCAGGGAACATTGCCATAAAGGAACTTTAAGAAAACCGTTCAGGCTAATTCCAGGCTTGCTGGAGTGAACCTTTCCAGCATACCTATAAAATCAAGTTCAAGACAAAAAGTTTTGATGATCTCTAACAGTTGATGTCACAGTGAAGTTACAAGAATGAAGTGAGCAAAGTTTTACATACTGGTATAGTATGGATAAAATCAGTTTGCTCTTGCAAGTGTAGTTTTTAACTTTTAAGTGAATCCTAAATTTCTACAACAATTCAGTGATTATGAAGTTATATGTCTCATACATAAAGCATTTTAAATTTTAGAGTTAAAAATCACCATCCCTTAGAACTGTTAAACTATTCAGTATTATGAGAAAGCTTTTTCTGCAGACAGACTTGAAAAATTCAACTCTATGATGACAAGCTATAAAATAAGCATAGATTTAATTTAAATTTCATGATGACCTTTTCCCTTAAAGTGTAGAAGATACCTAAGTGCTGCTTATTTTAAAGTACCACTGTGGAAGAAGTATTCCCACTCAAGCCAAGGCTCCTCTGCAGACTGATGAGACTTAAATGCCCTTGCATTTTGTTCCACTAACGTGGAATTAAAGGAAATGGGTCTTTATCTTTCCTGTTTCTGCATTCCTTTAGTGTGGCTTAGGCAGCCATTTACCTTCCCTGTGTTTCAGTTTCCTCGTCCATTAAAAGAATATCTTTTATAGTGCTGTGCTTTTCTGATTCCATATCCTCTGGCCCCATTCCAATAGGATCCATTGGAAGCACAAGGGGATTGACCAGTATTAGGGCTATGATAATCAGATTATCATGGGGGTAGGCTCTGTAAACAGTTAATTCACTCTTAACCACTTGTAGCTATTTTGAACCTTGCATCTTTTCCTTCCCATAGTAAAAAAAAATAAAAATAA
This sequence comes from Felis catus, assembly GCF_018350175.1. Classification (NCBI taxonomy): domain Eukaryota; kingdom Metazoa; phylum Chordata; class Mammalia; order Carnivora; family Felidae; genus Felis; species Felis catus. The sequence continues at coordinate 66,925,651 of NC_058370.1, forward strand.
AAAAAATCCTTATTCCTGTACTCTTCTTGTACCTACACCTCTTTTTTGCTTTCCATTCCTAGTCAAGATTCTGAAAGCCTATATTTCCATCTTCCATTTGCTCAGCTGCCTTTCAGCCCTGATCACAGCACTGAAATGGCATTTGCTAAGTTACTTACTATTGCTAAATCCAGCCAGCACAGTCCAGTCCTTATCACACCAGCTTTAAATGCTGAGTTTGGCAATTTTTTTCCTTCTGGTTTTATTGAGCTGTAACTGACATATAACACTTTATAGGCTTAGGTGTGCAACATGATTTGATATATGTACGTATTGGAAAGTAGTTACCACAGTAAGTTTAGTTAATACCTGTCACCTCACATAGTTACAATTCTTTTCTTGCAATGAGAATTTTTAAGATCTAATCTCTTAGCAGCTTTCAAATATACAGTACAGTATTTTTAACTGTAAGTCACCATGATGTACTTACATCTCCAGAACTTAAATCTTACAACTGGAAGTTGTACCTTTAGACCCCCTTCCCCCTTTTCCCCACCCCAGCTGCTGGCAACCACCATTCTTTTCTTTTCTTTTCTTTTCTTTTCTTTTCTTTTCTTTTCTTTTCTTTTCTTTTCTTTTCTTTTCTTTTCTCTTTCTTTCTTTCTTTCTTTCTTTCATTTTTATTATTTATTTATTTATTTTTGAAGGAGAAAAAGAGTGTGAACAGTGAAGGGGCAGAGAGAGAGAGGGAGACACAGAATCTGAAGTAGGCTCCAGGCTCTGAGCTGTCAGCACAGAGCCTGACACAGGGCTCAAACCCACGAGCTGTGAGATCATGACCTGAGCCGAAGTTGGACGCTTAACTGATTGAGACACCCAGGCACTCCTCTTTCTTTCTTTCATTTTTAAATGTTTATTTTTGAGAGAGAGCGCACACAAGTGGGGGAGGGGCAGAAAGTGGGGGCGGACAGAGGATCTGTCTGATGCAGAGCTTGAACTCATGAACCGTGAGATCATAACCTCAGCTGAAGTCGGATGCTTAACTGACCAAGCCACTTAGATGCCCCCCTTTTTTTCTTTTCTAAGTTTATTTTGAGAGAGAGTAGGGGGGGAGAGGCAGAGAGAGAGGGAGAAAGAGAATCCCAAGCAGGTTCTGTGTTGTCAGTGCAGAGCCCAACACAGGGCTTGATCTCACAAACGAGATCATGACCTAAGCTGCAACCAAGAGTCAGATGCCCACTATTTTCTGTTTCTGAGTTCAGTTTTAATTAGATTCCACATATAAGTGAGATCATACAGTATTTGACTTTCTCTGTCTGACTTACTTCACTTAGCAAAGTGCCCACCATGTTATCACAAGTGGCAGGATTTCTTTTATTTTAAAAAAAAATTTAAAACATTTTAAAAGTATTTTTATTTACTTTGAGAGAGTGCAAGTGAGCAGGGTAGGGCAGAGAGAGAAGGGGAGAGAGAGAATCCCAAGCAGGCTCTGTCAGCATGGAGCCCAGTATGGGGCTCGAACTCATGAACTGTGAGATCATGACCTGAGCTGAAATCAAGAGTCGGTCGCTTAACCAACTGAGCCATCCAGGCCCCCCAGTATTTCCTTTTTTTTTTAATGGCTGAGTAATATTCCATTGTATATATACACCACATTTTCTTTATCCATTAAAAAAATTATTTTTAACGTTTATCCATTTTTGAGAGACAGAACTTGAGTGGAGGAGGGGCAGAGAGAGAGGGAGACACAGAATTTGAAGCAGACTCTAAGGCTCTGAGCTGTCAGCACAGAGCCTGACCCGGGGCTAGAACTCACACACGGTGAGATCATGACCTGAGCTGGTCAGATGCTTAACCGACTGAGCCACACAGGTGCCCCATTCTTTATCCGTTTATCCATCAGTAGACCCTTAGATTATTTCTGTATCTTGTTAGTTGTAAGTCTACTGCAGTGAACAAGGAAGTGCAGATATCTCTTTCAGATAATGATTTTGTTACTTTTGGATATATACGCAGCAGTAGAATTGTTGGGTCCTTCTATGTTTTGCCTTTCCCTTAAGACTCCTCCCACCCCAGTTCGGTTTTTGGCACTTTTTTCGTTCAATACCAGGAACTTTAAAGCTGGGAGTTTTGAATGAATTCTTAGAAGTGTCTTGACATTTCATACAAGATTTTGTGTATGTGTCTTTTCTGGGAAAAGATCTGTAATTTTCATCAGCTATTCAAAAGCATATATAAACTACTCCTCCCCCTCCAAGAGAAAGGGTAAGAAATACTCTTGTGCCCATTCTTTGGTGAATCTTTTTCATTGCCTGGGATAAGCACAGAAGTTAGGAATTGGTCTTGAGAGTAGCTTGGCTCTCTTCCTCCTGCATATATGGGGCTTCATGTACTCAAGGAGAGTTTTGCAACAGGTCAGTAATTTCCTACTTTTTGGGGGCTACACTTAAGTTATATAGACCTTTGAGAGATCGTAACATTATCTAAATCAAATGCTTCACATTATCTACTTTGGCAACTGATGTCTGCTTTAAAGTATTTAAGTCACCTAGCCTAGAGAATATTAGGGGAGGAAGACTGTTCCAGATATTGTGGTACCAAGGGCCACGTTCTTTTCTTTCTATAACATGGAATATTGGATACTCCAGGTGTGCCCTAGTCATTAGGAACTTAACTAATCTGAGTTTTCTCTAAAAAAACCCCCAACAGAATGGAGGTGCCTGGTTGGGTCAGTCGGTGGAGCATGCAACTATTGATCTTGGGGTTATGGTTTGAGCCCATTGTTGGGTATAGAGATTGCTTAAAAATAAAATCTTACAAAACAAAATAACAGAATGACATTTTGATGAGTTTAACATAGCTCCTAGTTTACTGATTTCATGGAGAGAGCCAAAACTGAGGCCAACTTATGAGGAAAATGAACCAAATTCACTATTTTTAAAAGCAGAGTCATGACTTAAAAATTTTTTTTAAGTATGTGAGTATATTGCTAGAAATTGAGTATGTTCTCCTATCACCTTGTGATGTTTTTGTTTTTGATTAAGTCTAGGTTTAAAGTTATATTAATGTTATTCCTTAAAAAAAAAAAAAAAAGTAAATTCTGAGACAGCAGAGGGCAGCAACAGTCTACAAAGCTGACTTGGGTTGAGTGATAGAAGCTCTACTCTAAATCATCTTTCTCCTGTAAGAAATAGTTATTTGAAAAATATACTTGGCTTCCCTTCTTCCTTGTATCTTTTTTTTTTTTTTTTTTTTAATGTTTAAGTTTTGAGAGAAAGGGAGAGGGAGAGACAGAGCATGGTCAGGGGAGGGGCAGAGAGAGAGAGAAGAGAGGGAGACAAAGAATCTGAAACAGGCTCCAGGCTCTGAGCTGTCAGCATAGAGCCTAACATGGGGCTTGAACTCACAAACCATGAGATCATGACCTGAGCCAATGTCAGACAGTTAACCAACTGAGCCACCCATGTGCCCTCTTGTATCTTTTAAAATTAAAAAGTTGAGGCAAAATCTAAATAATATTGTGCATTTAGGGCAAATTTCTGATAGTGCTTAAAGCAGCTCCTATAAGTATCCAGATGATTTTATTGATAAATTTTATTGTAACAGCACTCATGCTGAGGTGCATAACTTTTCCCTCTTCCTGTATCCAATTAATCATCTGTTTCTGTTTAATATACTTCTTAAAATTTTCACATTTGCTATTTTTCCTCCCCTGCTCTGTGCATCCTCCTCAATGAAACCATAGTTATCTTTTCTAGCTCATCTCATTTGATCATGTCATTTCTTCCCCTTCAGAACACGTTAATTGCTTCCTGTAACCTAGAGGAAGAAGTCCTCTGGTCTGCCTTTTAACAGCAAGTAATTCTATACTGACAGATTACTTTTCCAAGAAGGTAGTACTCATTTATAGTTCCAGTCACAGGATTTAGAAGAAAACTTCTTTGCATCCTCACCAACACTGTTTGCTTTCTGTTATGGTGATTAGTTAGTGTATTTTAGTGGTTAGTATATTTTGTTGCAAATGTTTAGTGGGATCTGGGTGGAAGTAATTTGATGGAGGGACAGAAATACAAGGGTAATATGACTCTTAGCCCAAGAATAGATACCAAAAGATTAAATGAGAAAATTGCTATAATAAGTGATGGGTGAGAGAAAGGAAAAATAATCTTATGAAGTTGGGACTGTAAAGGAAAACTCAGTTTTTCTCCTGTGAGTCGTTTTCCTATATCTCTCCTTTGCTCTCATACAGAACACTGCACTTCTAGTCACCAGATGTTTGGAACTTTTCCCTCCACACCAAACAATTTTTTGTGACACCAGCTGGGTGTCCTACAGTGTAACTCAGCTCTGATATTGTCTCCCTGGAAATAACACCAGATTCTAAGGTTAAGGGTATAGTCCCACAAGACACCAGACCAACTGACTATAGATTGAAGATTCCTGTGATAACCTCCTTGGATTTTTTTTTTTTTTAATGTTCATTTATTTTTGAGAGAGTGAGTACGAGTGTGCAAGGGGCAGAGAGAGGGAGACAGAGGACCCAAAGTAGGCTCCCCCTGACAGAAGGGAGCCTGGTGTAGGGCTTGAACTCATGAACTGTGAGATCATGACCTGGACCAAAGTCAGACACTTAACCGACCGAGCCACCCAGGGGCTCCTGATTTGCTAGAGCAGCTCACAGAAATCAGGGAACCATATTTACCAGTTTCATTAGAGGATACAGATGAACATCTAGAGCTTCTAGTCATGGTTTGGTCTGTCTGGTAACCAGCCCTCATCCAGGAGCCCACCTTTATTTTTATTTTTATTTATTTATTTTTTAAGTAAACTTTACCCCAATGTGAGGCTCAAACTCATGACCCTGATAGGTGCCCCTAGAGTCACGCTTTTAGAACAAGAGATGCTCCTAATGCTCTTAACACTTAGGAAATTATGGGGGCTCCTGGGTGATTCCATTGGTTAAGTGTCTGACTCTTGATTTTGCCCCATATGATGATCTCATGGTTTGTGAGTTTGAGCCCCAAATGAGATTCTCTGTCTCCCTCCTCTCTGCCCCGTGATCACCTGCTCTCTTTCTCTCTCAAAAATAAACAAATATTAAAAAAAAAAAAACACTTAGGAAATTACAAGGTTTATAGGAGCTCTGTGCCAGGAACTGGGGGCAGAGACCAATAGGTTTCTTTTGATCTCACAGGGACTAGCACAAGTATAAAATGATACTAATAAATAATCCATGAAATCAGAAGAAAAAGTCAATATAGAAAAGTACTATTTTGTCAAAATGACAGTAGTCATAAAGGAGAATGAGGATGGTGTCAGAGAAGGTATTACTTGCATGTGGGGGGACTGAGACAGGTGGCTGTGCTTAAACAAAGGGATGATGTGGCTGGAGAAGCTGACAAGAGATGAGTGAAGGAAGGGGGTGGGGCATGAGGAAGGATGAGAGGCCCGTACTGTAGAGTGCTGACCAGTGCTGATGGCAGTGAAAGAAGAGCGGGAATGGCCATGTGCCAGAGGTCGTCATTCAGAGCTATCTGATTACTTAGACATTTTACCATGATTCACCTGCGCTTGGCTTTTTTGTTCAATTTGGTAATTTCTTGGCTCCAGCCTCATATTTGTGTGAATACTTAAACTTTCATTAGCAGTATCTTACTAGTATTTATTCCACTTACCTGGACTTTTAAATCTATTTCATAAATCTATTAAAGGGATCAGATAAAGTTTAATTGTGCTTAATAAAACTTCTAGTTTAGAATTGATAATACAAAGAATTTGTGTACAATTAGTCAAGGAAATGTAGGCATAGAATAAATTGTTTAAATCTTTGTTAATTAAAACTCAGGTCTTTTTATTACCATTTACCAAAATATTTAATAGAATAGGCTAACTTCATAATTAATATAGATTTTAGGTTGAGTTTCTCAGTCATGGACTATTTGAACAGTCTGATTTAGCTGACCTGTGACTAGGGCCAGGCATGGATCTGAGGATAGTGTCACAAGGGCATGTGTAAGGAGGTACCTCCTATGTGCTGTCCAGAACTGTCCTGTAGTTTGTTTTGATTTTTAGTGTTATTTGCTCATTTAACTTGAGATTAGATAGTCTTTCTTTATTTCACTTAAAATTTTTTTGAGTACAGTTGACACAATGTTACATGAGTTTCAGGTATACAGCATAGTAATTCAACAACTCTGTATGTTATGCTATACTCAAAAGTGTAGCTGCCGCCTGTCATCGTAAATACTATTATAATACCGTCGACTATATTCTGTATGCTGTACATTTCATCCCTGTGACTTACACATTCCATAACTGGAAGCCTGTATCTCCTAATCCCCTTCACCCATTTTACCCATTTCTCTACCCCATACCCTTCTGGCAGCTATCAGTTTTCTGTATTTATGTGTCTGTTTCTCCTTTTTGCTTATTTGTTTGTTTTGTTTTTTAGATCCCAAATATAAGTGAAATCATAAAATACTTGTCTTTCTCAGTCTGACTTATTTCACTCAACATGATACCCTCTAGATCCATCCATGTTGTCACAAATGGCAAGATCTCATCCCTTTTTTTTTTTTTTATGACTGATACTCCAGTGTTTGTGTGTGTGTGTGTGTGTGTGTGTGTGTGTGTGTGTGTGTGTGTGTACGTACATCATACCACATCTTCATTCATTCATCTATCAGTGGACACTTAACATTGCTTCCATATCTTGGCTATTGTAAATAATGCTGTACGGGTGCCTGGGTTGCTCAAGTCGGTTGAGTGGCCTTCAGCTCACGTCATGATCTCAAATTTGTGCGTTCAGGCCCTGCATCGGGCTCGGTGCTGACAGCTGGGAGCCAGGACCCTGCTTCAGATTCTGTATCTCCTTTTCTCTCTCTTTTTCTCTGCCCCTCCCCTGCTGTGTGCTTGCTCTCTCTCTCTCTCTCTCTCTCTCTCAAAAATAAATAAATAAAACTTAAAATAATGTTGCAGTAAACATAGGGATGGGTATATCTTTTCAAATTAGTGTTTTCGTTTTCTTTGGGTAAAAAATGACCAGTAGTGGAATTACTGAACCATACAATATTTGTTTTTAATTTTTTAAGGAACCCCCATACTGTTTCCACAGTGGCTGCACCAGTTTGCATTCCCACCGATAATGCATGAAGATTCCTTTTTCTCCATAACCTTGCCAACATTTATTTTTTATCTTTTTTATTCTAGCTATTCAGCAGGTGTAAGGTGATTTCTCATTGTGGTTTTGATTTGTATTTCCTTGATGATTAATAATGTTGAGTATCATTTCATGTGTCTCTTGACCATCTGTCTCCTTTGGAAAAATGTCTATTCAGATCCTCTGACCAGTTTAATCTGATTGTTTATTTGGTCTTGAGTTGTGTAAGTTCTTTATATATTTTGGATATTATTCCCTTAACGAATATATCATTTGCAAATATTTTGTCTCATTCAGTAGGTTGCCATTTTGTTTTGTTGATGGCCTTCTTCACTGCAAAAGCTTTTTATTTTGGTGTAGTCCTAATAGTTGATTTTTGCTTTTGTTTTCCTTGTCTTAGGAGACATATCTAGGAAAAAGTTGCTATGGCCAGTGTCACAAATTACTGCCTACGTTTTCTTCTAGGAATTTTCTTGTTTCATGTCTCACAGTTAGGTCTTTAATCCATTTTGAGTTTATTTTTGTGTATGGTGTCAGCAACTCCAAGAAATTAAAATCTTTTGGTGGCTGGCAGCAAATCTAGTGTTCCTACAGAAATTATTTAATGATGTAATTTCTTAAATATTTCACTTTTTTTTTTTTTTTTGGACAGAATTCCAACTGGGTATTTAATGCAAGATTTTAGCCTTAATTCTTCAGAAATATTTGATGTAAAGTGAGTTTTGTCTGCCCTTAAAAAGTAAACATAATAATGATAATAACAAATAGCAGCTTCCTAAAGTTCAACCCAGGTGGGAGGGCTTTCTTCAAATGGTGAAACAAAATTTAAAATAGAAAAGCTGGGAAGAGTTAAGATGGTGGAGAAGTAACGGGACTCTGGGTTTTCTCAATCCTCAACACAGCTGTAGTAACGTCAGATAACTTGGAACAGCCAGGAAATAGATCTGTGGAGTGGCAGAAGGATCTCCACAGTCAGAAGGACACAGTTTGGCGAATTCAAAGTGTGTGGATGTGAATTGGGGGAGAGAAAACAGCAGAGATGCAGAGGGGAGGGAACCCTTTCTGTGGAGAGACAAAAGGGAGAGAAAGAGAGTGGATGAGAAAGTGCAGCATTGAGTTAGCACAAGAGAAAAACCTCTCTGGACCAAAGACTGGGGAGTGAGAAGTACTGTGTGTCCCAGTTCTTTTTTTGTAATTTCTTAAATATTTCACATTTTGATGTACTTACGAAGCTAACAGTTATTTCTTTGTGTCATCTCTGGTATCCTTGCTAGATGAGTGTTGTGTGTATCAAAACTAATGACCAGGGGCACCTAGGTGTCTCAGTTGGTTAAGTGTCTGACTCTTGTTTTCGGCTCAGGTCATAATCTTGTGGTTTGTGAGTTTGAGCCCCTTGTGGGGTTCTGTGCTGTCAGTGCAGAGCCTGCTTGGGATTCTCTCCCTCTTTCTGCCCCTCCCTTGCTCACTCAGTCTAAATAAATAAATCAATAACCAACCAGTGATTGATTGCCTTATCAGGCCCTTGCTTCCTTCCTTCAGTAAGTCATTCAACAGATGATTAATTTGTGCCAGGCCTTATCCTAGGAGGTACAATAGTAGATATGGCAGATAAGACCCCTGTTCTTATGGAGGGTCAGTAATAGTGGAAGATTAGAGGGAGATAGACAATAAATCAATGAGTAAGAATTTAAATAGTAATAATACAATAAAGAAAGCATAATATATTGATAGGATAGAGTGACTTGGCTGGGTCCAGGGGAAACACTAGGTCTTTTGGTCAAGGATAACCTCTCGAATTGCTTCTAAGGTGGAACTTGTATGATGAGAAGTTGCCAGCTGGTAAGATATAGGGGGAGGCTAGTGGGACCAGCCAGTACAAGTGTCTAAGGCTTGAATTGTTGACGGAGTGAAGGAGAGCTAGAGTGGTCAAGCATAGAGATAGAGAATAAGGGCCATGAGATGCCAGAGAGGTAAGATCTAGCTGAGGTTTTTAATTTTTTTGTGCTGTGGACCCTAAATAAAGCCTATGAACCCTTCTTCAGAATAATGTTTTTAAATGCATTAAAGGAAACACATAGAGTTGCAAAAGAAACCCAGTTATATTGAAATATTGTCATCCAAATATAAAACAAAAATTTTTAACTTTAATTTGAGAGCTAGAGTAAGAGAGAGAGCATGCACTAGTGAGGAGGGGGCAGAGAGGGAGGGAGAGAATACCAAGCAGTCTGTGTGCTATCGGTGCAGAGCCAAATGCAGGGCTTAATCCATGAGATAATGACCCAAGCCAAAATCAAGAGTCAGTTGCTTAACCAGCTGAGCCACCTAGGCACCCCTAAAACAAATTCCTGACAAAGAAATAAGTCCTTTTTATTAATGCATTAAATAACATGATTGGAGTGAAGTTCTAACATCTTTAATGGTGGTTTATTGCCTACATTAGTAATGAAAGTTAATGCCAGATACCAGTTAGAGGTTAGAGAAAATAAAGGTGGAATTTATTTCTTTTCTATGTTTATGTAGTATTTTATTTCAAGGGTCTGTAGTCCTTGTGTTAAGACCCTAGAATATTGTATAGGGCTTTCTAGACTGTGGTAACTAGTGAAAAATGGAGTTTATAAAAAACCAATTGATGCCCATCACTAGATGAATGGATAAATAAAATGTGCTATTTTTATGTAATGGAATATATTTGTCAATAAAAAGGAATGAAGTACTGATGCATGGCGCAGCATGGATGAACCTTGAAAACTAACTGAAAAAAAGGCAGTCACAATATCATATCCATTTATGTGAAATAGCCAGAATAGGCAAATCTATATACCAAAAGTGGATTGCCTGGACTTGGAGGAGTGGCAGGAGGTTGGAGGGGAACTGAAAGTTACTGCTAATGGGTATGGGTTCCCAGTGTTTTGGAGGGCAGTGACAGAGTTCAAAAATCAATTGGCAGTGGTCCCACAAATCTGTGAATAAATAAAAACCATTGATTGTACCCTTTAAAATGGAGAATTGCTTGCTATGTGAATTATAGCTTAGTAAATTTAATTAATTTAATTAAAACATAACCAATTGGGGGGAAAAAAAAAACTCAGTTGGAAATCAGTGCCTGGGGCTTAGTACAAAATATAGGTAGGGGAAAGAATTCAAGATGTTAGTGAAAGTTTGCAGGATAGGGAGCCAGTGAGCTCAGAAGGGGCCTATTGACTCTGAGAAGAGCTGCAGTAAGGTGGGCCTATATGCTTGAGGGACTAGAGGACATGTTGAGGATGGTAGGTTCTGAAGTTTATACAGATATTTCTGTAATAATACCACATGTTTATTCTTGGCATATTTTATTTCAAAGTCGTATTAGAAAACATAACAGAACTTATAGAAAAAATAGAGTTAAGGTGGACCTCAAAATACATGAAAAAAATTTCAATATTACTAATTGGGCATCTGGGTGGCTCAGTTGGTTAAGCGTCCAACTCTTGAATTGGGCTCAGGTCATGACCTTGCAGTTCATGGGATCGAGCCCCGCATCAGGCTCTGCAGTGACAGCATGGAGCCTGTTTGTCATTCTCCCTCTCCCCATCTCTGCCCCTCCCCTATTTGTGCACATGCATGCTTTCAAATAAATAAACATAAAAAAATTGTTAACAGAAGCAGTAGTAAACTTTAATAAAACAGTTGCCTACAGAAGTCTCCATTGCATTTGTACCCAGCAGCAGCATCATGTGACTCTTTGCAGCCTTAAAGTCTAGGGTTCTTGTTACCTCCTTTGAGATGCCCTGTGAGGGCATTTGCTTCTAATAAAGGTCATTTTCACAAAAGTTAAAAATCTGAACCAGGGTAAAGAATTAATAAAAATTCTAGTAAACACCAGCAGATGTTTTTGTGCTTCTCGTGTATTCTCTGCTTTTCCGTGTATCTTAGCATAATGACAAGTACACTGGCCATTAAGCCAGCTACTCTGAGGTCTTCATAGGTTGCTAAGTTTACTCTTCCATTGTGTGACGCTTGCCTTGATCACTTCAGAACATTAATGGGATGGGAAAAAGATGATTTGTGAACCAGCGCCACCTCCACACTTTGCTTCCATCATTCCCCTATTTACCAATAGCATATGAGCTAATTCAGAATAAAGAACCAGGCGTTGAAGCACAACAGACATTATGTGGGCAAAGTGTTGGTTATAGACTGTCTAAATAATGTTTCACACATAGGTACTATTTTCTAAATGTGTGTAGATGCTGTTGTGATTAATAAAACATGAATTCTTAAAACAATTTTACTGACTTCATAGTAGCTTTTCATCATTTTCTCAATCAAGAGCTACTGATATTTCTAGAAAAGGTTGAAGCAAAATGCAGTATGCTAGAGATCACTTGCAGAATTCTTGTAAAAGAATTTATTGGAGATCAGAAAAAAAAAAATCCTTGCAAGGTAACCAATTATAATACATGGTAACTATAGCTGGGCTTCTGTTAAGTGTCAAACATTATGTTAAGTGTTGTGTAGCCTTATCTCATTTATTCCTCTTCTGGGTAGCTATTGTCATTACTCCTATCGTAATAGATAAGGGAAAGGGGCTCAGAGAACATGCTGTAGATCACAGAGCCAGGAGATAACAGAGTTGGGATTGGCACCCAGGTCTGTACTCAGGCCTTTCACACTATACACTTTGTTGCTTCACTTACTCCTTCTGTAATTCCCCAGCATGTGCTCTTAAATAGCATCAAGTAAAGTGCCAGTGTAAATACTTGACCTGATTTAACCTCTGTTAATTGGAACACTGTATTATTAATGGAAATTAGGGATATAAGGTAAGTTAGAGACATTTTAACGACTTTGACTTTGGGTTATTAAATCTACGAAGAAATGCAATTCATTTAGTTGTAATTAATGTCATGTTTCTGCATCTCTAGTGCTCTTGATGAAGGAGATTACAGACAGGCAGGGAAGGTAGTGTTTTATTAGTAGGAAGCTTAGAGAGCCAGATCATTTCCCTTTTTATAAAATAAATACTTAACACATTTGACTTAAATTTACAGTAGTAAATAGTAACTTTGGAGACCCGCTGCACTATTTGCGCTTTTTGGATCAAATGCTGTTTGTTATCTTAGACAAAGTTTTAAAAATGGGACCATTTTGGGGCGCCTGGGTGGCTCATTCGGTTAGCCATCTGACTTCAGCTCGGGTCATGATTTCGTGGTTCGTGGGTTCTAGCCCTGTGTTGGGCTCTGCTGACAGCTTAGCCTAGAGCCTGCTTTGCCTTCTGTGTCTCCCTCTCTCTTTTTCTCAAAAATAAATAAACATTAAAAAAATTTGTAGATAAGAACGTTTTATTATATTTTGCTTTCTTTTAGGAAAACACCAGAGATTACTCTTGGCAGTTTTTGTGACTCCTCTTATTGATCTTCGTTCTGATTTCTCCAAGTTTCAGGAAATGATAGAAACAACATTAGATATGGATCAGGTATGTAATGTACTCTTTTTTTTTTTTTTAATGTTTGTTTCTTTTTGAAGGAGAGAGAGACAGATTGTGAGCAGGTGAGGGGCAGAGAGAGAGAGAGAGGGAGACACAGAATCCAAAGCAAGCTCCAGGCTCTGAGCTGTCAGCACAGAGCCTGATGCAGGGCTCGAAACTCACAAGCTGTGAGATCATGACCTGAACCGAAGTCGGATGCTTACCAACTGAGCCACCCAGGTGCCTTTGTAAGGCACCTTTGAGACAGTGGATGTAAGATTAAGTGATGAGGAAGGTTTGTTTTTGTTTTTGTTTTTTTTTAAGAATTGTTTTAGTGGACGAAGAAAGATTAACAGAGGCAATGAATATTGGGTACAACTGGCTTTCTTAAAGGAAATCTCACAAATAAGAGATTTCACATATGCAATCTAAATTTTGCTTTAATTTCAAGAGAGAAGGGAGATAGTCTCTGGAAAAGAGAAGAGGATAAATGTAGATGTGGAACATAAGAGAAGGCAACTTCTCTTTTGTTTATTTTCCATGTAGGAAAGTCTTTGGGAGAAGAGGTTAGATTATACGTGTGTCTCCTAAGTAGCTGTTGATATAACTAAAAAGTTAACTGTAGTTTAAATACTGTTTAGTTCCAAATTTCTAATTAGTTGAAGAGAGCTTTTAGATTATAAGTGACCTGTACCTAGGGTCTTTAACAATGTTAAATAGTAATTTATATATATAAATATAAAATAGGAATAGTTTTTGAAGTAGTTGAAGATACCTTTTATGAAAATGAATTTGAAAGCAAAATTTATGAAATGGTAATTTTTACTGTTAAAAGTTTATTTATAGAACAAATTTATTATGGGGCCACTGAATGTAGTGTTTTCCAATTTTGTGACATTAAAAATAATATTTAAAATATTTTCTACACTAAATTTCCTGTCAAAAATGATCATGCAGGGAATATGTGCTCTGATATTATTCATATTAAGGTAACAGTTCGGTTTGCAAATTGTTAGATTCTTTGCATTCTTAATAACTGGATTTGAGTTGTTTGTCCCATGTGATGTCGATTTATTTTGTTTTTATTGAATTGTTAACTGAGGTTTAAAGAAGTTAAACCTCATTTACTCTGTGTTCTTTGGATTTTAGAAGTACATGAATATGTATATATAGGTGTAAATGCTTCACTTTTCTGGGACTGTTTTGTCAGTGATGGGCCTAAACAGCCAAAAGACTTGCATTGTTTACCCCTCATTTGGGAAAACTTGCATTTTAGCTATTGTTACCTCTGTAATGTTGCTATGAGTGGAATGATTTAAGGTGTGCAACTTTCAGATCAATGGGAGGCAGAAATACTGCTAAGAAACATCTAATCCCGAAATACCACTGCCTCCCAAGCGGAAGATGTGGCCTTCCCGGTGATTGGGTGGGGTTGGATATTTGTAAACGATGTTTAAATGAAAGCTTGTAGAGGCATAGTTCTTGGAGGTTAACAAAATCTCTTACTAGCTTAGGGATGTGGGGAGGCAGGAATCTAGAGCCCCTCATTGTCACCACAGCTTAGTTCTTGTGAAATGCTGCCATTGATTTTGCCCTTTGTGGCCAGCTTTCTTCTAAAAGTTCCCATGCTTTAATATTGTGGGTCTCAAGCTTAAGCATGTATCAGAACCACTTGGTGGGTTTGTTGAAACACGTTGCTGAGCTTCATCCCCAGAATCAGATTCTTTTGGTCCGGGGTGGGGTGAAAAATTCACATTTCTTTTTTCTTTTTCTTTCTCTTTTTCTTTTTTCCCTTTCTTTTTCGTTTTCTTTTTAAATACAAGTTAGTTAACATAAAGTGTAGTAATGGTTTCAGGAGTAGAATTTAGTGATTTGTCACTTACATATATCACCCAGTGCTCATCCCAACAGGTGCCCTCCTTAATGCCTATCATTCATTTAGCTCATCCCCCCCCCACATCCCTCCAGCCACCCTCAGTTTGTTCTCTGTATTTAACAGTCTCTTATGGTTGGCCTCCTTCTCTGCTTTTGTTTTTCTTGTTTCCTACTCTTTTTTTTTTTTTTTAATTTTTTTAACGTTTATTTATTTTTGAGACAGAGACAGAGCATGAACGGGGGAGGGTCAGAGAGAGGGAGACACAGAATCTGAAACAGGCTCCAGGCTCTGAGCTGTCAGCACAGAGCCCGACGCGCGTCTCGAACTCATGGACCGTGAGATCATGACCTGAGCCAAAGTCGGCCGCTTAACCGACTGAGCCACCCAGGCACCCCATCTTGTTTCCTACACTTGTGTTCATCTGGTTTGTTTCTTAAATTCCACATATGAGTGAAATCCTATGATACTTGTCTTTCTCTGACTGACTTACTTTGCTTAGCATAATACACTCCAGTTCCATCCATGTTGTTGCAAATGGAAGATTTTCATTCTTTAAAAAAAATATTTTTAATGTTTATTTTTGAGAGAAAGAGAGAGTGAGAAGGGGAGGGGCAGAGAGAGAGAGGGAGACACAGAATCTGAAGTAGGCTCTAGGCTTTGAGCTGTCAGCAACAGGGCCTGATGCAGGGCTCGAACTCACGAACCGTGAGATCATGACCTAAGCTGAAGTTGGATGCTTAACCAACTGAGACACCAGGTGCCCCAAGATTTCATTTTTTTTTTTTTATGGCTGAGTAATACTCTAGTGTATATACATATCATATCTTCTTTAACCATTCATCAGTCAGTGGACATTTGGGCTCTTTCCATAATTTGGCTATTGTTGATAGTGCTATTATAAAATTGGGATGCATGTGCCCCTTTGAATCAGCATTTTTGTGTCCTTTGAATAAATGTCTAGTAGTGCAATTGCTGGGTCGTAGGTAGGGCAGCTCTATTTTTAATTTTTTTGAGGAACCTATACAGTTCTTCAGAGTAGCTGTATCAGTTTGCATTCCTGAAAATTTGCATTTCTAACATGTACCCAAATGATGCTGCCTGTCTGGGGATCACACTTTGAGAACTACTTGCTAATAAAATAAATTACTCCTAATAAATTAGGAGTGTAATCTCATCTCAAAGTGAGATAAGTGTGCGATTTCCTTTCACCAATTTGCATCCTACTGCAAAGGCTGCGCTCTTGGGCAATCACTGGGCATTATCTGGCCAAAAGTTGGTGTATATAAATTGAGAATGTTCGAGTTTCTTAAAATTTGTAGCCCCTCTGTCAAAGTATAGATCTTCTATTGAAAACCCTATGCAGCTATCTTTTTATCTGGGTCATCACACTGACAGCCTGTCCAGTAGATGTGGAGGCCTGCCTTTTAGGACCTGTCTTCCTCTCCTGCTCTTGGACAGTTTTAAAAGCTGTCTCCGGCAATGAGCTGTTTGTTTTCCTTATACTCAAGATGTGGGCCACTACTATGATAATTACAAGAAGCAGCAGGATGATAAAATGTTGGATACTTTTGGGGCACCTGGGTGGCTCATTCAGTTGAGCATCTGACTTTAGCTCAGGTCATGATCTTGCTGTCTGTGAGTTTGAGCCCCACATCAGGCTCTGTGCTGACAGCTCAGAGCCTGGAGCCTGCTTCGGATTCTGTCTCCCTCTCTCTCTGTCCCTCTGCTGATTGTGCTCTGTCTCTCTGTCTCTCAAAAATGAATAGATGTTATTTAAAAAAATTTTTTTAAATGTTGGATACTTTTGGTTCATATTTTGCCTTTTGATTTATTCCCTCTCTCCCTCCCTCTCCTCTTTCTTGCTCTCCTTCCCTCCCTTCATACAATATTCTGACTGCATAGGTCCAGCCCTTGAGATACATAGCTGCTTGACAGCAAATAAGCCAAAACATTCCCTCACAAATGATGTACCAAAATACCAAGATGTAAATTTTTAAAGTATTTTCTTTATTTGAAGCTTTTCTACTTAATAAAGATAACACATCTGTTAGACAAGTGGAACGGGGCGCCTGGGTGGCTCAGTCGGTTAAGTGTCCAAGTCTTGATTTCGGCCCAGGTCATGATCTCAGAGTTGTGAGATCAAGCCCTGATTAGGGCTCTGCACTAGGCATGAAGACTGCATAGGATTCTGTCCCATTCACTCCATCTCCCTCTCTTTCTCTCTCTCAAAAAAACCCCCAAAAATCAAAAGCAAGTGAAACAAAACTATACGAAGAAGTATAGAGGCGAAAGTGACCATTCTTCCCTCTTCAGATGAACAGTGTTAACAGCCTAACGTGCTTCTTCCAGCTCCATCTTCCTTATTGTGGGTTAAGATGTACTTTTATCTGAAACACTTGATACATATCTGTTAATTTAGACCTTACTGTGATTGTATAAAATAGTTTTTTAGGAGATTTTTTTTTTTTTTTTAAGAGAGAGAGAGGGAAAGAGAGAATCTTAAGCAGACTCCACTCCCAACGTGGAGCCTGACCTCAACTCGGGGCTCAGTCCCACGACCCTGGGATCATGACTTAAGCCAAATTAAGAGAGTTGGACCCTTAACCGGTTGGGCCACCCAGGCGCCACTTTTTAGTGTCAATTTTTGAATGTTGCTATGGGATTAGAGTGTTGTAAGATTTTGTGTCTGGGAAGAGGAGATTTTAGGAAGGCAAGCAGTGTAATTATATTGATAAAGCCTGGGAAAGGAGAGGTCCTTTGTCCTAATTTTATTGCTGTCATTTAAGATTATGACAAAAGTTGATTTCTTAATCTGAAAGTAGTTAACTTTATGGGGGAGAAAAAACTTTTTTTTTTTCTGCTTTCTTTGATTCATTGTTTGGAAGTCTGCTAGTTAAACTGATAAACAGATTATTAGCAAGAGAACAGATTTTTGGGTTCACAGAAAAACGTGACTCAAGGAGGCTATTAGAATTTGGGGCTTATGTATTATCTTAGTAGGGGAATGGGAGAGGGAGAAAGGGTACTTCCAGGAAAACAAATGACTTTTACAAGTGATTAATGAGCCCTTGAGAGAATAGATTGAGGATATGATAATTTTTGCTTCCTTGGTTATGAAACTCCCTGGGAGGGGATTTAACAACAAATTAGTTCTTTTGGGAGCCTCTGTTTTTAGGGAGATAAGAGAGTGCAGAAACAAAGTCTATTCTCAGATGCTTTCATCTTGGAATAATTTTTATGCCACTATAACATATTCTGAACCCCCCTTCACTGTTAAGTACTGTGTCAATAAGTGAGCTGTGGATTTCCTCCCTGCCCCCAGTAGATTATCTGAGGTTAAACTTAGTATTAGTTAGGACTCTATTTTTCACATAACCTAAAACTCACTACACCCTGGCTCATGAAATTAAAAGTCTAGAGATAGGGTAGGCTTTAATTTAGAGTTGCTTATCCACCAGCTCAATAATACCATGCAAAGGACCTAATTTCTTGATCTCGTCTATCTTTTGTGATTTTAATACCAACCTAACGCAAGCTCCTCTTTTGGCCCTGCGTTGAGTATCTACCAGTAGTAATTCACGTAACATTCCTAGGAAGAGTCCTGCAGTTTGTTTTGATGGGACCATTTAAGCAGTGCTTTTGGCCAGAGATCCTAAAATGTGACCATGGGCCTAAGATAGCTAGGGGTGGGTTATCCCTTTGTTGCAGGTAAACAAAATGAAAGCTCTACTGGGAAGGGGAAGGAGGGAATGAATGACTGTTGTGTAGACAACCAGCCTTGTCTGCTAAGATAGGGTCCTGTAACTGAAGGCTTTTATGTTTTATGGTGTGATGCTGTCTTTTAAATAAATACAATTCCTACTTAAAACCTTCTCTGGATTCTCTAGGGAATTGACCTGATACAATATCTTCTTTATTCTCAGTTACAAACCTTTAAACTTAGCTTGGGGTTATAAAGTGAATTCAACCCTTCTCTGTCATTGTAGATATTTGTAGTGAATTTAGGCATTTAAATTACGTGACTCACGGGGTGCCTGGGTGGCGCAGTCGGTTAAGCGTCCGACTTCAGCCAGGTCACGATCTTGCGGTCCGTGAGTTTGAGCCCCGCGTCAGGCTCTGGGTTGATGGCTCAGGGCCTGGAGCCTGTTTCCGATTCTGTGTCTCCCTCTCTCTCTGCCCCTCCCCCGTTCATGCTCTGTCTCTCTCGGTCCCAAAAATAAATAAACGTTGAAAAAAAAAATTAAAAAAAAAAAAATTACGTGACTCAGAACTACTTTGAGCAAACCTCAGAGGATAGCAATCATTTCATGTATGATTCCTGAAAGCTTTCCTCATGTTTTCCAGCTGTGCACTTAGGAGCTCATGTGATGAAGGGAACAGTCATTTATTTATTTATTTATTTAAAAATTTTTTTTTTTTTTTAACATTTATTTATTTTTGAGAAACAGAGTGAGACAAAGCGTGAACGGGGGAGGAGCAGAGAGAGTAGGAGACACAGAATCTGAAGCAGGCTCCAGGCTCTGAGCAAGCGGTCAGCACAGAGCCTGATGCGGGGCTCAAACCCACGAACTGTGAGATCATGACCTGAGCCGAAGTCGGACACTCAACCGACTGAGCCACCCAGGCGCCCCGAAGGGAACAGTCATTTATATGAGTAGTTGCATTATTTCTTTTTTTTTTCTAGGCTTAGCTTTGTATGTAATACTTAAGGTATTTTTGTGTCTACTTTCCATATATCTTATGGAAAGATTTTCTATTTCTGAAGTACATATAAATGTATCTCTACCACCCCCAGGACAAGGTTCAAAATGGCAATGATTTTTCACAAAAAAGTAAACAATTTCAGTTAGATTGGATGATTCAATGAGATGTATTAAATTTTAAAATTCATTTTATACTATATTTGGGTATTTCATCTTTGAATATTAGTTTTCTTTTTTTTTTCTTTTTTTAAAATATAATTTATTGTCAAGTTAGCTAACTTATAGAGTATACAGTGTGCTCTTGGCTTTCAGAATAGATTCCCATGATTCATCACTTACATACAACACCCAGTGCTCATCCCAACACATGCCCTCCTCAGTGCCCATCACCCATTTTCCCCTTTCCGCCACCTTCCCCCACCTCCAGTCAACCCTCAGTTTCTTCTCTGGGGAAGAAACTCCATGTAAGAGTGTCTTATGGTTTGCCTCCCTCTCTGTTTGTAACTATTGTTTTTCCTTCCCTTCCCCCATGGTCTTCTGTTAAGTTTCTCAAATTCCACATATCAATGAATGAAAACATGATAATCTGTCTTGTCTGACTGACTTATTTCACTTAGCATAATACCCTCCAGTTCCATCCATGTTGTTGCAAATGGCAAGATTTCATTCTTTTTCATTGTTGAGTCGTATTCCATTGTTTACATATACCACATCTTCTTTATCCATCAGTTGATGGACATTTGGGCTCTTTCCATAATTGACAGCACTGCTATCAACATTGGGGTACATGTGCCCCTGTGAATTAGCACTCCTGTATCCTTTGGATAAATTCTTAGTACTGCTATTGCTGAGTCATAGGGTAATTCTATTTTTAATTTTTTGAGGAACCTCCACACTGTTTTCCAGAGTGGCTATATCAGTTTGCATTGCTACTGACAGTGCAAGAGGGTTCCCCTTTTTCCACATCCTTACGAACATCCGTAGTTTCCTGAGTTGTTAATTTTAGCCACTGTGACCAGTGTGAGGTAGTATCTCATTGTGGTTTTGATTTATATTTCCCTGATGATGAGTGATGTTGAGTGTCTTTTCATGTGTCTGTTGGCCATCTGGATGTCTTCTTTTGAAAAGTGTCTATTCATGTCCTCTGCCCATTTCTTCCCTATTTTTTTTTTTTTTTTTTTTTTTTTTTTGGCATGTTGAGTTTGGTGTTCTTTCTAGATTTTAGATACTGACCCTTTATCTGATATGTCATTTGCAAATATCTTTTCCCATTCCATTGGTTGCCTTATAATTTTGCTGGTTGTTTTCCTTTGCAATGCAGAAGCTTCTTATCTTGATGAGGTCCCAATAGTTCATTTTTGCTTTTATTTTCCTTGCTTTCCGGCATTTGCTGTGGCCAAGGTCAAAGAGGTTGCTGCCTGTTTTCTCCCCTAGGATTTTACTGTTTCCTGTCTCACATTTAGGTCTGTCATCCATTTCGAGTTTATTTTTGTATATGGTGTAAGAAAGTGGTCAGTTTCATTCTTCTGCATGTTGCTGTCCAGTTCTCCCAGCACCATTTGCTAAAGAGAGTATCTTTTTTCCACTGAATACTCTTTCCTGTTTTGTCAGAGATTAGTTGGCCATATATTTGTATGTGGGCCCAATTCTGCATTCTGTCTTCTGGTCCATTGGTCTATGTGTCTTTTTTTGTGCCAGTACCACGCTGTCTTGATGATTATAGCTTTGTAGTATGGGCTAAAGCTCAGGATTGTGATGCTTCCAGCTTTGGTTTTCTTTTTCAACATTACTTTGGCTATTCAGGTCTTTTGTGGTTCCACACAAATTTAGGTTTGTTTGTTCTAGCTCTAAGAATGCTGGTACTACTTTGATTAGGATTGCATTGAATGTGTAGATTGCTTTGGGTAGTATTGACATTTTAACAATATTTGTTCTTCCAGTCCATGAGCATGGAATGTTTTTCCATTTCTTTGTGTCCTTTTCAATTTCTTTCATAAGTTTTCTATACTTTTCAGCATACAGATCTTTAACTTCCTTGGTTAGGTTTATTCCTAGGTATTTTATGGTTTTCGGTGCAATTGTAAATGGTATTGATTCCTTGATATCTTTTTCTTTTTTAAATGATTATTTATTTTGAGAGAGACAGAGACCCAGCATGAGTCAGGGAGGGGCAAAGAGAGGGAGACACAGAATCCCAAGCAGCCTCCAGGCTCTGAGCTGTCAGCACAGAGCCAGACGTAGGGCTTGAACTCAAAAACTGCGAGATCATGACCTGAGCAGAAGTCAAACACTTAACCGACTGAGCCACCCAGGCGCCCCTCTTGATATCTTTTTATGTTGCTTCATTATTGGTGTATAGAAATGCAGCCAGTTTTTGTACATTGATTTTATATCCTGTGGCTTTGCTGAATTCATGGATCAGTTCTAGCAGTTTTTTGGTGGAGTCTTTTGGGTTTTCTATGTAGAGTATCATGTCATCTGCAGAAAGTGAAAGTTTTGACTTCTTCTTTGCCACTTTGGATACCTTTTATTTCATTTTGTTTGATTGCTGAAGTTAAGACTTCCAAAACTATGTTAAACAACAGTGGTGTGAGTTGAATATTAGTTTTCACATACACTTACTATTGGTATATCTTCTATTATTGGAAAAGTAGTAATATTAGATAACTTTTTTAAAGTGTATTTATTTTAAGAGGATAGAGAGAATCCCAAGCAGGTTCTGTGCTGCCAGCACAGAGCCTGACATGTGTCTTGAACTCATGAACTGTGAGATCATGACCTGAGCTGAAATCAAGAGTCAGGTGCTTAACCGACTGAGCCACCCTGGCACCCCTAGGTAAATTTTTATTGACAATTCTGGGACAGAAAAATGGAAATAGTTTTTAAAAAGCCACAGTTCCATGATCATACTACAACTAAATGATTATTGTATATGTAAGCTGTAAAGATACTAATAGTATATAAGTGATTCAATATTTTTGTTCTTGGAAATAAATATACATGAAATATATATATAAAGGAAGTATTCATGGGGCGCCTGGGTGGCTCAGTTGGTTGAGCATCCAACTCCGGCTCAGGTCATGATCTCACGGTCCATGAGTTTGAGCCCCACGTTGGGCTCTGTACTGGCAGCTCAGAGCCTGGAGCCTGCTTCTGATTTTCTCCCTGCACCTCCCCTGCTTGCTCTTGCTCTCTGTCAAAAATAAATAAAACAGTAAACAAAATTTTTTAAAGGGAAGTATTCATATTCTCCTACCTAGATTTAATTCTAAATACGTGTTGACATTTTTTGCTTATAGTTATCCTTGTTTTCTGTTTTTATATTTTGATTAAACTATAGTTGACACACTCTGTTAATATTAATTTCAAGCATACAACTCAGTGGGTAATGCTATGCTTACCATACAGTGCTATTACAATACCATTAACTGTATTTCCTAAGCTGCACTTTTTGTCATCCCTGTGAGTTATTCGTTCCATAACTGGAAGCCTGTACCTCCTACTCCCCTCTACTCATTTTGCCCATCCCGGACACCCCTCCTTTCTGGCAGTTATCAGTTCTTTGTAGTTATGGGTCTGTTTCTGCTTTTTGTTTGTTGGTGGACCTTTAAGTTGTTTTTAACTCTTGGCTATTATGATTAGGACTTTCATGAGCAGTCATGTACGAGTATTTGAGTATCTGTTTTCAGTTCTTTTAGGTATATATTTAGGAATAGAAATGCTGAGTCATATGGTAATTTTATGTTTAACTTTTTGGGAATCACTAAATTGTTTTCTAAAGTGTCTGCACCATTTAACATTCCCATCAGCAATATAGGAGGAATCCAGTTTCTTCACGTTGCTGCTAATAATTATTATTTTCTGTTTTTTGGAGTGTTGTCTTAATAGTGGGTGTGAAGTGATATTGTTTTTGTTTTTTAAGGTTTATTTATTTTTGAGAGAGAGACAGAGACAGAGACAGAGACAGAGTGGGAGTAGGGGAGGGGCAGAGAGAGAAGAAGACACAGAATCCAAAGCAGGGTCTAGGCTCCGAACTGTGTCAGCATAGAGCCTGACGTGGGCCACAAACCCACGAACCAAGAGATCGTGACCCAAGGTGAAGCCGGACACTCAACCAACTGAGCCACCCAGGTGTTGCCATTATGGTTTTGATTTTCATTTCCCTGGTGGCTAATGATGTCGGGCATCTTTTCATATGTTTGGTGCCCATTTATTTGTAATCTTTAGGAAAATGTCTGATCAGATCCTTTGCTCAATTTGAAATTGGGTTGTCTTTTTGTGTTTGAGTTGTAAGAGTTCTATATATATTCTGGACACTAGACCCTTTTTCTAGGAAATAAATACTTCTTTCTGGGTTTTCTACTTGCCGCAAGTTGTTTGTAGTGATTTGTTTTTTTTTTTTTTAATTTTTTTTAACGTTTATTTATTTTTGAGACAGAGAGAGACAGAGCATGAACGGGGGAGGGTCAGAGAGAGGGAGATACAGAATCCAAAGCAGGCTCCAGGCTCTGAGCTGTCAGCACAGAGCCCGACGCGGGGCTCAAACTCACGGACTGCGAGATCATGACCTGAGCCGAGGACAGATGCTTAACCAACTGAGCCACCCAGGCACCCCATTTCCTGTTTATTTTTAATATAATTTGTGCCTCCCCCAACATTTCCTCCCTTCCATAGTTTGTTTTTTAAGAGAATCATCTTATGACTTTTAATTTTTATTTTGTATTAATTTTTTTAAAGTAGGCTTCACAACCTGTGTGTAGCCCAATGACCCTAAGATCAAGACCTGCTCAGAAATAATCTGTCTCTTAACTGACTCAGCCACTCAAGCACCCAACTTGTGATTTTTTTTAAATCCTCTTTTGTGTCATTGCTTTTTTGTTTCATTAATTTCAGTTCTTATGCATTTTTTCTATCTACTTTTTTTACTTTAATTTAGTGTTCACTGTTTTTCCAGCCTTTTTCAGTAAGCATTTAAGATTACACTTTTTTTTCTATGTATTTAGCTGACTGTATCCCATAAATTTTAAAGGTAAAATCTCTTACTCAGTTTTAAGAATTTTATTCCCATTATCATTTTTTTAGGAATATATGTTTTTTAATTTGTAAGCTTTTAGTACATATCAGTTTCATAAAAGTTCTCAGTGTACTTGAGGATCACTTGTGCTCCCTAATTTTGGTTGCAGAGTTTTCTATATGTCTATTAGGTTAGATAGGGCTTTAGTTGTTTTGTTCACATTGTCTGTATGCTTGCTAATTTTTGATCTGCTGAGTTACTAAGAGAAGTGTGGATTTCTTATAGTTCAGTCCATTTTTGCTTCATATGTTTTTAAGACACAAAGCTATAGTTTCTTTGTGGTGAACTGAACCTTCATCATTCTTTAGAGACAGTGTCCTTAGTAATGCTTTTTGCCTTAGATATAGTTTGTCTGATAATAAAGGGCTATGCCAGAGTCCTCCTTTTTAGTTTTTTTACATGGTATATATTTTTCTGTCCTTTGTGAGTCTTTATGGTTAGAAAGCTTATAGCTGGATTTTATTTATTTTAAATTTATTTTCATCTTAAAAATTTTTTTAATGTTTATTTTTGAGAGAGGGAGAGACAGAGCACAAGTGGGGGAGGGGCAGAGAGAGGGGGGAGACAGAATCCGAAGTGGGCTCCAGGCTCCGAGCTGTCAGCACAGAGCCTGATGCCAGGCTTGAACTCACAAACTGCAAGATCATGACCTGAGCTGAAGTCAGATACTCAACTGACTGAGCCACCCAGGCCCACATTTCATGATCTTTTTTAAGTGGCAATCTGGATTTATTTCTACATTATTTTGTGATTCCTATTCTTCCTGGTTCTCCTTATTGCTCTTTCTTTCTTGTATATTGATTGGGCTTTTTAAATTCCATTTTGCCTTTCCTTGTAGCCCCTCCCCCATCCTACCACACATGCACTGGTTTGGAATTTATTCACAAATTTTTACAAAATATGTATACATAACTCAAAGTCTGTCAGTATCTTCTCACCTAACCCCCCAAATACTAGGACCTTAGGATATCTGAGATCAGAATATATTTTTCTTCATTATTGGCTGGTATTTTAGTTCTGTCTTTTCCCCCCTTAAATTTCCATTCTATACAGTCAGTGTTAAATTTAGATTTGCCCATATGCTTACCAGTTTCTTAGCTATTGATTCCTTCTTCCTGAATATTCTTTAGGAGTTCTTTTATTGGCAGTCTGTTAGTCAGGTTTTGTTTGTTTGAAAATGTGTATTTCACCCATGTTCTTGAAGGATATTTTTTGTGGGTATACATTCCAGGTTGAAGATTAACAGTTATTTTTCCTTAATATCTATGAGATTGTATTGTGCTGTCCTTTGGCTTGCATTATTATTGTTTAGAAGTCTTGGTTCCAGATACTGATTCCTTTAACTGCACTGTGTCCAAAAGTGGATTTCTTTTTCTTTTTCCTGTTTGGATTTACTGTGTTTTTCTTAATCAGAGAATTCATGTCTTTTATCAATTTTGGAAAATTATCAATCACTACCTCTTTGAATGTTGTGCTCCTTCATTCTCTTCTCCTAAAACTGTGTTTGGACATATGTTACACTTTCACATTTTTTTTTTCTGCCATGTGTCTGTGCTGCTCTCTTTGTGATTACTTCAGATGTTCCAATTCACTGAGTGTCTCTTCAGCTCTGATATGATGTTTAACCAGCCCATAGGGTTTTTTTTTTCAGTGATTACATTTTTTATTTATAAAAGTTATTTGGTTCATTTCTAACTCTGCCTAGACCTTTTTTTTTTAAATAATATTTTGTTCTTTGCTCATGTGTTCCATTCTCTATTATATTGCTTTAAACACTTTAATATACTTAAAAACATTTTTTTAATGTTTATTTATTTTTTAGAGTGAGAGAGAGAGCGCACAAGTTGGGGAAGGGGAGAGAGGGAGACACAGAATCCGAAGCAAGCTCCAAGCTTTGAGCTGTTCGCACAGAGCCCGATGTGGGGCTCGAATCCATGAACCCGCGAGATCATGACCTGAGCCGAAGTCGGTCGCTTAACTGACTGAGCCACCCAAGCGCCCCAACATTTTAATATACTTAACATTCCGTGTCAAAAATTTCTTGGTTTAAATCTGCTCCTTGTTTCTGCAGAGGTTTTTTTTGTTTGTTTTGTTTTGTTTTTTGTGTTTTTACTCTCACTGTTGGTGGCTTCTTTCCTTGTCCATTGTTTATTTTAAATGTTTATTTATTTATTTAGAGAGTGGGGGAGGGGCAGAGAAAGAGAGGAAAGAGAAAGAATATGAAGCAGGCTCAGTGCTGTCAGCATAGAGCCCAGCGTGGGGCTCAATCCCCTGAACCTCGAGATCATGACCTGAGCTGAAATCAAGAGTCAGACTCTTATGCCCCTGTTATGTATATTTAGATTACGAATTCTCATCTATTTGGGTTCTGTCTGTGCAGATTATACACCACCCCCCATATAAAATTTGCCCTTTTGCTTTTGCCATGTGTCCCACATTGTAATTAAGCCAGGAACACTTTTCTTTTTTAAGTGTATTTATTAATTTTGAGAGAGAGTGCAAGCAGGGGAGGGATGGAGAGAGAGGGAGAGAATCCCAAGCAGGCTCCATGTTGTCAGTGCAGACCCTGACACTGGGCTCAAACTTCAGAACCGTGAGATCATGACCTGAACCAAAATCAAGAAGAGTCGGATGCTTAACAGATGCTTAACTGACTGAGCCAGCTAGGTGCCCCTGGTACAGGTAATTTGATTCAAAGGTATCTCTTCTCTTCTCTGGTATATTGTTTATTCATATTTAAATGATAGTATGAGGATCTTTCTTTCTTTGTTCTTTGATCTTTTTTCTGAATTTCATCTTCCCATTTTGGAGTTCCAAGCCTGGGTTTCTTTTCCTCCATCTTTTTTGTGTAGTCTGATGTAATGAGTGTGTGGGTTTTCCTGGTGATAGGTGGGTGATGTTGTTGGAAAGACAACTAGAGACTAAAGGTCATATGTCTTGGTTCTGGGTTAGAATACTGAGTTTGGTGGTATATTTTAATATCCCAGATTGTTTGGGAGGGGTGATGTCTTGCTGAAGGGTACCCTGTTTGGAGTGTGGGCCTAGAGTGTTTTAGTGCATTAGGACCCAGTCATTCACTTTCCCTGTTTCACTCCAGTCTCCTCAGCAGTGCTTTCACAACAGTATTTCCCCTTCCCGAGGAAGGAAAATGGAAGGATACCCATTCAACTTTCTTCTCTCCAGATTTGGGATTACTAGTGATGATTCTCAGGGTTAATTTACCAATGAATGGGCTTCTGGAAGGTGGGGGTGAGGAAAGGAATATGATTTGGCTCTGCGTCACTTCTTTTTAAGTTCATTGGAAGAGGCAAATTCTTTAGCTATGTCAATCCACCCTTGTTGCATTATTTTCCCTGAAATTATCCTCTTAGTTCTTGTTTCTGCATCATCTTCACTGTTTGAATAAACTGTATAATATTACTGAGGTACCATTGTGCAAATATTGTGATGTTTTATCATTTCTGGGTTCTGCTGTAACAGATAAATCTGCAGAGATCTTATTCATCCCTGTGTGGCTTTGCATCTGTTGCATTATTCCTTAGGTTGAATTCCTGGGAGTAGAATTGCTGTGTCAAAGGGTGTAACAAATATCTCTGAATCTTGTCGAATATTGCTTTTTTTCTAAAGGTTATAACAACTTAGGTTCTCACCAGAAATGAATGAGTACACTAATTTCACTGTAGCCTCATTAGTATTTGATGGTAATATTTTTCTTTAAAAAAAAAAATAGCTGTAGAATAAGATCTTAAGGTTGCTTAAATATTCATATCTTTTACTGTTGAGCTTTAGCATTTTCCTGTGGTTTAGTTTACTACTTATTTTACTACTTACTTTCTCATTTGTGAGTTGTATGTTTTCATATTTGCCCATTGAATGACCTTGATATTTTTCTCATACATGCAAAACCAAGTTCCTTTATAAAAGAAAGTGTTTAACCTTTCTATTTTTACATTTTTTTACAAATATAATTAAATCTCTTATCAGTTTCAACTGAGAAATTTATGTGAATTTATGTGATAAACTGAGAAATTAAGCTAACTTTTTTGGTTAGCTTTTTGTAATTTTAATTCCTTTTTCTTGTGTTTGCCTTTGGTATGTGAGGAAGGTGTGTTCTCATTAAGTAGAAAGTAATTGGAAAGAAATTATATTAACCCCATGTACTAAGGTGTTTTGTTTTTTTAGAGAGAGAGAGAATGTGGGGAAGAGGGTCAGTGGGAGAGAGAGGGACAGAGAGAGAATCTTAAGTAGGCTCCACACTTTGTGCTGAGCCTGACAACCCACGGTTCTGATGCCAGGACCCTGGGATCATGACCTGAGTCAAAATCAAGAGTTGGATGCTCAACCAACTGAGCCACCCAGGCACTCCGCCAACCCCCCACCCAATTTGTTTGCTAAATTAAAATAAATCTCCTTGGGACACCTGGGTGACTCAGTTGGTTAAGCAGCCGACCCTTGATTTCATCTCAGGTCATGATCTCATGGTTCATGAGTTCCAGCTCTGCACTCACAGCGCCTGCTTTGGATCCTCTGTCTCCCTCTCTCTGCCACTCCCCCATGTGTGTGCCTACTCTGTCAAATATAAATAAATGTTAAAAAAAAAAAAAAAAGAATATCTCCTTGTCTTCAAGTAGGCTCTATACCCATTGTGGGGCTTGAATAGGAGTCGCATGCTGTACTGACCAAGCCAGTCAAGCGCCCCTAATTTTTTTTTTTAAGATTTTATTTTTAAGTAATGTCTATAGCCAACGTGGGGCTTGAATTTACAACCCAGAGATCAGGAGTTGCATGCTTCCCCAACTGAGCCAGCCACACACTCCTCCCCTAATCCTTTTTAATAGTTCTTAATGGCTGTAAGGATATGCTTCATTCATTTTAAAAAATATTCTAATTGTCTCTGGTTTTTAGTCATTTTGTTTCAAAAAGGGATTCCTATTGGACTGTCACTAGGAGTGAGGAAATGCTAATGTTTGATTTAGTTTCCTCTTTTCATAGTTTACCTTTTTGCTTACCAATCATTTTAAATATTCCAATAAGCAGTTTATATATATATAAGTCCTCTATAGTGGGGTGTGTGGGTGGCTCAGTGGGTTAAGTGTATGTACAACTTTTGATTTCGGCTTAGGTCATGATCTTGAGGTTGGTTGGTTTGGGCCCCATGTCGGGCTTTGCGCTGATTGTGCGAGGTCTGCTTGGGATTCTCTCCCTCCCTTCCTCTCTGCCCCTCCCCGCTTGCTCTCCCTCTCTCTCAAAACTAAATAAACAAAAATAAAAAAATAAAAGTCCTATATAGGGCACCTGGGTGGCTCAGTCCATTGAATGTTGGACTCTTTATTTCGACTCAGGTCATGATCTTATGGTCGTGAGATCATAGCCCGAAGTCAGACTCTGTGCTGGGCATGGAGCCTGCTTAAGATTCTCTCTCCCCCTGCCCTTCCCCAACTTGTGAATCTGCATGGGTGTCCTTGCTCGCGCGCGCTCTCTCTCTCTCCCTCCCTCCCTCCCTCCCTTTTTCCCTCCCTCCCTCCCTCAAAAATATATAAATAAGTAAATTGTGAGTTTAACATAAAAGTCTTATATAATTAAGACTTTGTTTCTAAATGCCTTGTGTATACATATGCCATTGTAAGTGAGATCTGTCTTTCATTATGATTTCTTGCTGGCTGTTATTGATAAGAATTTAGGGGAAACAAAGTACTTGAGAGATTTTGATGAACTTACCATTTTAAGAAATAAAATTCTATAGTTTTTTTTGTAAACTTTGAGATCTTAAGATGCATCCTTGGTTTGGGTAAAAACTACACATTCTGTTATAGGCTATGAACATTGAACATTGTTTAGTAATGTTTAGGAAGAATGTAGTGAACATTGTTTAGGGGGAACTGTAATTAAAAATACTGAATGCTGCTAGTGAAAGAAGCACTGCATTTTTTCATCCAAGTACTTTTGGACATCTAGAGCTCTATAAGCTCCTTATAAACAGGATTTTACATCTCCTAATAAATAGAAACTCTTTAAAGTATTGGCTGAGTAACTTAAAACATAAGTTTAACTCAAAACACAGTGACATTTAAATGAAAGAAAAGAAAATACATTGGGATTCTTTACCCATCATTTATAAAATGTAGCTATTCTTGGGGCTATTCTCAGGGCGCCTAGATAGCCCCTAGATAGCTTAGTTGGTTAAGCTTCCAACTTCAGCTAAGGTCATGATCCCACATTTGGTTTGTGAGTTCCAGTCCCGCATCGGGCTCTGTGCTGACAGCTCAGTCTGGACCCTGCTTCAGATTCTGTCTCTCTCTCTCTCTGCTTCTCTGTCTCAAAGAATAAACAAACATTAAAAAAAAAATCCTGCTCTTTGTTCTGTCCGTAGGTGGAAAACCATGAATTCCTTGTAAAACCTTCATTTGATCCTAATCTGAGTGAATTAAGAGAAATAATGGATGACTTGGAAAAGAAGATGCAGTCAACATTAGTAAGTGCAGCAAGAGATCTAGGTAAGAAGGGTTCATTGGAGGTTTTTGTCTATACAGTATCCACACTGGTGCCAGAATTACTTCCCAGGAGGACACAGTGGATCTTGCCAGTTCCTTGTTTAAATTGCCAGGCCTTTCTTCTGCACAGTAAAATTACAAACACTTCAGGTTAACATACAGGAATACTTTGCATTCAGAGCCACACCCTCTTCCAGACTTCTCTCTTACTAACTCGCTAACCCAAGGATGATCCCACATTCCTTCCAGACAGTTCAACCAAGAGTCCCTTGCATCATTTCCTTTAAACAGGATCTGCATTAAACGTCACCTCCACTACAAGCCTAATTCTACTAGGAATAGTTCGTTGATTTGGCTTTGAGGTTCCCTACTACTTCAGTAACTTCAGCTTTTTTTTTTTTTTTAATGGCTGCCTTCCCTACCAGATTATTAATTCCCCCAATTAGTCTCAGACTATTCACACAGATTTGTTCTGAATTTGTAAACCTCTTTGCTTTGAGCATCTCTCACATGTATGTTAAATGAATAAATAAATCTTAGCATATTAGAAGACCCCTTGAGCAGTAATACTTAAACTTTTGAAGAATCTGATGAAAGTTATGAATCCTCTTTCCTGAAATATGTCCATACCTACATATACAAAAAATTTTGCAAATAGTTTCCATGGAGAATTCATGTATGGACTAGACCCTAGGTAAAGAATCTTTGCCTTACTTCACTTCTCGTTTCATAGCGCTGTCTACATTTTTTCTACAGTCTCTTTCCTCTCCAGGACAGTGATTTCCTCCCCAGTCCAGTGAGGTCTGTCTTTAGTTGTTTGCTGCTACTGATATTTCATAGCCATGCTTTAGCAGTTAAATTTGTAGGTATGATCTCTCTTCTGGTTTGTACTCTAAAGATCACATTGATGTGCAAGATGATGAGGACAGACTTAGAGAAACTTAAAAATCTTAGGTGTACAAACTCTAGCTGATTGATAATTGCTTATTTTGTGAAGTTTCCTACCCTTAACAGAAAATACATGTTATAGTTTTTCTAGAGTTTCATTGTCAAGAGTCTTAAGTTTTTGTTTGGAAAGTGTATTTGTTCACTTTAGTCATCCTTTATAATAGTTCCAGAGAAATGCTTTGGTGAAGTAAAGAACCCTGGTGCAGAACTCTCCAAGGGAAGGGGCCATATCTTAGCCCACTGCTGTACTCTGCACCTTCGGATGGGTATACCCAGAAAGCGCTTCGACATCAGAAGCTAATAACATTAATGCAAGAGTTTAAGGATTTTATAGACAGCCTTCATTCATGTAGTTTTTGAATGAAGTGAAGTTTGACTCTTTCCCAGTTAATCTTAATAATTTCCGCTACACTGTCTTGCCATAAAAGTATGTTTTTCACCATTTAGAGTTAATTATTTTAAACATTTTATTAAAAAATGGCTCTAGATGTCTGTAACATACTTTTTCTTTATTTCCTTATCCTGAAGGCTTGGATCCTGGCAAACAGATTAAACTGGATTCCAGTGCACAGTTTGGTTATTACTTCCGTGTAACGTGTAAGGAAGAAAAAGTCCTTCGTAACAATAAAAATTTCAGTACAGTAGATATCCAGAAGAATGGTGTTAAATTTACCAACAGGTTTGTATTTATATTACTTTATTAAGTCTTCAGTAGTTCCATGGAACTAAATTGTTCTGTGAAACGTGAATGCTGTATGATAAGGAAGTTTTACCTTATTAATTGATACAAGGCATAAGGTAAGAGTGAAACATTATTTTCTTATAAGTGCCTAGTCAGGTGTTCCAACACCCCCGTGTTAAATAACTCTTCTCTTCCTCATTGACTGAAGTGACACTTTGGATCTGTTTTTAAGATTCTTTCACATGTCTGTCCCATAATTCTTTTGTCAATATGAAATAGATTAATTATATTACAGTTATTTATACTATACTTCCATATCTGTTAGAGTTAGTTCCCCATCATATCTCTGCTTTATAGTTATTTTCATGTTTGGTTTTTCTAAGAAAACTTTGCTATAATTTACCAATTAAAAAAAATTCTGCTGTATCAGTTGGATCTATAAATTAGTTTAGGGAGATGCCTACCAGCCTTAGCAAGGTCACTCATTAGATTATTGCTTTTTAAAAAATTTCTCTTTCTGGGGACGCCTGGGTGGCTCAGGCAGTTAAGCGTTTGACTTAGGCTCAGGTCTTGATCTTGTGGTTCGTGGCTTCGGGCCCCACGTCAGGTTCTGTGCTAATAGCTCAGATCCTGGAGCCTGCTTCAGATTCTGTGTCTCCCTCTCTCTCTGCTCCTCCCTTGCTCGTTCTCTCTGTCTCTCTGTCTCTCTCTCTCTCAAAAATAAACATGGACAAAAGATTTTGCGAGTTTTTCTTTTCCTTCACTGATGTTCAGTTTCTGAGGCAAATTATGTATGGGTGAAAAAAGAATTATTTTAAAATAAATCTTCTGTGGAGCTCCTGGATAGATCAGTCGGTTAAGTGTCCAGCTCTTGGTTTCAGCTCAGGTCATGATCTCACAGTTTGTGAGTTTGAGCCCCGTGTTGGGCTCTGTGCTAACAGGGCATAGCCTGCTCTGGATTCTTTCTCTCTCCGTCTCTCTCTGCCCCTCCCCCACGCTTGCTCTCTGTGTCTCTCTCTCAAAAATAAACTTAAAAAAAATTGTTTTCATAAAGAAAATAAAATCTTCCATTACTTGGGTGGGGGCATTTATCTTTTTCCTTCTGTACTATATTAGAATTTATGGCAGCCTAACACCCACCCCTCTTCAATAGTCCCTGTACTTTACAAGTAGTTTTTGTATATGTGATCCCCTTTTATCCATTTATTTAGCAAGTCTTTGAGTGCCTCTTATGTGCAGACATTATTCTAGGTGTTCAGACACCCCAGGAATGAAAACAATCCATCTGTTAGATTTCTCATTACAATTCTGAAATAAATAGGTTTATTTCTCTCATTTTTTACATGAAGCTGAAACTCCCAATTTCCCAGGGTTAGACAGCTAGCAACATTAGATACTCACTCCTAGATCTCCTGTCGCTAAATTTAGTAGTAGTTGTTTTTCCAGTAAACTATCCCTGACTCAAGAAATATATATGTATATTTTGGCTTAGATAAGGCAGAACTTGTGGGGTATTATAACCATCTTTGAAGCACACCATTGATTAATTTATAATATGTGTAGAAGAGATAGAACTGATTGCATTTATTCCAAAAGTTGTGGAAAATTTATTAATTCATTTTGGTCAACAAATGAAACGTTTGCTGTGTATCTGAGTCTTTGATCATATAATTTTCCTTCTTCCTTTTTTTTGTAATGTTTATTTATTTTTGAGAGAGAGAGAGTGAATGTGGGGGAGGTACAGAGAGAGAGGGAGACCGAGGATCTGAAGCCGGCTCTGCGCTGACAACTCACAAACCATAAGATCGTGACCTGAGCTGAAGTCCAACTGAGCCACCCAGGCACCTCTATGATTTTCCTTCTTAAAAACTTCCAGTGTCTGTCTGCCATCCAGAAAAATCTGGAACTTGTATTGTAACCTGCACAGTCTTGTCCCTGGCCCCCTCCACTTTCCTCTCTTGCTACTCTTCCTTCACATAGTGGTCTCACTTTTATAATATCTTTGCCTCTTGTTTTTCTTCCTTTAATTCTTTCTCTTTGCCTGTTTCATGGTCTGCTGCTGCTCCTTGCCTGTGCACTGTTCTTGAGCTGTGTATGTGTATTATGCCACTGGCTAATCCATCAACTTCACAATTATTGCCTTGGTTGATGCCCTCCTTCATCTAGTGAATGCTTCCCCCTTTTTGTCTTCTCTGTGCCCCCCATCTTGTTTTTTTGTTTTTAAGTTTATTTATTTATTTGTTTTGAGAGAGAGGCAGCATGAGTAGGGATGGGGCGCAGAGAGAGAGAGAGAGAGAGAGAAAGGATCTCAAACAGGCTCTGTGCTTTCAGCGCAGAGGCCAATGTGGGGCTTGAACTCACTAAACCGTGAGATCATGACCTGAACCGAAACTGAGAGTCAGATGCTTAACCGACTGAGCCCCTCAGGCACCTCATTGTCTTTTTGTTTTCAATGTCCTTCCCTTCCTTTGATATTAGTGAATGTTTTTCCTTCACTTTATTATCTTTCTTCACTTTATTTCAACCTATAGTTTCATTTTTTCTTAACTCAATGAGATTTGGTTTTCAAAACATTTTCCTTACTTTGACAGCCTTCAGTATCAAAAGAAGAGCTCTTGTAAACAGCGTAAATGTTAACATAGTGAATTCCAGCCACATCTTCTCCTAATGAGTTGCCCATTTTCTACTCACATTTTCATTTTAATTATTGTTTTGGTTCTTTAGAGGATAGATACTCTGTATATATTTTATGTAGTACATATTACCTCCAGTAGATGTTTTAATATTTTTAATAATATCATTATCTTGATTTGCAGTAAACTGACTTCTCTCAATGAAGAGTATACCAAAAATAAAACTGAGTATGAGGAAGCCCAGGATGCAATTGTTAAAGAAATTGTCAATATTTCTTCAGGTAAATTGAATAGACCAGTACATTAACTGTTCTGAATATAATCTGGTTTTTAGTAATAGAAACATCAGGATGTTTGAAAAGTGGTTTTTTTTAACAGCTGTTAAATGTTGTGACTGTTTATTATGTTAGACTGCGTATAAGTATTTTATAGGTATTGTGGTAGGACAAGTAGCTGGAAGTTACTCTTGTAAGTAGAAAGGTAAGTTAGTGCAGGCTAACGAATGCAATGGGAACAGCCTGAAAAACAGATATACATAAAAGTGCAATTTATTGTTTTGTTTTTTTGTTTTTAAAGCACAAATTTATTGTAACAAGGAAAAGAAACACCAAGGGCTACAAGGCACTAATAATGTAGATTATCTATGGGTTCATGCTCTAAGTTTTGGAAATAAGTACCACTGAAAAACAAATAGAAATTACACATGAGGCAAGAAGCCTTCTTTTGGGTTTTGTGTGCCGTTTTGCAGATTTCCAGAGTTTATTCTAGAGGGCACTGTTGAGCAGACTGCATGACGTGACACTGGTATTGCCTGTAGTACGGAATGAATGTGTGGTTAGCACAGGGTAGGGCTGATATGTTAAACTGGAAGGCTTTGCCTGTCATCACGGACACCTTTATTGTGCCTTTCAAAAAGATAACCAAAGAACTGCTTCAAACAAGTGATCAAAGTTGGCATCATCAATAATGGGACAAATGACATCATAAATAATGCTTCCTGATGTGATGTAGAGGGAAGAGCACAGTACTGCCCATGAGGTATTCTTGACAAAAATGTTTAACGTGATAATGAATGAGAAGGGAAAAACTTAGGTAAATTTAGATTTGTGAGACACTACTTTTAAGGCCTGTACTCTTTAAAAATGTGTGTGTCATGGAAGCAAAAAAGGAATGGGCAGGATCTGTTCTATCTAGATTAAAGAGACACGGCAAGCAAATGCAGTAGACAGTCCTTGATTGGACCCAGGACTAGGAGTTGGAGGTAGGGAATAGCTATCAAGAACCTTGAGACAAATTGGCGAAGTTTAAAAGGAAATAATACGGTATTGGTGTCCTATTTCTTGGGTGTGTATTGTGAGTAAGTAGGAGGATGTCCTTGTTTTCATGCTGAATTATTTAGGAGTAAACAGTCATTTGAAAACTGTGTGTTTATATAATTCTGTAAATTATTTTACTATTAGCAATTTTCATAGTAAATCAGAAATATAAAACTTAAAGGGTTCTAATACACTTTATATATTGGTGTTGAGGTGAGTGAGATTTGTAAAGATTACATTTTTGCTTGGCAGTATCAGATAATCGTGGCATGACAGTCTCAGTTGAATTACATTCCTGAGTCTAGATTGCGTTTTTAAGGATGCTGTAAATACTATATATTCACACTTCCTTAAAAAAAAAAAAAAATTACTAGCTCCTATTCATCAAGCACCTACTAGGTTAAAGCTGCTAGCTTTAAACATTTAAATGGAAGGTTTTTTTTATTTAGAGTTACCTTGAATTTAAATGAAGCCTTTTCTTGTCTAATATATGCATTATTTTTATTTTAAAATGTAATGGATCATTTTTGTAGTTTTCTGTCTTGGCTATTACACCAGAAGAGGTAATGCTGTTAAGAGCCAGATGATGTAAGATACCAAGTATAGACTTAAATAAGAGGCTTCGGTTTTCCTTTTTTAAAGTAATTACAGTAAGTACTCCATTAATATTTAAGTAATTTCACAGGTTCTTGTTCCTACATTATAGAGTAGTGTGAGCTGTTTCTTTTTTTAAAAGAAGTACATGTTAGGTAAAACGGAATAAATTTGAAAATGGTGAAACAGTAAGAGTTATTTGTATTCAACCATTCATAAGTTAATTTTTATTTTCAAAACATTTTATCACTTTTATAGGAAACAAGGGAATCAAAGATGAATTATATATCCTGCCATTTGATTAAACTCATAAATGTTTTTCTAAAACACTATTCTCTTGAATGTCCTTTGAAGCTTTTGACACACTGATGCCCGTGTGATAGTTCTACATAATGTGTGTGTGTTATGTTACACCAACTCCTCCAAGCTATTAAAATTTAGAACCTATTCTATAAGTTTTGACCACTTTTATTGCTTAAACATGCATTGCCTGGCATGTGTCAGGGACTTTTTAGCGTACATAATAGCTTTTAGTATTAATGTTCTTGGAGAGGAGAATCTCATTGAAAGTGTTTTAAGTGACAATTAGGGATCTAAATTATGCTAAATTTCAACTGCATGTGGTACTGGTGGGAAGAAAAAACTCAAGTAACAGTTATATGGTCAAGTTTATACATGCACAGGCCTTGATGGTCACATTATTATATTTTAAACCTAGTATTTGTATGTTTCCTAAGATAAGCAGCTGTGTGCTTTTTAATTTTAATGGATTTCGGTAAGGGAAGGCATCACACTCTATTTTTGAAATCCGTTCATACTAGGGGAAGATGTAGTAATACATTTTAAACTCGTGAGGTTTTAGGTATTCCTTTCAAATTTAGCATGGCAAACTTCTGTTAATATTTTAAGTATATAAATTAGAAAATGGATTTTAAATTCCCAAATAGGGAAGTTAAACATATTTCTGTGGCTGTTTATATGTATTTTTTTTTTCAGTATTCCTATGCACATTTTCTGTTTTTATACAGGTTACGTAGAACCAATGCAGACACTCAATGATGTATTAGCTCAGCTAGATGCTGTTGTCAGCTTTGCACATGTGTCAAATGGAGCACCTGTTCCATATGTACGACCGGTCATTCTGGAGAAAGGACAAGGAAGAATTACGTTGAAAGCATCCAGACATGCTTGTGTTGAAGTTCAAGATGAAGTTGCATTTATTCCTAATGATGTTCACTTTGAAAAAGATAAACAGATGTTCCACATCATTACTGGTAAAACAAAAAAAAAAACCCAAAAAACATCTAATTTATGGGCTTTTTGGGAGTGGGGTGGGTAATGTTTCCTTTTTTTTTATTTTGGAGTGGAAATATTTAAGACTGATGAAGCAAATTCTAATCCTTGATGTTAGAAAAACAACATTAATCATACTGGTTAGTAATATATTCACATTTGGGTTACAGGGAAGATTTGGAAGGAGGGGGAGGCCCGTATGAGAGAATGTCATCTTTATATAAAACTTTTGTTCCAAGGGGTTTATTAGTGTATTTAAAAATGAATTTTCCGGAGTGCCTAGGTGTCTCAGTCAGTTAAGCGTCTGACTCTTGATCTCAGCTCAGATCTTGATCTCACAGTTTTGCCTTCAAGCCCCACGTTAGACTCCACTCTGGGCGTGAAGCCTACTTAAAAAAAAGAACATCCCTTCAACCTAAAGATTACTGTTAGCCAGAGGTCATTGAAGGTCAAGTAGAATGGACTGCTGAATGACCTCAGCTTAAGGTAGCAGTTCTTTTAAAGACATGGGACTATATTCATGTGAAATTTGAGAAAAGTTTGCTTATAGATTAATGTAGCATGTTTCAAACTAAAGTGTTTTTACATCTTAACCAGATTCTAGAAAACAGAAGTGGAGGATGGGTGGGAGTCTTTGGACAAATATATTGGGGGAATAGTCAGTG
Organism: Felis catus; assembly: GCF_018350175.1. Taxonomy (NCBI): domain Eukaryota; kingdom Metazoa; phylum Chordata; class Mammalia; order Carnivora; family Felidae; genus Felis; species Felis catus. The sequence continues at coordinate 66,964,510 of NC_058370.1, forward strand.
ATAATATTCTAGTTCCCCAAACAGATTTTCAAGTTGTTAATATAATCTAACCCAAACAAAGAAATTGTACTTTTGCAGAAAATGGGGTTGTTTCTTAGGGCTTTAGTGTGGAGTTTAAGTAATTTGAAAGATTTGACCATACTAATCCATTCACTAATAGCCTTGTTTATTAATGAGTTATAGTGTGTAGTTAATCATTTAGGTGTGTACTACTTCTCTGGGTGACATCAAATTATCACGTAGGCGGTTTGGTGAGCTGTGAGAAAATGTGGTTTTTCTAGGCAAATTACAGGTAAGGTATATTTTTCATGGGTCCTCTTGATGAAGGGTGCAGTGTAGGTTTGACTGAAGAGAAAATACCATTACTTAGGTAGTTGGTGGTTCTGCTGCTTATATGCCATGTCATATGACCTAGGTGATTAGTCATAAATGTGCAGTTGAAGACTAAAAATTTATTTGCAGAAATAAATTTAATGATCTTGCTTTTCGATATAATTTATTTTATAGGCCCTAATATGGGAGGTAAATCAACATATATTCGCCAAACTGGGGTGATAGTTCTCATGGCCCAGATTGGGTGTTTTGTGCCATGTGAGTCAGCAGAAGTGTCCATTGTGGACTGCATCTTAGCCCGAGTAGGGGCTGGCGACAGTCAGTTGAAAGGAGTCTCCACATTCATGGCTGAAATGCTAGAAACTGCTTCTATTCTCAGGTGAGTGAATTTCCTAGTCCCCTCAAAATGAAAATGAATGTCCCTGTCCTGTGAGAAGTGCATCTGCAGATTCATCTATAAAACATCTGAGAACCTTCATCTAGTTTAATAGTTTTCTTATGAACTTTTGTCTTAAAGGGTGATTGGTAATAGTTGGGGAAAGCTTCTTTGATTTTTAAATTTGTCTTCTTAAGATTTCTGGCAGTTGTTCACCTTATAACCTCCGCCACTACTATGCTTTTGCTTGTGCTGTTCACAATTACGTGGAGTGTTTACCCATGTCCTTTCCAATCTTTAAAGGCCTTAGTGACAGACATTCTACTTCTCTGATGTCTTTCCTTGTCACATAAGCCTCAGGTCATGGATATTTCTTCTGTGAACTCTTCAACATGCCTTTAACTTTATTAGATTTTTTATTTTAGAGGTTACTAAAATCTCTTTGTTTCACTTTTAGGTGCTTCTTTAAAGGTAGGGAAGCTGTGCCTTCTGTTTCTTAGTATCTTCTAAAGTACATCACATATAGTAGATCCCTAGTAAATTACTATTAATGATTAGAGAGGTGGTACAAATATTTGGTATAGTAATTAGTCAATAAGCTAATATTTGTAATTTAAAAATTAAAGAAATAAGCAAAAGATGCCAGTGGCAATTCACAGAAAAATAAATGACCAGTAAGCACATGAAGAACTGTTACATTCTCTGATTGAGGGAAAAAAATTCCCCTCCTTACATTTAGTTAAAAATGAGAAAAGAAAGAATGCTAATGTCTGATTGGTAGGGCTGCAGCAGGCACAGGAATTTACATGACCACCAGCTGTGCGTACATGCAGGTGTCCATATGCTGACAGCCTTTTCCCATCCTCCCCATCCTCTTGTGGTATTAATCTCTAAAATCTTGGTTGATTTGATTGGCAAGAAATGAATGATAGCTGATTTATTTGGAAATTGATTACTGCTAGTGAGATTGGTAATTTAAAAAATATTCACTGTTTCCTTTTCCATCGTTGTTTATTTATGGCCATGCCCATTTTTTTAAGTTTCAGTGCTTTTTATTCACTGTTAAATTTTTTATATATTAAGATAATCTGTTATGTGTGTGGCGCATCTTTCCTATTACATTGCCTTAATTTTTTTTTTTTTTTGCATTACCACATATTATATAATGGGGAGTTTTCATTAATTATGTGTTTCAGGTCTGCAACCAAAGATTCTTTAATAATCATAGATGAACTGGGAAGAGGAACCTCTACTTATGATGGATTTGGATTAGCCTGGGCTATATCAGAGTACATTGCAACAAAGATTGGTGCTTTTTGCATGTTTGCAACACATTTTCATGAACTTACTGCCTTGGCCAATCAGATACCAACTGTTAATAACCTACATGTCACAGCACTAACTACCGAAGAGACCTTAACTATGCTGTATCAGGTGAAGAAAGGTGAGTGTGTACTGCTAGTGTACTGTAGATTCAGGTGTGACAGTGAGAAACTTACTACCCTTGACATCATCAGTGATTGCCTTATTCTAAGTATGAATTGTTGATATTTGTACAGAACACATTTACCTTTGAATTCATAATCTGGGTACAAGGGATGTGGTACATTATTTATATTTCTGTGTCTCATAGTAGACATTCATCATAACAGTTGCAGAAAGAATAACTCTTCAACATTATCACAGAGGGTTTTGTACTATCTCTATCATGGCAGCATGATTTCTTATCAGATTACCTACAGCTAATGACAATAATAAGCTTTGAAGTTCCAAGGCTTTTTAACAAACTATTTATTATATTATAATTATCTAATTGTATTTTTTTTTTTTTTAAGTTTATTTCTTCACTTTGAGAGATGGGGGCGGGAGCAGGGGGAGAGGAACAGAGGTAGAGAGAATCCCAAGCAGGCTCTGTGCTGTCAGCACAGAACCCTACTCGGGGCTTAATCTCACCAGCTGTGAGATCATGACCTGAACCAAGATCAAGCATTGGACGCTTAACCAACTGAGCCACCCAGGTGCCCCTAAAGAGTGTGTTACATGAACAGGTTCATTTAAAGGTAGGGTTTCCACAAATCCTGAAATTGTTGGTAGTTCTCACATACAAAATGACTTATTTGTTAGCATTTCATCCTTTCAGAAGAGTTTGTCATTTGTGGGTCTGGCAGCTAATGAGCTTACAGGGTTGATGAGATTAACATGCTGCCTAAACATTTCACCAATCATTGGAATAGTTTTTTCAGATGACTTTCTGATTTTCCAGGAACACATTTTCCTGCATCAGTGGGTTGCACATAAGTGAGATATATTTTTGGTTCTTTTATTCTTTGTTGCTTATGCTTCATTGGGAATCCTTTTGAGTTATTATTGATAAAAAATAAAGATACTTTTAGTTGGACCTGGAATTTAGCATGAAATTGAGGTTTCGTTTTGTGTTTTGTGTGATAAAGAAATGGGTTCAGAATTTTAAAAGACCAGATGATGTGAGGAGATGGTAGGAATAAACCCATCCAATCCATCTCCAGCCCCAGAACGTCAGAGATAATGTAACTAGGCAAAAAAATTTTATAGTTGATACGTAGTTGAGGCAAAAATGGAATCTCCATCTTAACTGTCTGCGAGCATCACTTGTATTAAACGTCTGGAAGGAATGTCTTAAGTCAGTTTATTTTCTGCAAATGGGGATGAAGATAAGCTACCTAATCAATAAATTTACTAGTGACTTGGGTCAAAAATTCCGTTTTTTGGAATTTTTGCAGTAGTTTAGAATCAGTAGTCATGTGTTTGCAGTAGTTTAGAATCAGAATAAGACTATGTAAGAATGGTAAGTAACTTTTCTAAGACCAGTATTGTAAATATTTATATTTATCTAGCCAATTTTCTGAAGTCATTATCTCTAGAAAATGATGTAGGCAGATCTAGAGGATAGACCATTGAGTAATAAGTCTGTATATTTTGAATTAAGTGCTCTTAATTAGTGACGCACATTTATCTTTTTTTTTCTTAATACTTTATTTAGTTCCTCACTTATGAAATGAGAAGACCTCAGGAAGATTGAATTGATTAATTTTTCTTCAGAATCTGATATTTGTCTAGACCTTTGAGGGTTCTTATCAACCTTTTTTTCCCTGAAATTTTTCCTACTACATTTGTTAAGGATAGAATATAACATTTTGTGCCAAGTCCTAGTTACTTTCCATTAAGGCCTAATTAAAATTCCTTCATCTAAGTTACTCTGAAACATTTGGCTAATGTATTTGAAATACAAAATTAAGCTTCCTAATTACAGGGTGAGATGGATAAGTTCTCTTTACATTAATTGCTGTCTTTTTCTACCCTGTTCCTCACGATCCCCAAATTTCATAGGTGTCTGTGACCAAAGTTTCGGGATTCATGTTGCAGAGCTTGCAAATTTCCCTAGGCATGTAATAGAGTGTGCTAAACAAAAAGCCCTGGAACTAGAGGAGTTTCAGAATATTGGAAAATCACAAGACTATGGTGAAATGGAACCAGCAGCAAAGAGGTGCTATCTGGAAAGAGAGGTTTGTCAGATTGTTTTTGTAGTTATTTAATCCTGTATTATATCTGTCAGGTCACCAAGATGAGTTATTTCTTCCCTATGTGATTCTAATATTTATTTGTTGATCATTCACTTAGATTTCTTTGCATGGCAAAGACTTCATTCATCTCTATTATTTTTCTTTCTACACTATGTGCATGACCAAAGGAGAGCATTTCAAAGTACCAGATTTAAAACCTATGACGACAGGAATATTAGTCTAGGTGTGTGTTTGTTTAGAGAGAGAGAGAGTGCACATGCATGCACAAGCTGGGGAGGGGCAGAGGGAGAGGGAAAGAGAATCTCAAGCAGGCTCCAGCCCAGTGCGGAGCCCAACACAGGCTCCGTCTCAGGACCCTGAGATCATAACCTGAGCTGAAATCAAGAGTTGGATGCTTAACAAGACTCAGCCACCCAGGCGACCCCTTTAAAAGTTTGGGGTGTGTGTGTGTGTGTGTGTGTGTGTGCGTGCGCGCGCGCGCTTGCTTGTTTGAATTTACGATCCTGACTGAGATCAAGAGTTGGAGGCTTAACTGACTGAGCCACCCCTAGTCTAGGTTTGAAGTAAGTAATTCAAAGGAGTAAAAGATGTCTGAGCACTTTTTTGATTACTTCATAAACAAATAGATCAAATCCAGTTATTTGCATATTTACTCAGTGCTTAGTTAAGATGATAACAAAGAAAGAAACATAGTTCCTGCCTTCCAATTGTTTAGAATCTGGCTGGGGAGATAAGAATAATGAATATGTCATAGGGTTCCTGGCTGGCTCAGTTGGTAGAGAATGTGAGTCTTGATCTCAGGTTTGTAAGTTCAGGCCCTATGTTGGGTGTAGAGATTACTTAAAAATAAAACCTTAGGGGTGCCCAGGTGGCTCAGTCAGTTGAGCATCCGACTTTGGTTCAGATCATGATCTCATGGTTTGCAAGTTTGAGCCCTGTGTCCAGCTCTGTGCTGACAGCTCAGAGTCTGGAGCCTGCTTCAGGTTCTGTCTTCCTCTCTCTCTGCCTCTCCCCCAGTCATGCTCGTGTGCTCTCTCTCTCTCTCTCTCTCTCTCTCTCTCTCTCTCTCTCATAAACATGAAAAAAATTTTTTTAATCTTAAAAAGAAAAATATGTCATAGAGATTAATTAAGTGGTATATGACAAATGTTTATTCTGGAAAGCTCTTTGTGGGCAGAATGTTTCAGTTCTCATGGGAGAAGTTCATCTTAAGTTAGGCCTTATCTCTAAGTGATGGGTGAAATTTAGATACTAGCACAGGAAGGTACAAGTATGTGCCCAGTGTATTTTTTAGACGTTAAAGGATTCTCTGCAGTAATGAAAATAAAAGAATCTTAATTCACTGCTAGGTCCTGGCAGCATTTACTGTAGTTATACATTGTGAACTTCTTGTCATGTCTTTAGCTTTAACCAGTGAGTTTTTGGTGGTGTTCTTTATTGAAGCATAGATAATTGTTACAGTAGATTATTGTGTATGACTTTTAAGCTTTGAAAAGGCCTAGTTTCATCTGTTGTACCTATACTGGCAAGAGAAATGTATTCTATCTCGTTGCCAGTTTTAAGTGTGGAAGGTTGCTGTGAAATGGTCTTGGTGTCACCAGCACACCTAGTGGTGATCTGGGGTTACAGAGGTTCCTTTATGTAATTCCTGGTTTCCAATTAGAACAGAAACCATGTACTTTTGATAATATTAATTACACTTTTTTGAAAAAATTTTAAGCTAAAGAAGATGCTCAGTCTAGATTTTATCTTTACTTGAAAAAGTGCACTTGTTATTTAATAGAGAAATATTTCTTCATTTCTTACCATTTGAATATCTGCCTTTCAACCCTTAAGGTACTTATCACCAACTAGCTCCCTGTATGAAAAACAGGCTTTTTAGTTCTGCTTCATATGTGATGATAAACATTTACATAGTACTTACCTTTGCCAGGCATTGTTCTAGGCACTTCTAAGCACGCATATTCACTCTCCATTTCTCCTAACAGCCCTGTGGAGGTTGGTAATATTATCATCCTATTTTATGGATGAGGAATGTGGGTTAAGGGATTTGCCCACAAATGACATGGCAAGTAACAGCCATGTTTTTTAGAATGGCAATAAATGGCCAGTAAAATAATACTGATTTTAAAATTCTGTATGTGTATGAGTACTGAATTTTCAGTGACTATTTATGCCTTACAGTATTTATAAACCTTGAGTTCTTTTTCTCCCAGAAGACTGTTTATGCATCGATTATAAAAGGTGAGGGATTTGGAAACTATTAAAATATTCAGCCCCTTTCATTAGCAGCTGAAAAGATATTTATAAATGTCTTTTAATAACTTGCTATTAAGAAATATGCTCAACTAAGGCCTTTGTGTGTATTCTAGATAGTGCACACTTGTAGTTTAAAGAATATTCTTTGAATATCGGGTGGTGTGTTTAGATTGAAATTTAAAGAAACAATTCATTACAGTTCAATGTGACTTTTTAAAAAGACATTTTAAAGACTAATGGATCATTCATATGTCTTTCAGCAAGGTGAAAAAATTATTCAAGAATTTTTATCCAAGGTGAAGCAAGTGCCTTTTACTGAAATGTCAGAAGAAAACATCACAAAAAAGTTAAAACAGCTGAAAGCTGAGGTAATAGCAAAGAATAATAGTTTTGTAAATGAAATCATTTCACGAATCAAAGTTACTACATGAGGAAATCCCATCAAAGGAACGAAGATAATATTGATAAGCTATGGTCTGTAATGCTTTTGTATTGTTTTTATACTAACCCTTTTTTTCATAGTGTTGGCAATTTGATGCCCATGGGATATCACCTTAATAAAATATTTAGTAATACTTTGAGTACAATTTCAAAGATCTTTATTTTGAAGAATGAGAGCTGTAACTGAGGAATACATAAATGGACATGGGCAATAGTAGTCAGTGTGTGGAATTTTATAAATAAAATCATGTAGTTTGTGAAATTTGATATGTGTTATATTTCTTTGTAATAAGACTTTCTATTTAAACATTTATTTATGTTTTTGAGAGAGAGAGTGAGAGTGTAGGGGGGTCAGAGAGAGAGAGAGACCCAAGTAGGCTCCACACTGTCAGCGCAGAGCCCCACACAGGGCTTGAACTCACAAACTGTGAGATCATGACCTGAGCCAAGATCAAGAGTCTGATGTTTAACCAACTGAGTCACACAGGCGCCCCTGTAATAGGACTTCTATATGTGTTTATTCCCAAATGGTATGGAAGAAACAAGTAGCACCCAAAGACTTTGTAAAAGTAAAGGATCTTCAAACTAGAAGGAACCATGGAAATTATTTCCCTTGATTCTCCAGAGTGTCTGTTTGTTGGCAGGAGCTAGGGTAGCTGGATACACATTAGCCAAGGAATTTGTTACAAATTCCTTATTTCCTTATTTTACAGGAAAGAGGTGGAGTGGTTAAGAGTCAGTGGCTAGCTTGCTGAATATGGGTGGGGGGGATGGGAGGACCATCTTTTCAATAAATAGTGATTGGATGATGGGGTATCCATATAAAGAACAAAGTGAAACTGGATCTCTACTCCATATATGAAAATAAACTCCAGTGAATTTTTTTATCTAAATGTACAAGCAAAACTGCAAAGCTTTTAGTGTTTAGTTTTGTAGTTCTACAGAAAATAATATAGGGAAGTATATTTTCATGATCTTGGCTTTGGGAAAGATTTCTTAAGTCACAACACCACCCACTCAGCTGTATTGAAACTAAGCACTTTTTTTCATTAAAAGTCATCACAAAGTGAAAAGACTTAGATCCATGATGGGAGAATATGTTGGTACTACATAAGATATCAAAAGATTTATTACCAGAATATATAAAGCACTACTATACGGTTACTAAGAACATGAGCACTTAAGAGTCTTATTACAGAGTCGGTCGTGCAGGAGCCATCGCTCAGGGGCAGGTCCGGCCTTGGGGCTGGCAGGCTGAGTGGAAGAAAGATGGCAGCAGCAGTGGTGGCTGGTGGGGCTCCTGGGCTGCCGGGTCCAGTGGCACAAGGATTGAAGGAGGCATTGGTGGCTACGCTCACCTGGATCCTATCCCCAGTGCAGGAGGTGCAGTTTAAGTTGCTCGAGGTGACAGAGATAGCATAAGCACGGTCACCTGCAAAGGTTGCTCCTCAAGGATTCAGACACATCATGTGTCAGGCACTGAGCTGAGTGGAAGGCGGCCACACTTGGAAAAAAGCCGGTGGTGGAGTTTTCTCTTTTTCCTTTTAGCTGTGGTTTTTGTGGTTCTTACCAACCCCCATGAGGTAAGGGGGGCTTCTTCAGAGCTCTACTCAGAACTACCTCCTTTCCCAACCAAATTCTATTCGCAGTTCTCCCTAGTAGTGGTTTCCATGACTATCAAAGCACTGCCAAGTCTCCTGTCTCTCTAGTAGACACTTAAGATGGTAGTGTATGTTTCTTAACTTATCCTTTGTCCTCTGTGCTCTCCTGTGGATCTTTCCTGCTAAGCCAGGTTTTAGATGGATAATGTTTTTGCACAGTGGGATGAAAGAGAAAGGGGAACAAGGATAATGAGAGAGAGGAGCAAAAGACTAAAACACCAGAGAATGAGTTAGGGAAGGAGGGCAAAAGCTTTCTTAGAAAGGAAGTCTGAGGATACCATTTTGGACTGGATAAAGGTATGCTCAAGAACCTACAGTCAGGGTGAAAACCCAGATTGACAGAATGGGTCTGTCTTACTTCACCTAAAAACGTCTTAATACATCTCAATAACAAAAAGATAATCCAGTTAAAAGCCAAAGGATCTGAAGAGATATTTTTTCCAACTAAGTTATGCACATGGCCAATAAGCACATGAAAAGATGCAGGGTATCATCAGAAAAATGCAAATCAAAGCCACAGTGTGCTACCACTTCCCACCCATTAGGATAGCTAAAATCAAAAGTCATATAGCACACTTTGATGAGGGAGTGGAATTCTCACACACTGAGAAAGTGTAAATGGTGCGGTCCCTTTGGAAAACAGTCTGGCATTTTCTCAGTTACTGTATGACTCAGCATTTTAACATCCCTAGGTATATATACAATAGAAATAAACATGTCCACACAAAAACTTGTACACAAAGTTTATTAGCAGGGATTGTTCATAATAGCCAAAAAGTAGAAGCACCCCAATTAGCCAGGGCCAATGGATGAATTAATAAACATAAAAAATGTGGGATATCTATACAGTGGAATATTATTTGGCCATAAAAGGAATGAAAGTGATACATGTTACAACTTGGATGAGCCTTGGATGGATATGAGTTGATGAAGCCAGGCACAAGAATGTATGTATTACATCATTCCATTCATATGAATGTAGAATACCACGGAAAGAGGGGTTTAGCAGTTACACAGGGCTGGTGCGCAGAAAATGGGTAGCTAGGGAGGTGATATGATAGCTAAAGGGTATAGTTCCCTTTTGAAGTGAAAATGTTCTACAATTGGTGGTGGTTGCACATATCTGACTATACCAAAAGCCATTGAATCGGATACTTCAAATGGGTGCATTGTATGCTTTGTGAATTTTACCTCCATAAAACTTGGTTTAAAATTTTTTTTTTTTAATGTTTTATTTACTTTTGAGACAGGGAGAGACAGAGCATGAACAGGGGAGGGTCAGAGAGAGGGAGACACAGAATCCGAAACAGGCTCCAGGCTCTGAGCTGTCAGCACAGAGCCCGACGCGGGGCTTGAACTCACGGACCGCGAGATCATGACCCGAGTGATGTCGGACACTTAACCGACTGAGCCACCCAGGCGCCCCCATAAAACTTGGTTTAAAAAAAATCCAGACACTTCACCCAAGAGAAATATAAATGGTCCATACATGAAAGGTGCTTCATTCACCATGTAGAAAAATGAAAACTGCTGTATTCCCCCTTCCTGTCTACCAGATTGACAGTCATTCAAAGTGTGACAGTGCCAACTGTTGGTGAGGATGTGGGACAACGCTGCTGGTGGGAATAATTCTCTAGTACAGCTGAAAATATGCATGTGACCCAGCAGTTCTCCTCCTAGGTGAATACTCTAGAAATGCTTGTGCATGTACTACGATGAGTATACAAGAATGTTTGTGATGGACCCTAACTGGAAACAACCCAGCTATGGAAATGAGCTCTACAGCTATACAAAATAACATGGACGGAATCTTAACAGTAAGCAAAGTAATGAGAGATAAGGAATAATAGTTTTTCCCCATTCATATGAAGGTGAAAAATAGGTAAAATACTGTCTATTCATAGAGGCTGAGAACATTGAATGTAAGTCGGGAGAGTAGTTGTCTCTGGAGACCCAGGTGCCGATGGGAAGACAGCTCCTATAGGGCTTCCAGAGTGCTATGCTGTTCTGTCAACCTGGGTGGTGGTTATACAGGTGCTTGCTTTAGAATTCTTGTTAAACTGCCATTATGTTTGGTGTGAGAACAAATGAAAATTTAAGGCCAGTGGGCCCTTTAAAATGCTCATTTTAATTTACCATGCTCTTTTTCATCATCGATAGTTTAGAATGAGTTCTATCAGTTTTCTTTTTTTTTTTTTTTTTTCTGGATCCCAGAAGCTTAGAAAGAAGGTGAACTTAGAGGAAAAATTTAAACGTGGAAATTTTTATTGGTGACAAAAGCATTTAGTCATTTCCAAGTGGAAGACTTTTATATAATTCAAAAGCAATTCTAAAATTCCAGTGAAATATTTCACCCCCTAGTTAGCCCTGAAAGTGTTTTTAGGTTGCTACACAGAAACATGCATAAAATGGAAATCAGCCCATGGTTTTAGTTGTTAGCCCTACAAGAAATGGAGGTGGGGGGGGTGTTGATGCCACGAAAACGGAGTCTATTGAACTCCGATAAATCAGGCTGCTTTCATTTCTCTAAAAGAGATTTAGTGTTTAGTTGTAAGATGTTTTTGAAAATGAAAAACACATAATAGAGCCCTTTAAGATATTTCAGACTTAAGCTGAGCTTATTACATGAATATGCTAATGAAGCAACCAGGCCTTCAATTAGAGTCCCCTTCCTTTTGGAATGGTGGATGTAAAGCAAAAGAGAGTTGCACTTAAAATTTTTAATTGTAATGTGGTTTGGTTTTTCCTCCCTCAGACATGAACTTGGATAATACCAGAGTAAAGCCGAATATATATTTTCCAAGATTTAGAACTCAGCCATACTGTTACCAAATGAAATCTGTTGGCCACATAACCACGTTTCTGAGAAAATCCATGATTTTTGCATTTTTTAAAAGTTAGCACTAAGAATCCATCCAAGATGCAATTGTTTTTGTAATTAATTTGATTTCTTTCCCTAAAATACTGTTTTGAGGATAAAAATTGTAACAGAACAGAAGAAAGATGTTTTAGGATAGATATATTTAAAGAATAACTTTTTCCCCTTAAAATCTCAATGTTCCACATACTAAGCACATCCTGTTAGACTCCTTAAGTATTAAATGCATCTTCTATCCTTGGTCTTTCTGCATTTAGCTTTTTTGGGAAGTATGTTTTTACCCACAGCATATGGTATGAGCTGCTGATTCAGTATTGAGTGGCTCTTTTAAGCTCGTTAGCTACATTCTGTTGATCAAAATGGTGCGCCGAACAGTCAGAAGAAAAACCAGTTCCTGATCTGAAATAAATTAAACACCGCTAATCAGCTTATGAAGAAGAAGACATGAGTAAAGAAGATTTTGTAAGGAAATGTATCATTGCCTTCCTAGGCGGGTGTGTTTGGGTTAAGGGGGTAGGGTGTGGCTGGGGACGGGGATGAAAATGCCCAGAATGGTACGTATAGTTTTAGGCTAAAACTGGAAGTGGAGCCCAAATTAAAATAATAGTTTTCTGCCTGATGTTCTCCCCACTCCACTTTTCCTTGATAGATAGAGCTGCTGCTTTCTCTTAATTCTGCTTCAGAATTTACCCATTTTGCCTTCAGATGTCTGTGATAATTCTCTTGCTTGGGTGTCACGGAGAAAGTAGTCCCTTGTAGAAAACGTCACATTGCTGGTAGCGATGCCTCCCTTTCTCTGAAGAGGGAAATGGGGAGCCCTCGCCTTGCCTTTGACACAACAGCTTCCCCGCGTCCCTGGAAGCAGTGTTTCATGGTGTCAGACAACATTCAGAACATGGTCCAAATTCAATGTATGTTAGCATATTTTTGCTTTGGCTTGTGGTTTGTCCAACAGAAGTGCCCACACACATCTTTCATCCAGCTATGTGGGAAATTCAGCAGTGGCATGAACAATATGAGATGTTGGACAGCCTTCACTGGACCATCCTGATCTTATTTCTAGACTTGGTGAATAGAAGACCTGCTGTTTCCTTTGGTTCACCTCAAAGAGGTAAAGAGAAACTATAAACTCCTTTAAATGGTTAAATTTAGAAGGAAGGAATATTCTGTCAGTGGACACTTAATTAGTTCTAAAGAAAGAACAATGGCAGTGAATTCCTTGGTGTTCAGAACCAACCAGTAAATGTAACCATAGCAATTAACCTGTATTATCATACTATTACTAGTGTGTTTATTTCCTAGAATTTTGGTGACACGTAACTAGCAGTTAGTTTGATTTTACAAATAGTCTTGAATGGAAGTAGTTTAAGACCAAATTAAGCATAGTTAAATTTAAGACAGTGCAACTATTTTCAGTTCAGCCGCTGATCTGAAAACTTAATATGCACTGTCCAACCAGTGAGTTGTATTTTATCCATCCTCTCTTCACATAATGATCAGGACTTCCTATTTAGTATCAATTTTCATGGGATATTTTACTGTTAAATGTTGTGTGGCTCAGCCAAATCAATCATGAAAGTGATCTTACACATTGAATCCTTAGTATTACAATATGGATGAACAATTTGGCCACATTGAATACTTGGTGAGTATCTGAAAAGGACAAGGTACTGTGGTGGGTTCCTCTCAAAGCTCTTAAAGGTCAACACTTCAGTCTGCGCTCCACAGAGGACACCTAGGCTCGGAGGTATGGTGACTTGTCTCGGTCACACAGCCAGTAAGTGGCAGAGCCGGGATTTGCACCCCAGGAGTACACGTGTCTCCAAAATCTGTGCTTTTCCCCTTTTCCATTTAGAGCCTTAAAATATAGTTAGGAATCTGAAAGGCACACATGTGATAAATTTAATCTTTCTAAATATTATTTAGTGTCAAAATGAGTGGTGTAGGCAATGGAACAGGAGTTAAGGAAAATAGAGGGAGGTGTGGTGCAGATGTTAGGTATTTCTAATTCTGTTGTGGAAGCTGACATTCCTGTGGAAGGCTTCTCTCTGGGCTGCTGCAGACACAGCAAGAGGTGTCCAAGCACCGAGGCCCTGCTGCCCACCTGGTTTCTGGCTACTACAAGGTGACTCTCAGGGGCTTATTAACCCAAAGGATGCCGAGAAGCTAAGAAGCTACATTCTTTCAGAAGTTTACCAGTCACCAAATACTGACATCTAATTAAGTGATTGCATTGTACTCTGGACAAAAGATTGTTTAAATGAAAAGAGATGATCAGCCAGAAGCTTGCAAAATGGGAGGATGAAATGAAAAGTCAGCAGTGTTTATAGCAGGACACTGAAGCTGGTGCCCTCAAATGTTCTGATCACTTGACTTGGAGGTTATGTATGTTCCTTCTTGAGCCAGGAAGGTTTTATCCCGCCTATGGGGAATAACCCTGGAGGTTCTCTCAATCGCTGTGCTCTAAATATGTTCCTAGTGAGTAAACTGATGACTAAGCCTGCACAGGCCAGGACATGTGGCTGAGTTACAGTGAGCGGCAGTGTGGTATATCAGGAAGGCTGTTTGGGTTGCTTAGTCCCTTAGCTGCGTGACTTGAAACCGCCCCACCTTGGATTCCCACCCCCCCCCCCTTCTGTGTTTTAAGGGGTTGCATTGTTAGAGTCAAATGGCCACACCAGGGCCAGGCAGGTGCAGGGTATGGAGGGTAGCCCGGTGATGGTGAACGTCCAATGTGAAAGCATTCAAAACTTTAGAAACACTGCTGGCCAAGAGAATATGTGTGTAGGTCTGACTTTGTCCAAGGGTCACAGTTTGTGTCCTCTAGGGCGGTCTAGTATTTCCTGATGATATGAAGTTATTTTTGCATACCTGCTAAAAAAGGACTCAAGCCTCTGTTGCAGCTTGTCTATGCTGGCATCCAAATAGCTAGCCTGAGGTGGTCCTTGTCCTCGTCCTTCTCTCTCTAAGCACCACGCTTCTAATCTAGCTGGCCATTCTCTCATCAGCAATGGCACACGTGGCTGCTTTATTTTCTATGACTAGCTGTGATCTTAACATCCAAGTATGTCGAGTAGAAATATTCATTGATGATGTTTTTCCCTGAAACTCTTCTGGAGGTCCCTTCACTAGAATCAGACACAAAGAAAAAAGACCCGGTGAATTCTAAGCAGGTAGAATGAGGGAAGATGTCTGGTTACCTGTGAAAGGAAAGGCGAGGTGTCTGGATCAAAACAGCACCTCCAAGTCTCCATGAGCTTAAGTCCAGGCTTTGGGGAGAGTGGGGGTGAGGAGGTAAAGCAGGCTGTAACCTTTGGAATTGGCTCTGACTTAAGTAACCTTCATGATTGAAAAATAGTAGCTTGAGGGGTGCATGGTCGCTCAGTTGGTTAAGCATCTGACTTCCCCTCAGGTCATGATCTGACAGTTCATGTGTTTGAGCCCCACGTCGGGCTCTGCTGACAGCAAGACGCCTGCTTTGGATTCTATGTCTGCCTCTCTCTCTTTCTCCCACTTTTTCTCAAAAATAAATTTAAAAAAACATTTAAAAAAATAAAGAAAAATAGTAGCTTGAAGCAAATCCAGACACCAATCAGCTGGGCGACAGGAATCCCTGGAAGGGTGGACCTGCTGAGTCTGAGTATAGTGGAGGAGTATGGGTTTCAATTAATAATAGCAACAAAGAAAAAGAAGCAAGGCGGCTTGGATTATCCACTCTGGAGACCTCAAGACTCAATTTTAAAAAAGTAAATATGATAGAATACTGCCCACTTCAACTATGAATTTTGCTCAGTTATAATAAACAAGCAATTTAAGAAAAATAGTAAAAAAAAACCCAAAAACCCTTATATTTTAAGAGCATAAATCCGCCACGCTTTCTGTAAGATAATGTCTAAAGTTGCAAAATAAAGAAGTAGCAGTGTAAGCATGTTATTATAAAATGTGGCGACAAATGCCACCAGATTCCAGGAGCTGAGAGTGGCTACCTCTGGACAATGAACAGGGCAGTACTAAGAAAGGGACTGCAGTTTTCTATTATAAACCTCATGATAATACAATTTCTTTTTTAAAAACTATGTAGTTTTTAAAACTTTTAAAACTATAAAGTTTTAAAAACTTTCTTTCATGTAAAAGAAATTCAGAGGTAGGAAGTCTAGGTAAATGTAGGTGGCTCTGCGGACATCAGGGACCCTGGATCCCTTGAGCTTGTTTCTCCGCCGTGTGCAGCTTCTCTTCTCAAGGTCCCCTCATGGCCCAAGATACGACCAGGGCTCCAGCCATTGCACCCACATTTCAAGCAGCAGGAAGGAAGAGCTTGTAAGGATGTTCTTCCTAGCTTTAAGGAAACATGGAATTTGTACGCATTGCTTTCACTAGCATCTTCTCGGCTGGAACTGAGTCGCATGCCCACGCTGAGGGGGCTGGGAAATGCCGTCTTTTAGCTGTTCGCCGCACCCCCCCCCCAAAGGGCAATTGAGCAAAATTCATTCTGTAAAGTGCATTTTGGGCATGGCAAGGGATTTTTAATTTGGTGTTTATGTTTCTGCTTCTGCCCACCATCTTCGTAGCCCCACCTTTACTTTAATATTTATTTCCTCTCAAAGCATCATTTGGCTTCAGTTCTTTCCTTCTCTTTCCCATGTAATAACTTCTTTGGACTCCACTCTGTTCCGTAATCCTGTTTCCACTGAATCCAACTAACCTACAAACTCAGGACTTTGTCTGTCTTGACCCCAGTTCTGAACACAGTAGGCATAGAGTACGTTTTTAGGAAACACCTATGCACAGAGTATGAACTCTGGGGGGACCTGGATTATTATTGACACCTTTGAGCCTGGACTCTGGCGTGCCCCAGTGTATATACCTCACCCTCTGGGCTGTCATGAAGGGTTGTGGAGGACTTGGACATCGGCTTGGCTGGAACAAAATGACCCTGCATAGAACAGACTGGTAGAGTGTTGAAGCCAGCATGCAGAGTTGGGGTGATGGGCCCCGGGTCTCATGGCTGGTTGGTAGCGGAGCTTCCTGGATGGTGGGCCTCCTGACCCTTAGGCGGCGCCTCCCACCACAGAACTCCATCAAACACTGAATTCAAGGCAAAGCCTCATCCCACGGGGTCACTAAGAAGACAGAAATGGATAATACATTTTTACGTATTCAGAAATTGTTTCTCTCCTCCCCTCATCTTGGGATTGATTAAGTTAGCTGGAAATAATGCACCTGGACTGATTTTTGAGCACCAGGTCTAAGTGGTAATTACTGTTCTTATACCTTGTTTATAGACTTTTGGAAGACGATAATACTTATTAAGATGATCCTTTTCTCTCCCACACACCCCCACCAGTTTTTTGCTTGGTGTAGAGAACTGAGGAGCCAGAACATAAATGAGCTGGAAGAAAGAACAGTTTCTTTTTTCTAGGAGTTGTGTCATATTTCTAAAGGGCAGTGCTGTAAATACCGTCCTCCCCTTGGGGAAGAAATCGTGCTTCAAGGACACCTAACCGGAGAGCAAACTCCAGGGGAAGAATGGCCGGTTTGGGATTTACACAGTCATTAGCCAAATCCCTGCCTTCCCAGAATCTTGCTGACAGAAGCCCAGAAGCCCAGCCCAGGGTCACCTCATAGGTTTGGTTTTGTTTTTTGTTTTTTGTGTGTGTTTTTTTTTTTTTTTTGAGGCCGTTTCTTTTTTCTTCTGACTTTTCTCAGTAGATATTTGTGGCTTTCTTGAGGACACTGTCTTTTAGACTGCTTGAAATCAATCCATGCCTGTCTCTTGGTTCCTTCTTACATGAAGTAGACTCCTATTTGTCCTCAGCTGGCCTCATGGTTTCCCAGGCAGCCCTCCCTCCAAGTCTCTCAGGGATTAGAGGGCAATTCCATCTACATGGGTGGGAACATTTGGTGAGCTTATAGGGGCATCACAGTGCCCCCTGGAGCTAGTCCCATGATGACTCCTGCCCAGGTTCTGTAGTCACACTTGGTGAGATCCCAGGTGACAGCTCAGAGAGGGAACCACCTCCTGGGAGCCCTGGGGACTCAGCTTCTTATTAGCTTTAAGATGTCCTCTTGTATATCCCACCTGGGCCCTGGCAGCCCAATGGCCAAGTAAGAAAAGTCCCCACCTCCTTGGCCTGAAGCTGAGTTGCTTCCACTCCACATGTAGCTTTTACCCTCTCTGGTTCCTCTTGTGGAGCTTCCAGATCTCTGCTGTTCTGGCCCCAAATGCTCCCTACTCATCCAGGCAGCCGAAGGACCGAGTTCCTGGAGCACTTTCACCACTCTGAATGTCTCAGGCCAGTTCTCCTTACCACACACAATTCAGTCTTCCCTTTGTGCCCAGGCCTAGCTGCTTCCTGCTCTCAGCTTTGCCTGGGCTGGCTCCTGCTGTCTAGCTTCACCCCTTTCCCTGCCTTGGACATGTTCCCTAGAGGAAATGGGGAGCATGTTGACCCAAAGGAGTGAAGAAGGGGTGCTGGGCTGAGAACAGCATGTCCATACACTTCCTTACAGGAGGCAAGGATTTGAAGAGATACGGCAGGAGAAAAACTGAGCAGTGTCTGCTGGTCTCAAGCCCTCAGTAACAATCAGCTGCTGCTGACTGGTGGTGGTGGCGGTGGTGGCAGTGACGGGGAAGAGGAGGAGAAGGAGGAAATGGAAGGAACAGGAGCAGGGCTCTGCTGTGCTCTGTGCCTTGCTTCAGGGCGGCCAGCTGGTGGCTGAGTGGGATGTATGCCAGCCTTGGCTGCACTGTGCCCTGGCCCAGGCTTTGTCTGCTCGGAGGGCCGCCTCCTTCTCATTCCCACAAAGGACCTGTATGAGCAATGACGGCCTCTAATGGGGGGGGAAAAAAGTGTCTTTGTGTCGGGACACAAAGAGCTAAAATCCCTGAACTCACAAAGGCCAGAGCTGGAAAAATGATTCTGAAATCTTGTAAAGGAATGCTGAATGGGAGTGTGAATTTCTGGCTGGTGGTGTAGTGAAATGAGAAAGGGTTTGGGAAAATCACTTTCTAGAAGCCAAAAGCTACTGAGCCTGTGTTGGTTTCCAAGTGGAAATCAGCCTAAGGCATCAGAGGTGTTACTCAAGGCCTTAGCTGGGGGACCCAGGGAGACCCTGACCTAGGCTGAGGGGAACTGAGCGTGGACAATAAAGGTCTAGAGGAAAGGAACTAAAGCCAATGAGCACCCAGTCTGCACCATGCACTCTGCACACAAGCCTATAATTGATGCGGATGCAGAAATGGAGGCTCTGAAAAGGGAAGTTACTTGCTAGAGGTCACTGAGCTGAGTGATGGAAGGATGGCTTCCCCCCATACCTCCTGCCCCTGAGTGCTCACCGAAGAGCACTGTCAGAATGAAACCAGCCGCTGCACTCCCCCTGCACCAAGCAGGACACAGAGATTTGAGAGCTGGAGGACTTTGCCCAAACGTGCTTGGCTGGCAGGGTTGGCGGCCATGTTGTCTTTGTAGAGATCTTGCACTCAGATTCCACCTGCAGGGTGAGTAGTGGTCTGCTGAGATTTCTGAGTGTTTGATTTATCATGCTGATGGGTCCTTCTTTCTCACTGTGGCAACAAAATTTGTCACATTTTCCTCTTTCATGTTTGAGAAATGCATCTCCAGGCTGTTTATTGGGCACTTTTATAGCAAGATACTTTCTCTCTAATTCTTCCTGGGGTTGAGGACTTAGGTATGGGCCAGACTCCCTTTGTGGGGAGAGGTGTCTAAGGGGGTGGAGGTTGGCTGCTGATGCTGAGCCACCCTTCACCCACCCACTCACTTGTGCCCTGCTGTGGAGGGACCATCAGGCCTGAGGCAGCTGTCTTTAACATATCCATCACCTTCTCATTTAGCTCATTTTGCTGGTTTCAGAATCCCTCATGGAGGGTTCAATTAAGATCTTGGAAGGAATCTGGGCTGTGTACATTGTCCTCAGTGGAGCAACTAAGAGATGAAAAGAGTAAAATGAAAAGCAAGACAAAGCCATTGCTCAGGTTAGGATAATTAGAATTCGAGGCTTCTTCCTTGGCAAGGGAAAAAAGGGGGGGAAAAAACCTGTCCTGGTGGTCTCCATTAGAGAAAGAAGTGTTTTATTAAACAATATGTAATCCTGCCAATTGCTTTCTATTGGAGCTTGAAGAGAGGCCTGGGAATGTTTCATCTCCCAGCACTTTTTCTGTACCTCCCTCATGACACTCTTCCCTTTCTGCCAAGTTATTTACGCCTGGCCTTAATGTTTAATTTTTGCCTTTAGATGGTACATCCCTACATTTACTTCTGTGGCAACTTGCAGTGGTTTGTATGTGGAAGGTGCTCAATACATGATGTAATATAAATACATGGTGGGTGGATGGATGGAAGGATGGGTGGCTCCTTTCCTATAGGGAAAGTAGAACTTGTGGATTGAGGAGGGGATGGAAAAGGGGAACTGATATCCATTGTATGTCTCTGTCCTTGCTAGATACTGCATTTGGCACTTTATAACCATTCCAATTCCTTCCATCAATGCAGTTAGATGGGTTTGTTTTCTCGTTTCAAGGTGTTCGATGCTCAGAGGGTTCCAGAATTTGCTTAATGGGACCCTCATCTAGACCAGTCTGAATGGAAAACCCATCACACTGTAAAACTCAATCCAGCACCAAGCGGGCACCAAAAGTTGACTTTTACGGTGTTGTTTAGTCAGTACGCTGACCCTGAAATTATGTGAATGCAGATTAATGTGGAGTGGATTTGGGCCTGACTGAGGGTCTGCTGTGGGGGCTGAGGGAGCAGCTGGCCTCCCCAGGGCCTGGGTGACTCAAGTGTCAGCCCCAGAAGACTGCTCCCCTCTTTGGTTTCAGAGGAGTCAGGACAGGTGTGGCCATGTCTTAAGCATACCTGTCCTACAATGCTGTATGCTGGGACAGATGGCCTTCTCCCCTTCTGTGTCCCCCAGCCCTGTCTTCCCCGCTAGGCAGCAGACTGTACCCTTCTCAGTGCCTACTGCGTAGTGTAAAAGCTAAGAGCAAATGTCACCTGAATGGCAGCCTCAGAGGAGGAGAGAGAGGAGGCCTCATTCTAGGAGCCGGGGGCTGCCCCGGAACAGTGTTGGCCAGCCCTGGCTCCGCTGATGTTATTATCAAAGAAGACAGGGCTGGGAGCCAACAGGCAGCAGGGTTTGGGAGCCTACACTGTGGGTTTTGTTCTGGAGATTGAATCCTCTGTGTAACTTCCCTGCCTGATGGTGGTCTGCCCTGAGGAAGCATCCTGGTTCCAAAACCTATCCCCACCAAACTGAATGGGCCTGTCCCTCACAGATGCCCTGTCTTGTGTGGTGAGGGGCAGGACTTCCCTCAGCAGGCCCACCCCTTGTTCAGTTGCCCTCATTGCTCTGTCCTCTTTGAGGTGGGGCTTCTGAGCTTCTGACAAACCATGAAGCTACTCAGCTTTTGTGAACTCCCCATAAGCCCCTCTTCCCACCCCCTCCCTTGAGGTACCAGGGAGGCCTACTATTTCTTCCTTAAGCTTTGCCATAAACCACCCTCTACAAGGCTTCTGTTATCAGTCATTTACTGGCAAGTGAGTCTAAGTGGAAACCACAGTATCTCCTTTCTCCCTGGTTATTTACACTTCAAGATCATACTGTGGAGAAAAAAGTTTGTCAGTCAAAGAAGACTAATCATTTTTATTCATAAGGCCTTTAATAGTACACATTATTTTTTCATGTATGTCGTCTTTTGGGGTTGTTACAATGCCGCTTTATTGCATCCTTGGGGGGACTCGTTTGCTTACCTGACAGCTCTGGTAGGCCCAGGCTGTATTGGTGCATATTGTACAGGGTGGCCTTGTGGCCTTTGGAGTGGGTGATTGGCTCCTGGAGCACATCCCCCAGGTGGATGAAGAGATCGCCCCCTCCCCTCCATCAGGGAGTTGATGAGGTAGAGAAGAAAGTCCCCATGAGGTTGAAAAGACTGGAGGCCCTTGTCCTGGACCTTGTGATGCTAGGGGGAGAGGCGCTTTTGGTTAGGGTTCTAGGTAGGGCCCTGTGGGTGCCCTTTGACCCTGCTTGTCCCTGGCTTCTTGAGCAACAGGGCTATAGGAAAAAGAGTCAGCCAGGCCCCTTTTGAAAATAGTCTTAGGAACTATAACATTGTTTGGGAGAGAACCCCCACCCCCCAAAAGAGTAGAAAATGAGATGTGTGTGAAAGTGATACAGTAGAGGGGTGTCAACAGTAGCCATGGGTGAGACATGTGTTGGCCCCCCACTCACTGCAGGGCATCAGCAGGTAGAAGGGACAAGACATAGGCTTCCACAGGGTAGCGAAGGTCACCACTGACGGACACAGGGGGACAACTGAATGGCCACCAAGGAGAACACATCAGCCCCTGAGGTCCCTGTTCAGGAGAAAGAGTCTTTGGGGCTGGGGTCTGGGCTGATTCTGCTGGGGAGGCAAGGAGCCAAGGGCAGCTATGTTCCACTGTTCTCCTTGCCAGCTTTGGCCACTGGCCTCTGCTGGCATGACCCAGAGAGGCAGAGGCTGCCTATCAGTGAAGAACTGGGCCTGAGCACAGGCATGTGCAGGAGAGGGTCAACCAGCAGGCCTGGGGTGCTTGCACCATACACATACCGAAGAACTGGCCCTTGACCTGCTCCTGGGAAATAACGTCTGAGCCCCTGGAAGATCTTGCCTTATAGAAGTGTCCTTGTACACCTGAGCCCTTGTGTTATGACAGATAGTATACGCTCGCAACATGATTCATGGTCAACACCTGTCTGTTCACCTGGGGCCCTGGCCAATGCCGTATCAGTTTGATCTCTGGAGGGGCTGAATTGTGAGTAGCTACGGTCAGTTATGCGGGTGCTCCATGCCTGTGGGGCTGACTCCCCACCCCCAATAAAAACCCTAGACATTAAAGCTCAGGGGAGCTTCCCTTGCTGGCAAGACTTTACATGTCTCACATCATTACTGGGAGAATACATGCCCTCCATGTAATCCCACTGGGAAGGACCACTGGGTGCTTGCAGTTGGTTTCTCCAGGATTCTGCTCTCTCTTCTTTCCTTTGCTGACTTGAATCTATACCCTTTCTGTGTAATAAGCCACAACTGTGAGCCCTTCATTGAACCTGAGGGTGGTCTCAAGGACCCCCAACGAAAGGGGACCTGAGCCCCATGTTTCTTTCAAAGGCCCTAGAACATGTGGTCTTACTGATGCTCAGCTCTAAGAAGCTGGTGGGCAGTGTTATTTTTCTTTAAGTGGTGAATGAGGGAGAGATGTCCTGAAATCTCATCTCAGAGGCAGCTCTGCTTCTATTCTAGGCTGAGAAGCCTACAATACAACCAGGAGGCCTGGGAAGTCACTTCCCTTCTCCAGCCAGCCTCCTGATCTGCAACACAGGAGGCCAAGCCAAACCGTGGCTAAGGGTGGCCAGTGCAGCCTCTGCAGTTCGGGCGCGGTTCTTGTGGCTCCCCCTTCCTTGTGTCACTGGCTTCCCGGGTGTGCAGTGGGTGAGCTGGAGTGGGGAATGAGATGCCAGTGATGCTCTGCTTGCTCCTTCTGTGACCAGGTGGCTTATGTCGCCACTGCCTTTAAGGGGGCACTGGGATCTGGTTTGCACAGCAGGAGTGAAGCTCTTGTATCACTGGCGGTGGAACAGCCTGATGTGAGCCCAGCCTGGAGCCCGCACACAGGCCCCGCAGGTGTGGTGCAGAGAGGATGGGGTGCTCACTGCGCTGAGGCTGTGGGAGCAGTGGGGCTTTGATGCCGTCAGGGGCAGGGGTTGCAGGGCTGTGACACTCAGGAAAAAGCTGCTCCCTAAGATGTCTCCGGGCCAGAATGCTTGATTCCGCCTCCAGTGCTTTTGCATTATTCCTGTTAGCTTGTTTAGGATGAATAAAATTGCCATAATAATAAAATCCTCCCTGTTTTATTATTTTGACTTTTAACCAATGGCAAGAGAAATCTCTTACTGGGGAGGGTGAGATGAGGTGAGAAGTGGGCTGTGGAGGGGCAAATGTTCCCAATTTCTGGAACAGAGATGCTCTCTAGCCAGTAGAAATCTCCTTACAGCCCTCTTGCCCCAGGCTCTGGAGGCTCTGGAGAGAATCTAGAGAAGGTGGAACATGGAAGAAGGAGACTGACTGAGAGACTCTTGCACTTGGAGCATTTGGTTAATAGTATTAGAAGCTGGGCTGGCAGAGACCCTGTCACAGAAACATTAAGTCAACACTGGAGATAGCATTGTTAGAAATGTAACGAAGAATGGCTGGAAATTTGCCTCTCTCTCTCTCTCTCTCTCTCTCTGTCTCTCTCTCTGTCTCTCTCTCTGTCTCTCTCTGTCTCTCTCTCTCTCTCTCTCTCTCTCTCGACAGAGCATGCAGAGGAGGGACAGAAGGAGAGGAAGAGAGAGAAACCCAGGCAGGCTTCGTGCTATCAGCACAACAATGCGGAGCTCAAACTGACAACCATGAGATCATGACCTGAGCCAAAATCAAGAGTCGGATGCTCGGGGACACCTGGGTGGCTCAGTCGGTTAAGCATCTGACATCGGCTCAGGTCATGATCTCACCACAGTTTGTGAGTTTGAGTCTTGCGTCAGGCTCTGAGCTATCAGCCTGCCCTAGATTCTGTGTCTCCCTCTCTCTCTGCCCCCTCCCCCCCCCCCCCCCCCCACGCTCACACTCTGTCTCTCTCTCAAAAAATAAATAAACATTAAAAAAAAAGAGAGATGCTTAACTGACTTAGCCACCCAGGTACTTCCAGAACTTTGTTTTCTAAGGGAAGGAGTGTTAGTTGGGGCATACATTCAGCTTCAGTCCTCTGAAGCCCAAAGTCAGCAAGGTGGCTCCATGATGTTCTCAAATGGCCTTTACTGTGACCTTTATCTGATTTGTAGGATTCCCTTCTCCATCTGCCAGGAGCCAAGGCTTTCCTCTCCTGCTCCATCAGAACCTGGTCTTGGAAGAGGCTCTGCTACTGGTCATTTACACTTTAGTGTGAATATGTCATTGTACTCCCTGTCCCGGAGATGTCTGCATTCCAAGACTGAACTTTCCCATGAAAGTTGCTATTGCTACAAATGGCATTCCAGTTGTCCAAGAGCAAGGAAGGAGTTAGCTTAGGTGTAGGGACAATGTTAGCTCACATTTTTTCAGTTGCAGGATAACCTAATTCAGCCCGTAGACGAAGGGGAAAATTATTGGCTCACCCTCATGGGAAGAAAGCTGAGAAGGCTCCCAGATTTGGAGGAAGAACTGTAGGCACCAGCGTTGGGGAGCGCAGCTGGGCTGCCTCTTCTTCCCTTTGCATAGTGATTTTCCGCTCTCTTCCTGCAGAGAGGGAGGACAATTACCTCCTGACCGCCCCTGCAGGCAGGATGCAGTAGACTGGCACTCAGCACCTATCCCACCCTCCTTCTAGAGGCCTGTCCTATACTGCAGAGCCTAGAAAGCTGAAAGCTATATTCCCCAGACTCTCTTGCAGCTACCAATCGGATGAGATGTGGATTCTGCATGTTAGATGCATTTGGACAAGATTTGAAAGGCAGATTGGAGGTAGAGCCTGGGCCTCTGCTGTTTGCTGCTGGCAAGGGGGTCTGTCTGATTTTTCTGCAGTGACTTCTTCATCATGGTGGCCTTTATGAAAACAGCTGCTTCCCCGATCATAGGAGATGTAGCAACCCCCTTAGTGCCCTGGCTCTCTGGGTGTGTCTGTCTTGAGAGCCTTTTTGGCTTTCCCAGTGATGTACAGGCTGTTTGCTAGCCCAGGGTAAATACAAAGTAAAGCCCATCGGAGACTAAAAATAGAATGAATAAGTTTTACAGCCAAGCAGAAAACCTGATCGAGGAAAGGGTCTGGGAGGGCTGTTCAGATGAAGTTTGGGGAGGGGAAATGGAGTAGGTCTTTTTTTAAAAGATTGCAAATTCTCTCTGTGTCCCACAGCAGGAAAGCAAAGTCTCCTAGTGATGCTGACTGGGTCTGTCAGTTGTGTAAGCACGGAGGGTTGGACGGGGCCTCCTGGCTGCTTGTGGTGCCCGGCTTAGGATTATGGTGCCCAAGTGTCTCTCCCAAGCACATAAAACCCTGCCTGGGGGCTATGGCAGCAGTGCCCTGCAGCATCACTGAGTCAGTGTCAGTGACCTAGGTGGCCAGGTCAGAGTTTACCACCTATAATAAATGTGTTATGCTTAAACCAGGTGGACTGCATTCTACTGCATTAACTTTGCCTTGACTGGTGCACCAGGCCTAGCTTGTAATTTAAAAGAAGAAAGGGCTACTCCATCACACCCGATCCTTGTAAAGCCAATGGGGTGCTCCCCTGGCCTGTGGCATATGCCCTCCCTTATACCAGTGAGGATGTGGAACCATGGGTGATCCAGCCTAGAGGGAGGATGCCACGTCCAGTATGTAGGTGGTCTCACTCCTTACCATCCAAAGGTTCTCACCCTTGCCATGCTCCTATAAAGAGGATTGTTCTGGCTCCTGGCCTCCCTTGTAGGTGATGGTGAACATGTGACACTCTTCTGGTCAATGAGATGCCAGCAGAAACTCCCCAGGAAGGCCTGGGCAAGCCACTTACCAGGAAGTCGCCCTTCCTACTGCCTGCTGGTGGTAACATAGACATGAAACTTGGAGGTGTGGCTGCCTCCGGCACCTGAGGTGATCAGCATGAGGACTAAAGCCAACATGCTGAAGATGGTGAGCGGGAGAGAAGGCGAGCTGGCCTTACTGCCTTACTATGGCACCTGCTCCCAGACCTCTGGCAAACATCAAATAAAACCCTATTTCTGTCTCTTTGTTCCTCTCTGTTGGATTTTCTGTTAATTGCAGCCAAACACATTCCTAATTAACACAGGAGGCACCCTATGATTGACAAGTCCGCTAGACCACAGGGAGGTGGGGCAGGTTTTTCAAAAGGAAGGACAGGGATATCGGTCCCAGAAGAAAGGGACAGGAGAGCATCCTGGGCAGACAAAAGGAAAGGCTCCAAAATCTACTTTGATGGGCCTTCTCAACACCCCTAAACCCTCACCTTCAGGCAGCACTCAAACTGTGGGTATGTGCTTACTGAGTGAAACTCAGCAGGATTGTGACCTGATGATGAGCAGAAGGACTTTAAGAACATTCTGGATCTGGAGAAACAGAGACGATGGAGTATAGGTAGAAAAGGTCTATAAACTTGGGTGTTAATTGGCTGCCGAGATTAAAAAAAATTTTTTTTTAACGTTTATTCATTTTTGAGACAATGCGAGAGACCAAGTGCAAGCACTGGAGGGGCAGACAGAGGGAGACACAGAATCTGAAGCGGGCTCCAGGCTCTGAGCTGTCAGCCCAGAGCCTGGCGCGGGGCTCGAACTCATGAACCATGAGATCATGACCTGAGCCAAAGTCAGACGCTCAACCTACTGAGCTACTCAGGTGCTCCTAATTGACCACTGAGATTTTGATAAATACCACCCCCCATCCCAGGGTGGCCCTGGAGTTCAAGCTCTCTGACCCAGAGCTACCTAGAACCATCCTTTGTAATAGCCCTTGCTGCAGTGACAGAAATAGTTTTTAGCTGTGCCGTCCAATGTGGTAGCTGTTAGCCACATGTGAGTATTGAACACTTGAAATGTGGCTCCTGCAACTGAAGAGCTGAATTTGTAATTTAATTAAAATTTAATTTTAAATTCATTTAAATTTAAATAGCTGTGTGTGGCTAGTGGGCACTGCCTTGAACAGCAAAACTCTAGAGAATGGTCCTATATTTGTCCTGGAGGAAGCAGAGACACATGGAAATGGTGACCTGAAGCTCACAGAGGTTCTCACAGGGTTGGGAATGTGTGTGGAAGCTGCAGCTTTCGGCAGGAAGCTGGCCAGCCTTCAGTGGGCACATTTCCTTCCATCCTGCATCCAGATGGCCAGTCCTGCTTAGCACAGCCCATGGAGAAAGAGCTGGCATAAATTGTCCATGTTGGGTTAGCCACTTGGCAGATGTTTGCTAAGTATGGTTCTTGAAGGAATCCTCATGGACACTTGCATTTCTCCCCCCTCCCCTCCTCTCCTGAGCCGCAGTGACAGAGCCCAAGGGCCAGCCCTCACTTTGCTGATGTGGAAGAGGAGCCTCAGTGAGAGCAAGAGGTCTGCTGGCAGGCAGCCAGAGAGGCAGCAACAGGGCAGAAGGGAGCGCTCATCGCCTCTGGTTAAGTGATTCCACTGACCGTTTCCTTGAAAATGGAGTAGGAAGGGGCCAGGGAGTAATTTGCTTTGCCCACACTCCAGTTCTTCCAGCCAAGAGATCACTTCCCCTCCCTGGTCCCCACCCACTTCCCCTCCCTGGTCCCTCACTTGCCACTCCCCCTGCCTGGCTCACTTCTGTCCCTCATCAGCATGCTCACCTTGGACACCCTGCCTCTGAGGGCCTTCTCCACCTGGATGAAGAGCTGGCTGCTTCCCCTGGGCACTCCCACAGCCCGGACTGCCCCGTGGATGTGTGGCTCCCATCCTGCCATACTGCGGGGCCTGGTCTCCCGGATGGTGAGGGCTGTGCTATCCTTTTCACCCTTGTCTCTCCAGCCCCTAATATGACGAGGCGGGGAGCTGGCCCTAAACTAGACAAGTTACTTAACTTTCTGACCCAGGACAAAATGGGGGAAAATACCAAATTCCTAGGGGAGGTAGGGGATAGTGAGATAAATATGCAAGGGCCTGGCTTGATAAATGTAAGCTCCTTTTCTTCTTAGGCGAACTGAAGGGTAACCTACCACAGAAGGGAGAGGGTTGGCAGTCCATTGGGCATGGCTGCCTGGGGGTCTAAAACGTCAGAGGAATCATAGGCCTCCAACTTGGAAGGAAGGCAAGGACTCCTTTGTGCAGCGAAGTCACCTGCCTGAGCAGATTATGCAGCTGGGGCATGGGGTCCAGAGAGAAAGGAGGCTTGCTGGGCTCCTCCACTACCACAGTTAGCTAATGGGTCTTAGCTGGAAGCAGGGTGATAGGAAGCTTTCATTCCAGAAACACTGTAGGCCAGTGTTTTTTCAAACTGCTGAGTGTGATTCATCAGGAAATCAATGTAATAGCTTTGACCAGCATTAAAACAAAACAGAATAGAAAATAGTACACTGTGTCACACTACAGTCTGTGAAACTTTTGGGGTAGGGGGAGAGAGTGATTTTGTAGATTGAGGGGGACGGGACCCATCCTTGAGGGACCTGTCAACTACTTCTCATCTCTAGGGAAGGCACCCTGAGGGAAAAAGATGACCTCCATGAGGCTGTGGACTTTACACTAATATGCTGATTAAGGTGGTGCCAAAAAGGCAAGGTTTGCAGAGGCCAGAAGCAATCATCTAGATGGAACCTCCTTCCCCAGCTGGCACTGCAGAAGCAGTGGGGACTGCCTGGTCCCTCTCAGGGTGACACCTTGTGTTTATGGTCAGCTTATACTTTTCAGAGTTCTCAACCTCTCATTGAGTTTTTAGAAGACTCCTGAGAGGTGGGGGGGGGGGGCACAATATCATTATCTAACCATTTTAGAGATGGGGAGACTGAGGATCTGAGCCAGCACAGTGACTGCCTGAGGCAGAACGAGAATTCAGACTTCCTAGCTTCCAAGTGAGTGCACTTTCCACACCGAGACGAGAGTGCTCTGTGTTTAGAGTGTGGGTTCAAGGCCCTGGATGTCCATTAGGAGCACCTGGGCAGCTTCCAAAACTGGAAGCTGCCGTTCAGCATTCCTGAACAAATCTTGGGAGTGAGGGGATGAGGGTGGGGGGCAGAGGTGGGGTGGGTCCTGGGCATCAGTATCTTCTCAAGTGTCCTTTGGAGAATCTGGCGTACCACAAGGGTTGGAAGCCCCTGCCACAATGAGGCCAATGTCTTCTGTGCCTGTCTTCCTTCCAGACCTGGCCCTTGGACACTGGCCCAATTCAGCCCAGTTGCCTGCGAGATCCTTTGGTGCCCCCCACCCTCCAGATGGATGTCACTGTTGTTTTGCTGAGTAACTTCCCCAGGGAGCTGCTGCTAGGGCCTAGATCCAAGAAACAGGTCTCCTGGGGCCCCCTGAGAAGAGGTGTGATCAGGGAGGTGGGGAGGCAGGAGACTCTGACAGACAGACCGCAAACAGCTCAAAGAGGTGGCAGGCTGCATTTTATTCATCGTTAATTTAAACACCCTTCAACTCCTGTCTTGGAGTTACTGCTCAGAAAAATAAATGTATTGTTTAAGAAACCCTGCAGGCTCACCCCGCATGCTCTAACCCCCTCCTGAGAGAACACAGTAGCATAGAAAATGATTTGTAAAGCAAGGTGGAGCTTCCCTAGGGAGGGGAGAGAGGAGGAAGAGGCTGAAAGAGAGGGGAAGAGGGTCTTGGGCCAGGTTAGTACAGAAATCTCATCGCTTCTCAGCGCTTAACGAGGTGCCTGAAAGTGCCAGGCCTGCCCCAGGGGCAAGAGTCCAGGCCCCGAGTCCATGCTGAGGAGCCTGCCCTGGGTCGGGAATGGTTCCAGCAGCCCTTCCCCCGCCTCCCCTCTCCCCGCCTAACCCCCACAGAGTGTGCAGCCTTCAGTGGCACCGGCACCGCGATGAGCTCGCTGTACAACAACCCCTGTGACAGAGAAGCCCCAGCGCCTCTTCTGGACTCAGAAAGGCCCTAAGCAGTCTGTCTGGATGTGCTTTCCAGACAGTGTGTGTGTGGAATTGTGCTTTTTGTTAAGAATGTAAGAAATTACAGTAAGACGGAACCACCTGGCCCACAGCTCCTGCAGTCTCCACCTCTGTGGACTTCCATATGCCTCAGCTCCCCAGAAGCTTCTCCTTCAGCTGTGAGGGCTCAGCCACCCTCACCCCCAAAGCACACAGGAAGAGGGCATTTGCTAGGAGGCCACAGGGATGGAGGAGCCCTGCTGTAAATTTAGCAGCTATTTTCCAGGGTTTGGCTTGGGTTTGGACGCTGGCTTCTATGTAAAACACAGATTCAAATTCATGCAAAGTGTACGTGAAACTCCCCCAAGGAGGAGAGGAATTTTCCAGGCCCTAGTAGATCTCCAGGGAGTTAAAAATGGGGAATCTTTCTTCTCAACGTGATCTAGACTGGGATTTTTCCTTGGGGGAAGGGGCTAGTAGCTCTTTGTAAGGCTGGTGTGTGAGTGCATGTAGGTGCACATGATGCTGTGATGTGTGAAGCTCCTGGACAAATGCCCAGGACTGACTGGCATTTTCCACAAACTGAGGGCATGACACTACCTGAGCCTTCTGACTCCTTCTCCAGGCCCAGAGGCTCTGGCTTCAATCAAAGGACAGAAGAGCCTGACCACCTGGCCTTATTAGCAAGCAAGGACATCAAGGGTGGCTTCTTTATTTGCCTGCTCATCTCTGAGAAGTCCCAGCTGCTCACTAAGATCCTGGCCTCTGTGTGGCCACAGCGGGTGTCAAGGGCTGCTTAGGGCCCCATAGCCCCAGCCTGGGAGGGGTGAGTAGGGGCCTAATGTGAGGCAGCAACCTGAGGAGCGGGGACAGCGGCAGACTGCGGTGAGCTACCAACTTTGGGTTAAACTGGAGAGTCCTGCATGGTGGGATGGGCCACAGTATCTAAGCGAATGGGGAGCCCTTTCTTATGGGGCCTGAGGTTCAGAAGAACCTGCACCAAAGAAAGGGGTCCCTATCAGTGTCACTATTCCTGAAATGATGGTAGGACCCCAGTCCTGGTTCTCAGGGCTCACCCTCAAGCAGGATGCCACATAAGTCTGTAGGTATGGGTCTAGGCTCCATCAATCCCCCTAATTTTGGGAGCCCAGCTTTTCCGGAGAAGCAGCCCCTGGCATTTGGAGCACTGAGCCCTCTGGCCTGAAGTGAAGGACAATGACATACTGAATTTGGGTGGGGGACTAGGGGAACATGGGCAAAAATATGAGCATGCCCCTGGATCCTGAGCTACCTTAGTATGCTGGAGGCTGGTGTTTCTCTGGGAGGTTGGTGAGAGGGGAGGCTCTCTTCCCGGCCCCCATAAGCCATGCTTAAGGCTCCTTCAGCAGCTTGCTCAAGCTGCTTACAATGGTCTCCTTCCAAAGGCAGAACATAGGAGAAGAAGTGAAAACAGCTAAGGCTGCAGCATGAGCAATTTAGGATAGACTTTAGGAAGCACTCCTGACAGAGAAGACTGCCAAGGAAGGTCTTGAGTTCTTCTTCTCTGTTGGCAGGTCCTGCTCCTCCTGCAGAGACACGGTTCTGTGCAGTCCTGAGCACTGGTCAGGGGGATGGCTTGGACACGTCTTTGGCCTGTCTAGCTCAAAGAACCTCGATAGCTAGGTCTTAAGCTTCCTGTGCCGTTGCTGGGGCTCACTTCCTCTGGGTTGGCTTCTGTTTTGCCTGTTATTAAGTCCTCATGATCTAGATGCCTCTATCATGGGGATCTCTCACCCCCTCTGTATGCTTCAGATCCCCAAGTTATTGCTCGTTGCCTGGGTGACACCTCTAATTGGATGCCTTTTCAGCTTTCCTTCATTTGGAGGGATAAACATGACACTTTACTTCTAGATCCTGTGAGAGGGCCTTGGCCTAGAGCACTTGTGCCTCTGAGTGTGCAGTCACTGCAGTGGGACTAAAGCCACGGCTCAGGTGGGGCAGGGGTGGGGTGCTCACCAGCGGGCCTGAGTGACAGTTATGGCGAATCCTCTCTGGAAGCCTACCCTTCAGGATCTAGCAAGACTGTCCTCTCTCCTGGCTGCTCTGTGTCACTGGTTTACCCTCAGATTAGGAGCTGTGTTTAAGTCCCAATCCTAATCTGAGTTAGAAATTAGCTACCCGAAGTAGCTAGAGAATCATTCAGATCCCAATGCATTTTTCCCTTCTTGTCATGAACGGGAAGGAGAAAGGGGAGGCTGACATTCAAGCATGACTCTTAATGCTGTGTGTGTGTGTGTGTGTGTGTGTGTGTGTGTGTGTGTGTGTGTGTGTTCCAGGCACATATGCTTCCTTGGAGGCCAGGGGGTGCAGATTTCACGGCTTTCCATGCCTCTCAGGCAGACAGTGTGAGGTGTCCTGGTGCTTTAGGAGTCTTAGAAGTAAGACTTCCTATCAGAAGCTGTATATATTGGTGTGTCACATTGTTTCTGTTGCATTTGTCCTTGGGACCTTCTTTTCAGATGAGGAAAATGGGCTGAAAGAGCATTATTCATTTATAGTCCAAGACCCCCAGCCTTTCGATGAAGGCAGCATCTGACCTTCCTTCAGTTCAGTGACCTCTATGCAGAAGAGGGCGTCCCTCAGCTTAAGGATCATCCCAAGCAAAACTTTAACTCTAAAACCGCTTCCATCCACCCATTCCATCAGCTCCCTACCTCCTGCCTTCCTCCACCTCCAATACAGACTGTGCGTGGAGAAAAATCCACTTGATTGTCAGTGGGGGTCAAACAGGGTTTAGAATGGGATCTGTCCCCCAAACATTATGGGCTCTGGAGCCAGATTCTCTAACATTTGCATGATGGCTGCTTTCTGGTGAGGCAGAGCCCGGTCCTGCAGAGCCCTGACTCAGAGGAGGAGAAAGGGGCTCTGGGGACTGCACTCTGCACCCTCAGGTTCTCTAAAAGGGGAAAAATGAACTGCTCAACGGGAGTTAAGAAACAAAATCCACACCAACAAAGCAAGATCTCGTCTGAGAAGACTCAGACATTCCTGGTTAGTAATGAAAAGCATTCCCAAGGACAGCGCTGGTGAGAGAAAGGAGGGTTGGGGGGTTCTGAGATGTGCCTGGAGCCTCAAAGATCAGCTGGCTGAAGCAAAGCAGGGCTCCTACAGCGCTAGTGCTCCCCTGCTCCCTGCCCTGCCGTCCACTCTGGGTTTTCGGCATTGGAAGTAGCTGCCCTGTGTGCTAAGTGCACTAACTCCAGGCTGAGAAAGGCCAGCTGAGCCCCTTACCATCCCAATTTCTAAATCTCGGGGAAATGCCACAGTCCGCAAGTTGGTGCTATGTTTCATCTCATTGCATAATACTACACCATTCTCCGTGTGTAGCGGCTGTTCTATTTATATACATCGGTAGGCAACATATGGCTCTCCCCACCCCCACCTGTCAAAACTGTGACTACATCACTTCTGACGACCAGAAGGAAGCTGCTAGGCTGGGCCAGGATTCTAAATGCTGCGGAGGTAATTCAGAGCCAGGAGAAGTTGCACCATATGCTTTGGGGTTGCCGGCTGCTTATGTGCATGGGGACGGGGTTCAGTGCCAGTCCGCAAAACCCAGGGATGGCCCTCTCCTGGCTGCGGTATGCACCTGGTGGGGGTCTGAGGTGCCACTTTCTCTCTCCCTGGAGGAGAATCTGCTGGGGGCCACCGTTCTTCACGAGGGGACCCACGAGGAAAACAGGCTCCCCCAAAACCTGCCCTGGATAACATCAGGCCTGGCCAAATAGTATTTCTTTAAAAAAAAAATTTTTTTTTTTTGGTTTGATTTTATTGGATAAAGATTAAGAAAGCGCCAGCGTCTGAGAGAAGGAAAGCAAACCACGGCCGGCGGCACGCCAGCCCGCCGAGGGTCCGTGGCGCGGCCGGGCGGTCTACCTGGAGGCGCTGGTCTCGGCCAGCCGGTTGTTCATGATGCCCAGCGCGCCTACGCCGCCCGAGAAGCCGTTCTGGCGCGTGTTGACGCACACGCTGCGCGGGTAGCCGTTGGCCGTCTCGGACAGCTGCTTCTGCAGCAGCGCCAGCGACACCTTGTTGGAGGCCGTGAGGTCGCGCATGGAGATGAGCTCGCCCGACAGGCGGCGGCCCTCGGCGTCGCTGTCGCGGGCCGCGGGGTCGGCGCCGAGCGCGGCCAGGCGGCGGCGCAGCCGGGAGCCCGGGGTGATGGCGTTGCGCCGGGCCAGGGGCGCGCCGGGCGCCGGGCAGCAGCGCGCGCAGCAGCGGCAGCTCAGCTTGCGCAGCATCCAGTTGAGCACCTGCTTGATGAGGATGGAGATGACGTTGAAGAGCGAGTAGATGCAGCACACGCCGAGCAGGATGAAGAGGAAGTTGCCCAGGCGGTAGAGCCCCTGGTTCCGGTAGGCGGCGTGCTGGCTGCTCACCAAGTCCCCGAAGCCGATGGTGCTGAAGGTGACGAAGCAGAAGTAGAGCGAGTCCACGTAGTCCCAGCCCTCCACGCTGGTGTACATGGCCGAGGCGCAGCACGACAGCAGCACGGCGAACAGGCCCAGGATCAGCAGCACGTGGTACACCGAGGGCTTCCAGCCCGCCAGGCAGTCGGCCTCCGAGAGCGCCGAGCCGCGGCGGAAGGTGGCGGGCAGCAGGCCGCTGCGGCGCAACTGGCGCTCCCTGCAGGCGCGCATGATGAAGGCCAGCAGAGAGATGATGCGCTCCAGGAAGAGGTTGAAGAACAGGATGGTTCCGGCGCAGCCGAACAGCCCGTAGGCGATGAGGAAGGCCTTCCCGCCTACCGTCGCGGGGGTGGTCATGCCAAAACCTGTGGAGACAGGGCAAGGGTCAGCGAGGTCCTGGCTGGGCAGGTGGTGCCCACTGGGCGGGGGAGCCGGGCGTACATAGGTGTTGACGCGGCTCCTACCGAGTGGCATCACTCGGGGGAGGGGAAACAGTACTTAGACATTTCTCGCCCTTGGCGGCGTGTTTCCTGATTGGGGCAACGCCTAAACTGATGGCAGAGATGTGGCTCCTCGTCTTGGAGTCTGTGGATCAAGATGGGTGGGCAGGATGGTTACTAGGAAGGACCCATAAAGACTCATGAAATGAAACCACTGTATGGGTGCAAACCATTGAGATACCTACAAAGCCTACAAAGAGATGTCACCTGCTCTCCCACCCCTCAATTTTTTTTTTTTTTAATGTAACCAATGGCACACGTGGGCCTCCTTAAGACACAATTCCATAAAGGCTTCATTTGATCTGGGATTACTAGGGACCAGGTACAGTGTGTTCAGTCCAGGTGGCTATGTGTGATGGTCTCTGAAAAGGGGGTTTATGAAACTGACAAAAAGCTTGAGAATGAGTCCACAACATTCAGGGAGCGAGCTGGCTCTACCATGGGGTGTCATTGGGTGTCTTTCTCATCCAAGGACCACCATCACCCTTGCTCAGACTTGTGGCCAAGG
The DNA here is from genome assembly GCF_018350175.1 of Felis catus. NCBI lineage: Eukaryota > Metazoa > Chordata > Mammalia > Carnivora > Felidae > Felis > Felis catus. The sequence continues at coordinate 67,000,075 of NC_058370.1, forward strand.
GAAAGGTGGTGGCCCAGCGGGGTCCTATGCTGCCATGTGTCTGGGGTCACTTTTGTCCTGGGAGGCCTGTTCTGTGCCTGGGCAGCTATTTATTGCTTTTAGTTCATAATTAAGCCTTAACGTGTCCACTTGTTCAAAGCACAGGCTTTAAGGGAGATTCTTTATCATTTGATTTCTGCCAAAGGCTTGGCTTCCCACCAGTGTGCTCTGCCCTTGCCATCCCGGGCAGCTCTCCCCTCCCACCTGCGTGCTCAGCTGGCTGTGGGCTGTGGGCTCTCTGTGGGACCCATAACCCACTCTGGTTTCGGAAGGGGGTTTAATCTCTGCACAAATATTCACTGCCACTTGGAGTCTGAGCTGGAAATAGATAATCTGTCCAAACAGCACCATGGCACCTTTCCCACCTCTGCAGCAAAAGTTCAGGGGCATCCCTGTTAAATTTAGGTGCCACGTCAGAGGGGCTGCCTGTGTGCTGCTAGTGGGGTGAAGCCAGCCCTGGGAACTGGGTGCTGAAGACTTCTGTCTCACTTGGTTTACTATTTCCTTAAAAAAGCCAGAGGTCAAAGATTTTTTCCAGTAATTCCTTAGCCTCTATGCTAATCATTCTTGAGATTCCCTGGAGGAAATCTCAATTGCCTGACCACGATCTTCATCTTATGCTTAATAACTTAATTTAGGAGAAAAGCTATGACACTACCCATGTTGAGGAAGATGGATTATATCCTTAGATTCAGATTTGGGCCACAAGAGAGTGAAAAAAACAACAACATATTAGCCGTGTAAGCAATTTAACGGATTTTTCCACACTTCAAAGCCAAACCCAAGTTCTTGAATTCATAAAGAAATCAGCTTTGAATCTATATGGTTATATGTGGAGTGAGAGTATTTGTATTTGTGTGTGTGCGTGTGTGTGTGTGTGCACGCTTGTTTGCATGTGCACATTTATATAAAGTCCTGGATCGATAACCCAATTGTCCACAACTAAGTCAGTCTGTTCCTACAAGGAAATACTCTACAGCAATGAGAAAGCATGAACCACAGCTACTTGCAATCATATGAATGAATCTCACAAAAAAGAAGCTGAACACAGAATGCATTCGGTATTATTCCATTTATAAAAAATTCAAATTCAAAACCAGGCAAAACCAAACTACAGTAATTTTTTTACGGACGCATTCTTGGTTGGTAAAATTATAAGGAAAATCAAGGAAGTGATTTCAGTAAAAGTCACAATTGGGGTTTCCTCTGGGGATGGCAGGGGGTAATAAACGGGTGGGGACACAGGGCCTCTGGGGTGCCAGAAATGTTAATCTGGGTAGTGGTTACATGGGTGTTGTATAATTGTCTAACCATGTGCCTTGTGACTTTTGTTGGTACTCTTATGATAAGAAAAACTTTCTAAAAAACTTCTATGGGGCACCTGGGTGGCTCTGTCAGTTGAGTTTCCGACTTTGGCTCAGGTCATGATCGCACAGCTTGAGTTCGAGCCCCACATCGGGCTCTGTGCTGACAGCTCAGGGCCTGAAGCCTGCTTCAGATTCTGTGTCTCCATCTCCCTCTGCCCCTCTCCCGCTTGTGCTCTGTCTCTGGCTCTCTCTCTCTCAAAAATAAATAAACATTAAAAAAAATTTTAAACCTGCTAGATTGTTAACTGTAAGGGACCTTAATTTTGATCTCTCGCTGTATAAGTGAGGGAGCAGGGGCAGAAGTGACATGATCTATAGCTTGTTGGGAACACATACCTTACACATGTCCTGGCTTCTAGCCTGGTCTTAGACCATTCTACCCGACACTGCTTCTACACATTGAGGAAAAACAGCACCTCTAATAGGGGATCACTTTGCTAGATTCCTGAAGAAATGGAAAGTCCTGAGCCTGGAAAATTAATTTGCCTAAGAGAATACTGAATGGGATTTTCCTAATCTTTAGGATTTTTAGCTGAAATCTCAAAGCTAAGAGTGACACGTGGCACATTATCCCCTATTGGAAAGAGAAGTTCTAGATGCATTTATGCAGAATTACTAGATCAAAATGGGTCTGGTGACTAGCACCCCCCAGCCCTGGGCTACATGGAAAGGCTGGGATAACGGGAGATGGTCATGAAGTAGCAGAGTGGTTGTCATAGTAGGAGGTGCTGTGGCATCCTCCACCTACCCCCAGGCCAAGTGATGGGGGTGCGGTCAAGAGCACCTCGCCTGCAGCTAGAGGGGAGCTGGCAGCTCGCTTCCCAGAGGCTAGCTGACCTGCAGAACTAGGCGGGCCCATCCAGGGCCCCTGGATGGAGTATAGTGAGAGTTCTGGGAGAGTCAGAGGTATCTCCTAGAGTCTGAAGCTGTGCTGGAGAGTTCTCTGGGTGAGAGGCTGACTGGAGCGGGCCACACAGACAGAGGTGGGAAGAGGGGAGCAGTCTGCACTTCAGATGCTTGTTGCATCAAGGCTGTGTGAGAGTGACAGGGTCAAGTGGATGTGCAGAAGGCAGCCAGGTCTGAAGACATTCTGCCCAAGAGGGTTGCTGCTGGGTGGAGGGGCCTCTAGCAATAAGAGGCTAGGAGATGGGGTGCTGGGACAGCATTTGAGGCACTCCCAGGAGGTAGGATGGGGAGGGTGCCCCCACTGAGGGAATGGTGCAGAACAGTGGGCCCTGTGGGTGGTCTCCAAAGACCCATAGATAGGCCCCGTGAAAGGGTATGTCTGTTCTAACAGTGGGCATTAGGTAAGAAAGGATTATAGTGGCACCAATGATGTCAGACCGAGCCAACAGACTGCCCTCCCCCCACAGGCCCCTGAGCTGAGGGCCAGACATGGAGCTGGAGGGAGAAGCTGATCTTTGATTAGAAGTGGACTTGAAGACTGGATTTATATTGGATTTAGATGGGACTGGATATCTGAGAATGAGTTTCAATTTTAAGACTAATGGTACTTAAAAAAAAACAAACAAACAAAAAACAAAAAAAACGGCTGATTGGAAAACTCTAGCATCTGCCCAAGACCTGAAGGGATCCGAAGGGAAGTTCCTTAAGACAGCAGATGAAGACAAGGTCACTTCTGTGTCAGGCCATTGGATAAACTGGTTCCACCTGGATTCACTTGCTGCAGCAAAGCCCCTAGCTCGAGTCCACAGTCCTTTCTCGCCTCGCTCCATCTTGGCCACAGCTGTGGGGGAGGGACACCCCACTCACCAAGGGGTTAGGTAGTTGTCAAGGCCTCACAGCACAGAGCGGGGAAGCTGTGCCTGAAACCCAGGTCTGTTGTTGTCTAACATTCATGTTCTTTCCACCAACCCCAAACTGCCTTCTGAGAGCACTGCAGGGCCTCCTTTCCAACTGTAACAGCTCATCTCAGTCCTCCAAGGCTGGCAGCCAAGAGAGCACTTCCCCCCGGGGAGGCTGGCTGACCCTGAGTCATGACTCGTGTCCCTAAGAGTCCTCTGTCCCCTGTGGCTCTCTTTCCCTGGACCATTGCCGGGGAGAGGGGCCACGGCTCCTCCTTTAATGTTCCCACTGAGGTGGATGCATCACCCCTCCTGTGGTACAGCTAAGACAAGCAAGGCTTTAGAACCAGATGTCCCAGGGCTTGGTTAGGGACAGCAGGAGGCATGCCATACAGGGGGGCCTGTACTTTAGGCTAACAGTCTGGCTGGTGGCTCATCTGCCCCTTGGGGTCCTCACAGGACTGCCCGTAGCTGACCTACCCCCCTGAGTCAAAGGCCAGGCCACCAAGAGCAGCCTCAGTTTCCTCCAAACTCCCCCATGTCTGGATTCCTGGCCCCCCTCCAGAGTCTGGGTTCCCTGTTGAGGATTTGTCTCTTCCCTTCATGACGGGGCTGAGAATGTGACATGTTTCCCACTGACCATTCTCCCTCCCCAGAGGGTTATGGCCTTATCCTAGGGCCCCCATAAGGCCACAGCACTAGATACGCCACAGGAAGACGGACATCCACCCGTTCACTCCTTCAGAAACACAGCTTGGCCGACTTCGTGCTAGGCTCGGGGTATGTTGGAAAACCGGGCAGATGCGGTCCCTGCCCTCAGAGTATCTTGGCTGCCTTCTTAGAGGTTAGCACTCATCTACTCCTCTGCTCTGCAGGCTCACCCCCGGGCCAGGGCACAGCTTTTCTCCGATGCCCCCACAGAGTCTGAGCCAGAACTTGCTCTGGGGTCTCATCATGGCCATGACCACAGGCCCAAAGTGATGCCAAATGCTTGACTGGCTGTGGCACTGTCGGCCCAGAAGGAAGGGGACAGGCAGGTCAGGAGTTTCTCTGCCAGCACAGAGAGCACCCAATGCAAGTGTCCCTCCCACCAGCCCTATTCCTGAGGTCTGGCTCTGTGCCCACGACACCTCCTTTTGCTTTTCTACACACAACACTGTCTGTCTGCTCTGCCCAGGAGATAGGTGGCAGTTTACTGTCCTTCCCCATTGACACCGATAGGCTCAGAGCTCTGGGGGCACTGAGGCCTTGGGGTCAGGGCTGTGGGGTATGTGCCTGGTGCTGCTTCCCAGAGTGGAGTAGCAGTCCCTCAAGCTCTGGCAATCTGTGGGGAGCCAGGCTGGCTCCGGAGAGGGGCCTTAAAGCCTCAGCCAGAAAAAGGCAACCCCAGGCACCCTGAGAGTCCCCTCCTTCCCCCAATCACACCCTGCAGAGGCATAATCTGTCCCCAGGTTCACACCAAGCCTGCTGTTTTGTTTATGCCACAATTGATCTGCCATCCCCGTTTGCAAAGAGCAGACACTTGGGGGCTTTATTATGCCACTTTGACAAAAACTGTGAAGCTCGTTCCCACAGCCTGTCTGGTGCCGCCTTTGCAATTGGGGCTCTGGTGACGGGGCCTCTGGAGTTCAGCTCAAAGAGGCTGGAATCGAGATGGAGAGGCCCGTACTGATCTGTATCGGGTACCCCTGGCTGGCAGTGTCCGTGCGGGACACTGGACATTTGTCCTCTCATCCGATCCCCCAACCACCCTGGGAGGGAGGCATCATCAGCTTTAATAAGGACATGAGCTAAGGGAGGTGAAGGTACCGGCTGAGTTTCCGTTTGTAAGTGGCTGAGCTGACTCTGAAGCCCTTTCCATTGTGGCAGAAGGCTGGGGAGTCTTCGCTCTTTACCTGGGGTACATTTTCTGCTGGCTCTACAGTGTCAACTTAGAGAAGGGGAGATATGATATATAGTCCAATCCAGTATACTTTTGAGAGTAAAAGGGGCACTGATCATCATTACACCAGGAAAGCCATACATCAGGGCTGATCCAAGCAACTGAGATGTATGATTAAAATGATTAAAGGGCAGATTCCAAAGCAGAGGCTGGTTAGCTCAGTTAGAATGTGGTGCTAACAAAATGCAGATTCCCACTCCAGAAGTTTATTTAGCGCGTCATGAAAAGGGCCCAGGAATCTACATTTTAGCAAATGTTTTCAGATGATTCTGATGCAGGCGGGCTAAAGCCCTTTCTTTAGAAAAAATGTGATAAGGTAGCCCTGTATGTCCTACTGGTTGGAATCTGCCCAATTTCAAATATTTTGATTTAGGGGCGCCTGGGTGGCGCAGTCGGTTAAGCATCCGACTTCAGCCAGGTCACGATCTCACGGTCCGTGAGTTCGAGCCCCGCGTCAGGCTCTGGGCTGATGGCTCAGAGCCTGGAGCCTGTTTCCGATTCTGTGTCTCCCTCTCTCTCTGCCCCTCCCCCGTTCATGCTCTGTCTCTCTCTGTCCCCCAAAAAATAAATAAACGTTGAAAAAAAAAATTAAAAAAAAATATTTTGATTTAAATTCCTTTAAAAAATTGGCTTACTGAGGTATAATTAATACATAAAATTGTAAGATATTTAAAGGGTATATTGTGGTGCTCTGTTGATTTAAATTTCAAGCAGCCTAAAACACTTGTGGATATTGTGGCTGTCTCCTTAACAACACCTCCCACCTCCAACTCCTATAGGAGGCAGCCAGGCCACTGGAAGAACTGACCGAGCATCAGGGGTGGGCTCTGTTAGTCTAGGCCAATCGAGATTACCAGTCCCTTACCATGACTGGCTCAAGGATGGATAAGCCTAAACCAATCAGTGCAGGACACTTTTATGGCTACAGAGATTGGTGTAGGAGTAGACACGTGACTTCATTCAAGTGAATCAGCTCAAAGAAGAGTTTCTCTGATAGTTCCCGGGTTAAAAGATTTCTCGCTCTAGAGCTGCCCTGGCCCCAGGAGTAGTCGGCAGCCATCTGTGACCATGAGGTGGGGCCAACCTTAGATGAAGCTGACACTGCAGGAGGCTGAGTGGAGGCAGCCAGAAAGAAATGGGGCCTTCATGGCCCCAGTGAGCTGTCAAATCAAACTGGCCATGCTGCCCCACCTACCTCCAGCCTTCCCATTGCTTGAGCCCATAAACCCTTTTGCCTGCTTACACCTTCCATTACATGCCACCAAACATACTCCAACTGGTGTGATGGTTTGAGGGCCTGGGTGAGCAGCTCAGTGTCCAGGAAATAGAACCAGAGTTGAACTGGAAGTTATGACCTCTGTTGTGGCCTCTATCAGCCAAGCGTGAAGCAAATTGCTACCACTAACTTCTCTAAGCCTCAATTTCATCTGTACAATGTAAACCCCCCCCCGCCCCCCCGCAATGTGAACTCTCTTTGTAAACTGTAATACACTATGCCAAAGTATACTCCTCAAGGTGAGCCTGGGTGGCTCCGTCGGTTAAGCCTCCGACTTCGGATCAGGTCGTGATCTCACAGTTGGTGAGTTTGAGCCCTGCATCGGGCTCTGCGCTGACAGTGCGGAGCCTGCTGGGATCCTCTGTCTCCCTCTCTCTCTGCCCCTCCCCTGCTCATGCTCTGTCTCTCTCAAAAATAAGTAAACATTAAAAAAAACATATGCTCCTTAAGATGATAAAACATGCTTAATGGCGGTGGGGAGAGGAGAATTCCTAAAATTAAAAAAAAAAAAAAAAGGTGGATGTAAGGGCAACATGTTTATTTATGGTAGGACTTTTCAGAGCACTTATGTTAATGTGACTTATGAATCCGAGTAGGCTGTGCTGGCACTCTCCAGTGTTCCCCACACTAACTGGACCATAGACTGTATTTAATCACCTCAGGTGACTTGAGTGTTTCAAAGAATAATCTTTGGGAAATGCTGCACTCCACCCTCAGGAAGAATTGAGGATAAGACATTTTTAAAAGCGCTTGAGGAGTACCCACATTTTCAACAGTCACCGTGACAATGCGGTGCCTGGAATAGCCCCTGGGATGCAGAACGTGCTGGAGCTCAGCTTGTCGAGTGAATAAATAGACTCTCCCTCTGCTGGTTTGGAGCAAGGATTCTCAAACTAGTTTGCCTAGGACCCGCCTGGGGATCTTGTTGAATTCTGGGGCGGGGTTCCTGATTCTGCATTTGTAACCTGGCATCCAGTGATGCCGCTGCAGCTGGTCAGTGAATCCTGAGTAGCGAGCACAGATGACTTACAGCATGAATTACCTTTTGGGGCCTGTCTCCACGATGAGACAGGGAATCCCTGGCAGGTGGGACCACATCATCATTGGCTATTTGGAACTAGGTTGCTCAGGTTTGAATCTAGTTCCACCAATTAACCTCTCTGAGCCTCAATTTCCTCATCTGTAAAATGGAGATAATATAACTCCCTCAATAACTTTTTGTTTTGAGTTAAATATATGCAGAATATTTAGTGCCTAGCACATTAATAAGCCCTAAATAAAGATTTATTATTATGAATCTTTCTGTGCTCTACAGTGGACAAAGGAACCTCATGTAAAGTAGGCACTGATAGTTATTTGTTGACTGAATGACTGAAAGTAAAAATTTCAAGAATCTCTCAAGGGTGAGAGTTAAATACCAGAGACAGTAGGAAAGCTGAGATGTGGGGTCAGTGGGCAGGGATGGGCAAGGAGACTCATTAGCATTGCCAGATAAAATAGAGAACTTCCGGGGCTCCTGGGTGGCTCAGTCAGTTAAGTGTTCAATTCTTGATTTCAGTGCAGGTCGTGATCTCATGGTTCAGGAGTTCAAGTGCAGCACCAGGCTCTGCACTGACAGCATGGAGCCTGCTTGAGATTGTCTCCTTCTCTCTCTGACCCTCCGCAGTGTGTTTGTATGTGTGTGCTTGCTCTCTCCCTCTCATAATTAAATATTTTAAAAAGCCAGAACTCCCAGTTAAACATGAATTTCAGATAAATAACGAATCATTTTTTGGTGTAAGTATGTCCCAAACATTGCATGGGGCACATTTACACTAAAAAAAAAAAAAAGATTCATTATTTATCTGAAATTCAAATATAACTAGGTGTCCTGTATTTTTATGTGCTCAATCTGGTGACCCTAACCAGGGCTCCGCTTGCCTGCTTGGCACAATCCCCTGGGAAGCCATCTCATTTGATCCTTCCTGACTGGCTAGTAGAAGGATGAACAGCCTCACTTTAAAAAAAATTTTTTTTTAACATTTATTTTTGAGAGACAGAGCACAAGCAGGGGAGGGGCAGAGAGAGAGGGAGACATAGAATCCAAAGCAGGCTCCGGGCTACGAGCTGTCAGCACAGAGCCTGACGTGGGACTCGAACTCACAAACCGTGAGATCATGACCTGAGCCGAAGTTGGATGCTTAACTGACTGAGCCACCCAGGTGCCTCTGAACAGCCTCACTTTAATATCAAGGAGGCTGGGTCTTGCCCAAGGCTACGTTAGCAGCCAGGCCTTCCTGTGTCCCTCCCCGCCCCCCCCCCCCACCAGGTAAGCAGGGAGCAGTGGGAGACTCGGGGTGGGCTGGGGGGTGGAAGGTGGAATGCCATTGGGCTGCTCTGTGGCCCGTGCCAAGACACTGACTCTCAGGGAGAAGGAGGGAGCTTCTTCTTGGAGGAAGGTTGGACACTTGAGAAGGCATCAGGCCAGAAAGATTTCCCTGGGACATGAGCCTCAGCCCTGGACCCTCGGGCTGTGGCGGGGGGGGGGGGGGGGGGGGGCTTGGGGGACAACTAACCAGCCTGGGTAAGCCCCGAATATTTTGGGAGAGCTGGGGCTGAAAGAATGGTGGGGGAAAGTCACTAAAGCATTCAGTGAGGAATAAAAACGTGGAGGGGGATAATAATAGCTGACATGTATTGAGCCCTCACTATTTCCAGGCACTGTGCCAAGACTTCATGTATATCCATGCATTTCATCCTCACGACTCCATGAGGCACTGGCTTTCATTCACTCTAAGTCACAGCTTTTTTTCCCTTGAATTTTAACATTCTTGAAATCAGGATGCTTCCTATAGTCAATGACCTGGCATGGTTTATTTGGCAACATTTTAAATTCTTAACGGTACACAATAATGGTGCATTTCTAATCGATGGTGCATTTCTAATCTTAGATGTGTTGAACCACAGTGGGAATTGTTATCATCTCCATTTGTGAGATTAGTAAATGCGGTCACACTTAGTAGATAAAGACACTGAGGTTAAATAACTTGCCCAGATCACAGAACAAGCGGCAGAGCCAGGAGGTGAACGTGGAGGAAAGAGCTTGCGATGTGATAAAGGAGAGAGTCAAACGCAGGGGAGTTCGGAAGAAAGGGAGGTAGGTTGCTTTTGGCTCGAACAGTGGCTCTTCACTCTGGCTATGCAAGAGAATCACTGGGGAAACTTAAAACTGTCCCCAGTACCCAGGTATGCCCGGACCAGCGTAGGTCAGTACTGGGGCGGAGGTCCTCCCCGTGGAGGGTCTGGGAAAGACTTATGGAGGAAGGTGTATTTGTGTTCAGTCCAGAAGGGTGTGTGTTTTGGGGAGGGAGTGGAGTTTGGAGAGGGAGGAAGCTGAGGCCTGGGTCTGAGAAAAGCATGTCCACTGGGAGGGTGCTGGGCACCGGGCCGGGTGTGTGAGGGGCTCAGCCTGGCCCACAGTATCCAGTAACGCTCGCCTATGGATCAGGTGACCGTGTGGAAGGAAGGGGACGATGTGGGAGAACTTCCCATCCACCTTGTTCTCAGGCTGAACTACGGGAACACTGTGGGAATGAGGCCTCTAGAAACACCTCCAGGGGCAACTCCAGAAGCTTCTCCAGCATCTGAGCCTGACATCCGGCAACATGCCCTGCCTTTGTACAAACTTACAAACTCCGGAAGCTTCACGCTACATAATGCCTCCATTCCTGCAGGCTTGGGAAGGGCCAACGTCACCTTTCTTGGAGAGCCAACAGCAGAGACTGGGAGCAGAGGCTGTGGCGTCAGGCGCATGCCTCACTTGTGAACGCGGCAACACGGACAGGTTACTTCTCCCTCTAAAAATGGCCTGCTGACTGCCTACCTCGGAAGGTTACTGTGAGGAGGTGGTTCCCACACGCCTCCCGCAGCACCTGGGACATGCTGAGTGTTCACAAAGCAGCGAGCTTAATTGGCAAACAGCACGGGAGGGGCACGGCTCTTCCATCACAGCTCAGGTGCATCGGGTGAAACGTGGAAGCCAGGGGCGAGCCGTGACCAGAAGTTTCAGCGGCAAGAAAGAGCTCCCCATCTACACACCTAAGACCGACTCTACCACTGCCTGCTTTCACCTCCCTGGGCCTCAGGTTGCTTGGCAGTTTCAGGTGAGTGACAGCACCCTCTGGACTCGCTTCAGGCTCTGGCCTCGTGCGCGGTGGGAGGCCCAGCTAGAGGGAGGCACTGCCTTCTCCAATCCCCCAAATTCGCATGGCAGGATCCTAGAAAACGGGACCGTTACGGAAAAGCCAAGACCGTGGGCTGCTGTATTTGTTGGCACTTGTGGATTTCTCTCAGTTGCAAACCAGATGGACAGTTTCTCGAGGACAGCAGCTCCTGGTCCCCTTCTTTCCACAGCTGAGCGTGGGTCTGAGCTCATACCGGACGCCCCATGACTCAGGACAAAGAGGCACCGCCAGCAAAGCACCTGGAGAATGTGGGCCCCTCCTCATTCTCCTGTTTGCTTTTGGGTTGTTCTGTGGGGGCCTCTGGGATGATTCTTGATGAGCACAGGAGAGCAGTTGGGGGTGGCTTAGACGGCAGGGGGCTGGGGGCTGGGAAAAGAAGGCTGAGCGCTGCAGGCCAGTGATGTTTAACGTTAGAAAAGTTTTGGTAAACTGTGAGCAATGGGCAAGTGACCCCGAGAACCAGTTTTGAACCTTGGCATGGGCGTTCCCAGCCAGCCGGGCTGACTTGAACCTCCTCCCACTCTGTGCTGCTTCTGTGGGATTAAGGTTTTTCTCTCCTCACCAGAAATCATTCAGCAAAATGAGTTATTAAAAGCCGGTTAACTACTCTTGCCTCCGGGTAGCTCCTGCTTAACAACCTCTCCCCGGGAGCAGCTGTCAAACCCAGGCCCCGTGGAGCTGGCGGGAAGATGAGTCATTTACATGGAGCCCATCCTGCGTCCTGCCCCCCAGATCTGTCCCTGCCTCTCTCATGACTAATCCTTTTGGGGGATGAGATCACTGCCCCTTCTGCCCCCCACCCTCCCCAAAGAGCAGAGCCCTAGCCTCAGCCCAGGGTTGTGGGAGAAGGCTGGATCCAAGGCCAGGGGGAGTGAGGAGCGGTCTCTGATGGGACAGAGGCCTGGCCAACAGGAGCCTGGAGAGGGCGCAGCGAGATGGGGGAAGCCAGAGGCCGCCCTGGCCTTGCTCCTGGACCTCAGGGGAGATGGGCGGGGGGGGGGGGGGGGGGGGAGGGGGGGAAGGGGGGGTTTCCCCCGCACTGGGCTGTGGTGAGGAGCTTGAGAGCTCACCTTTCAGGCAGACATGGTTGTGGGGAGAAAGCAGGTGTGTCAACCCTGCTTGGAAGTGTCACTACATCATCACCTGAATCTCTTGTCACCTCAAATCCTGTACCATAGAGGAGCAGAGGTTTTAAAGCCCATGGTGGTTTAAAGCCCATGGTAAGGCAGAATCGTGCTCTCCCACCGACAGTTCCCCCGCCTCTCGGCCAATTCCGTTTTCGTGCGCCTGGAGAAGCGCAGCTTCCCATCCTTCACCCCTGCCCATGGAGCTGCAAGGCACATTTGAAGGAGGAGAGATGCAGGGAAGGGGGCCAAGTGCCTGGGAAGCTGGATTCCGAGGCTCTTTGTGCACAGGGGTGCTCTTCAAGGCCCTGGTCTGTGTGAGGGGCTGTCCTAGCACGTGGCTCCCCCCTCCCTCCCCCCCCCCCCATCTCTCCTCACAGAAGGAAGGCTGTGGGCTGCTCCAGAGAGTGCTAGAGACAGACAAGCCCAGTGTTGAGAGCCAGACCTGGGGAAACGCTCTTGGGGTCCCCACAGACCCCTGTGTCTGCCCCGGTGCCCGCTGACATGCCCCCTGCCCTGTGGGCTGGCAAACAAGCTAGAGGGGCTGTCACGGTGCCTCGCTTGGCACAGGGGCCTCTGTTAGGGCCTGGCTGTGTCAGGAGGGATTGGACCTGTGGCCCCAGGACTGAGGCCAAGGGATCAGGGGTGCCATCTCCTCCAAATGGGGCAGGGCAGCTCCTACTGCACATTGTGCTCTCAGCCGCCTACGGGGAAGGGTGGGTGACCACCGGCTCACGGGAGGTGAGGGATGGAGGGACTGGTATGGAGCCCTAGCCCATGCCCAGCACTCTGCTGGTGCTTTCCAAGATGTACCCTGGAGAAATTCCTGGAGCAAGTGCTTCTGGTCCTTATTCAGGTGAGGAAACCAAGGCCCAGAGAAGTCAAGTAATGAATGAAAGAACACCAGCACACAGGTCCCAAACCCCACACCCATGGTTCTTTCCATTCGCCCTCTTGAGGCCCGACTCCTCTTTGGTTCAGAGAATGCACTGATTTTGCTCTAAAACATGCAAATGATCACACCGTGACGGCGAACTGTGACCAAAACCCCTGCCAAGGGTCTGCGCCATGAGTGTGTGTCAGATGCTAAGTGACAGGAGATGGAGGCTGGGGCTCGGCACCGTGAAGGACCTTGTCCAGGGTCACAGAAAATGGCCTAACTGGGATTCCAACTCAGGTCTGCCTGACTCTAAATCCTACATTGCTCCTCACCTTGCTTTTGGCACCCCATTCATAGAGAGGCCCTGATGACTTGGGACCCTCCTTCTGTACACTGTCCTAGATGGACTATCCTGCTCAAGCCACACTGAGCTCCCAGTTGACAGAAGGATCTGGAATGTCTTAGTCTGGCACTCAGGCCCTGACCCACTTTTCTAGCATCATCTCCCCTCTTTGAACCTTCTTCCTCAGGCCCTCGGGTACCCTCACTGCCTTATGCATACACACACACACACACACACACACTCATTCACCAGGAATTTACTGAAAGCCTGCTCTGTGTCGCGCATTGATGGATACGAGGCAAGCAAGATGGTCAAAGCTGCAGCCTGAACAGAACCTAGTGTCTAGGAGATGTGCCACGAACACTCCCCCACCCCGCCCCCGTGCCATGCCTCTGCACCTGTCCTTCCCCACCTTGCAAGGTCTGTAACGGCTTATTTCCTTTTCTTTACACTTATCTGAAGTCCATTCACCACCTGGCAGCACCTTTAGCTCATCGGGTATTTAGTTCTGTGCTGCTGTGGTGGCCCCTGTACTACTGACCATGTCCCAGAGTATTCTTTACCTCTTTGTGCTTTTCTGGGTCGCCTTGTCAACGAGGACCCAGCCCATGTCTTACATTTCCTCTCTCCCTCTACAATGCAGGTGCTCAGGGAGCAGCTGCTAAATTCCCGACAGAACTGGCAGTGTGTCCAGTGGTCACCAGCAGGGACTGTCCCAGAAACACGGTTTCCACCTTCGTTTGAGTTAATTCACCTAACTTGTTTTTGAGACCTGCTATGTGCCAGGCATGGGACAGGGGAGGGAATACTGTGATATACCGTATCGTCTGTGCCCTGCTGCCAAAGGCCACCAGGAACACATCTTTAGATGAACAAAATTAAGTTCACTGCAACAAGGGAGATGTACATCCTGGAGAGCCGTGGAGCTTCTTAGCCAGTGGGTATCAGAAAGGCCTTACTTAGGATTTGAGCTTGTATTAGGTGATCTGGGGGAGGGCTCAAGGAAGCAAGGCTTTGCTCAGGTAGCAGGGATCATTCTAGGATTGGGCATTTTAATACTTCTTACATAGGGATGCCTGGGTGGCTCAGTTGGTTTAGTGTCCAACTCTTGATTTCAGCTCAGGTCATGATCTCATGGTTTGTGAGACTGAGCCCCATGACAGGCTCTGCACTGACAGCTTGGAGCCTGCTTGGGATCTCTCTCTCCCTCTCTCTCTCTGCCCCTCCCCTGCTCGTGCTCTCTCTCTCTCCCACTCAAAATAAATAAACATTAAAAAAATATTCCTGGGGCACCTGGGTGGCTCAGTCAGTTAAGCACCTGACTCTTGATTTCGGCTCAGGTCATAATCTCATAGTTCATGAGTTTGAGACCCTCCTCGAGGTGACAGCATGGAGCCTGCTTGGGATTCTCTCTCCCTCTCCCTCTGCCCCTCTCTTTCTCTCTCAAAAATAAATAAACATTAAAAACATACTTCTTACTTAGAAGGTGGGAGTCATGGAGCAAAACCATAGCTGTGATTGGTAAAGAAGTAGAAGTCACTCATAGTAACCAGAGGGGGGTGTTTGGTCATGTTCGTGGCTTGGGTGATGTTCTTATTTGCTCTGTGTCTGGGCGTGATTATAGGTCTTGGTTTTATCTTACTCCGTTGTAGTCATAAAGAGGCTTCGTGTGATGCAGGTGTCCTGCAGAATTGCTTATGTTGAATGTGAGAACACCCCAGCCTAGATGTGAGCACAGGCCAGTTCCTGGCTTTCTGGGGCCGTTTTTGTCTTTCTCAAAATGGTTCTGCACTCAGCATTCCATAATAGCATTTTATTGGAAGCCATTCATTTTTTTTTAAAGAAATTCCTTCTGTTAACTAACTAGAATTTAAATAAAATCTTGAAACATTAAAAAAATAAGGAAATTCCTTCTAAGTCTTCCAATGTACTTAAAAAATATGTGTATATGCATGTGCGTGTGTGTGTACGCACATGTATTTAGTTCTGTGAGTGGAACATACCTCTAGGTTGTAGAAATATGGGCGATTTTTATTTTAATTTTCTTCTGTATGCTTTTATAAATATCTCACATTCCCTGTGGTACAAAGGGGATAGTTACTACTTTTGAAATCATAACTTCCCCCCAACAGCGTTTAAAAAATTTAGACATAGGGGTGCCTGGCTGGCTCACTCAATACAGCATGTGACTTGATCTCAGGGTCATGAGTTCAAGCCCCACAGTGGGCATAGAGATTACTAAAAAAATAAAAAATAAAATCTATAAATAAAAATGAGTAAAATAAGGCCCCTGTTCTCAAAAGAGTGACCCTGATACCAGATGAAAAGGACAGCATGGGAGATGTCACAAGAAGCCAGGAAATAAGAGAAGGGGCCTGGGGGGCTTCCCACAGATGGTACCACTGGCTAAGTAGTAAACATGCCTTAGGCAAGCAGGTGGAGATTGGGAGATGGACTCAGGGGTCATGTGGGTAAGGTTTCTCGGGGAGAGTGTTCTGTATGAGAATGAGGGCCTCTGAGGAACCCCAGTATTTAAAGAGCAGAAGAAGGGTGCCTGGGTGGCTCAGTCAGTTGAACCCTTACATCTTGATTTCAGCTCAGGTCATGATCCTAGGGTCATGGTATTAAGTCCTGCATTGGGCTCTGGGCTGAGCATGGAGCCTGCTTAAGATTGATTCATTCTCTCTCTGTCTTTCTCTGACTCCCTCTCCCTCTCTCTCCCTCTCCCCCTCTCTCCTTCTCCCTCTCTCTCCCTCTCTCCCTCTCTCCCTCTCCCTGTCTCCCTCCCTCTCTCCCTCTCTCCTCCTCTCTCCCCCTCTCTCCCCCTCTCTCGCCCTCTCTCGCCCTCTCTCCCCCTTTCTCCCTCTCTCCCTCCCTCCTGGGTGCCTGGGTGGCTCATTTGGACTTCGGCTCAGGTCATGATTTCACAGTTCATGAGTTTGAGCCCCGCGTTGGGCTCTGTGCTGACAGCTCAGAGCCTGGAGCCTGCTTCGGATTCTGTGTCTCCCTCTCTCTCTACCCCTCCCCTGATCGTGCTCTGTCTCTCTGTCTCTCTCAAAAATAAATAAACATTAAAAGAAAAAAAAAGATTCTCTCTCCTCTGTCCCTCTCCCCTACTTGCGCTTTCTATAAATAAATAAATAAATAAATAAATAAATAAATAAATAAATAAATAAAATAAAATAAAATAAAATAAAATAAAATAAAATAAAAATAAAGGACAGAAGAGGAGCCAGTGAAGGAGGCTTTCATGTGCTCAACAAATACTTATTGAGGGCCTACTGTGTGCCAGGTGTTGTGCTAGGCCCTTGGGATTCATCAGTAATTCAAACAAAGTTCTCTGCCCCCACGAGGATTATATTGCAGCATGAGAGATGGATAATAAAGTACAAACATAATATGCAAGTAAACTGTGTTAGCAAGTAGTAAGTGCTATGGAGAAAAGAAAAAAATAGAGCTGGCCCAGCTGTGGGCTGGGAGGAGGCACACTGCAGTATGAAGTGGGGTGAGTCAGGGCAGGTCTCATTAAGGAGTAACATTTGATGAAGGATTGGAAGGAGGTATCTGGGGTAAGAGTGTTCCAGGCCAGTCAGCAGCCAGAGCAAAGGCCCTGAGGCAGGGGAGCTGGAGATGGGAGTAGAGAGCAGGAAAAAAAAAAAAAAAAAAGAAAATACTGGACAGAGAGATTAGTCAGCAAATCTCTCAAGGACCCTCTCGGGGAAAAGTTGAACTCACACAGATGTCCGAGAGTGTCCGAAAACTTCCCACTCTCATTTGATTTTAGCATGAAGGATAAACAAATAAACTAGTGGTCTTAAAGAGGAAGAAATACAAGTATCCATGTAGATTTCAAGGGGCAGCAGAGATGCTGAATATAACTGATCGCTACCTTTGTTCTCGATCAGAAGGATCACATGCCATTCTAGAAGGAATTAAGATTATGAGAACCACCATCAGCTCTTCGGTGTACAGAGCAAATGTTTATGTCCTATCACATGTGGCCACTGCTACCACCCGGGAAGGAGAATGGCACCATCATCCCCATTTTACAGACCAGGAAATAAGTCGATGGGAAGTGATGTGAATTCCACGACATCTGACTTCCTCGAGTCTGAGCCAGAGTTTGTACCTCCTACCTCTCAAACCTAGATTCTTTCATTTATAACCAGGGAGATATTGGAGGGCGTGTCAGTTTGTATTTTGTATATAGTGTTCATGTGCTCTCAATCAGTATTTAGCTATTAAAATTTTTACACGATGGTAATAAAAATAATTTTAAAAAGCCAGTTTCTCTGGCTGGCATGTGGAGGGCAGCCTGAAGGGCCAGGATCGAGGAGTCCAGTTCAGAGACTGTGGTGCCAAACAGGTGGGGGTGGCCCCAAACAGGGCAGTAGCCAGAAGGAGACTAAAGAAAGGGGGAAGACGCAAAAGCAGGAGAGAACAAAGTCACCGAAGCTAGAGCAGACGAAGGATTTGAGAAGCAGAAATGAGGCAGAAAGGGGTTGGAGACTTCTAGAAGGATCTAGTCAGATAGAAACCTGACAGTTTCCCTGGGATTTGGCAACTGGGAGAAGCTGGCTCTAGACATGAAAGGAGGGGGTGGGGCCTTATGGATGCCAGGCTGCAGGGGGTGCAGAGGTCTTGAAAGAGGAGGAATGGATGCAAGTGGGGAACCTGTCTTTGAAGCCCTTACGAAGGAAGTCTAGGACATCCCCACCCAGCAAGGCTCGGGGCCAAGATGGGTGCTTCGCTTACTTTACCTCAGGGAGTATTAAGGTCTTAATGTTTGTGTGTCTCCCCCCACCCCACCCCAAATTCATATGTTGAAATCCCACCCCCCCACCCCCCTGCTCAGGTGATGGTATTAGGAGGTGGGGCCTTTGAGAGGTGATGATTAGGTCATGAAGGAGAAGCTCTCACAAATGGGGTCAGTGCCCTTGTAAAGACCAGATCCCCTCATCCCTTCTGTCATATGAGGACACAGAGAAAAGGTGTCGCCCACGAACCAGGAAGGGGCATTTGTCAGACACCGCATCTGTCAGCACCTTGATCTTGGACTTCCCAGCCTCCGGAGCTGTGAGGAATAAATACGGTTTAAGCCACTCAGTGTAGGGTATATTGGTTATGGCAGCCTGAACAGAATAGGTGGGGAGGGTGAATAACTTGCCCAAGTATCAGAAGACTGTGGTTAAAATCCCAGGCCCTGGAGTCAGAGGTTCAGGTTGTAGCTAGCCCCACACTCACTCAGAGCTATTTGCCACGTCTCGTGTCTTCATCTATCAAATGGAGACAGTGGTACCTTGCAGGGTGGCTCTTGGACCAGCAGAGTGCCTGGCAGGGTGAACCTCAGTCAAGTGTTCATTATTAAGGTTACACACCCTGCAAGGGCAGAGAGGGAGAAGGCCTGGCTGGGCGGACCTCTGGGAGGAAATACCTACAAAGGGTCCTAAAATTTTCAAGTGTCAGCTCTTGCTTTTAGGCATTCACTCCCTGTCTTAGCCCGTTCATGCTGCTGTAACACAATACTGTACATGGGGTGGCTCGTAAACAACAGAAATTTATTCCTCACGGATCTGGAGACTGGAAAGTCTAGGATTAAAGTGCCAGCAGATTCAATGTCTGTTGAGAGCCCTCTTCCTCGTTCACAGATGGCACCTTTTCTCTGTGTTTACATGAGAGAAGGGGTGAGGGATCTCCCTGGGATCTTTTTTATAAGGCTCCACCCTCATAACCTAGTCATCTCTCAAGGGCCCCACTACTTAATACCATCATCTTAGGGGTTAGGTCTCAACATGGATTTTGGGGGGACACGAACATTTCAGACTATACCACCCCCTCACATGTGCTTCTGTAACATTATGAAGTGCCTACTGTGTGCCAGCCAGGAGCCGTGTTTGCTGTGTCAAGGGGCTTAGTGTCTGGAAAGACACAGGCTCAGCCCATTAGAGGCCTGAACAAGAGTCCAGGGACTCTAAGCAGTAAGCCCCCTCTCGTGGGATCTCCAAATGCCGTCTCTGTGTTGAGTCACATCATCAGAAAACAGCAACCGCAAACCATATTACCCTCGCTCCTCACAGACATGCCTTCAGGAATGATTTAATGTTTTACCTCCTGCCTTTAGGAAGGCCATGTCTGTGTTTTCTGCAGAACCAAGGTAAAAATATTGCCCATGTCCCTTATTATTATTAAAGATCCGTGAGATTTGCTTCTCGAATTTAAGATCCGAAGTATCGGTTTCCTAGGGGCACTTGCATGTACTTGCTTCCTTTTCTTGAATGCTAAGCACCCAGTGTGCCTGCTCGGGGGAAGTTCAGAGCCGATGCAGTGACCGATGGCTGTAGGACTGTGTCCTACACTTGGGACAGCCCTCATCAATTTGCAACTATTTTTTTTTTAAGCTCCTTTTGCCCCTCCCTCCTTCCCTCGTCCGCTTCCTCCTGTCCACAAGACCTGCTGAGCACTTGCTCTGTGCAAGCACCGTGCTAGGGCACAGCCCTGCTCTCTTAGAGCTTACCCTTCAGTTTAGTCTAGTTTTATCACTAAGTTTGTTCACACTCTGTGGAAAGAAGCCGGCTTTTAGTCGTATATAATAAGCATCAGCAATTTCTAAAAATCTTAAGTCACAGTGACCCCACCAAATGTATGGAATCTCTTTCTCTAAGGTGGTTTTTAAAATGCAGACCAACTCTCCTTCACCAAGGAAGGCTCTGACATGTTTCAGTCTGAAGGCAGGGGGATGACCTCGTTGATCTCTTGTTCCCGCAAATTCTTATGTTGAAGTCCTAAAATGACTGTATTTGTTTATAGAGGCGTTAACAAGGCAGTTTAAAGTAAGATGAGACCACATAAGTAGGTCCTAAATAGGACTGGGGTCTTTTTTTTTTTTTAATTATTTATGTTTGAGAGAGAGAGAGAGAGAGACAGAGTGCCAGCATGGGAGGCGCAGAGAGAGAGGGGAACAGAGTATCTGAAGTGGGCTCCACACAGTCAGCAGAGAGCCCAATGTGGGGCTCTTCTCACTCACAAACCTCAAGATCATGACCTGAGCCAAAGTTGGACACTCAACCAGCTAAGCCACCCAGGCTCCCCCAGGACTGGGGTCCTTGTAAGAAGAGGACATTAGGACGCAGACACAAACTGAGGCAAGACCATGTGAACACACACAGAGAAGACAGCCACCTGCATATCAAGGAGAGAGGCCTCAAAGGAACAAGCCCTATGGACACCTTGATCTTGGACTTCTGGCCTCCAGAACCATGAGAAAATAAGCCACCCAGTCCATGGCACTTGGTGCTGGTGGTCCAAGCTGACCGACCCAGCCTGTGAGCTAGGCTGCGGAAGCCCAGCATCGCCGCACCCTTGCTTATCCTGGGTTTTTGCAGCAGTGGTGGCAGCAGGGAGCTCAGATGCACAGCTCAGTTTCTGAGCCCTGATCAGGAGGCTGTGTTTATATTTATCCTGCTAGCTGCAGGGGACTGTTTATACCCAGAGCAATAACCTCCCGGGCGAGCTGAGGGCAGCCAAGGAGCCAGCTGCTCCCGTCAGGCCTGCTGGGTTCGTCCAGCCGGGCCCACACCATCAGGCCCCATGGTTCTCATGTGCCACGTCCCTCCAGGCTCTCTCTCATGCCAGAAGCTGGGCTTGGGCTCAGGGGCCGAAGTCTGGCCTTCCTGGAGCCCAGGCAGATTACACAGATGCTGACTGCTTCTCACACACTGTCTGGGGTGTGCATGGCCCAAGGACTGGCCTTTGCCAACCAGTCTCCATCCTAGTCTCACTCAGATTCAACATGATACCAGGTGCTCAACAAACAGAGTAAGAAGGGGTTTTGGTTTAAAAAAAATTAGTCTAGGGGTGCCTGGGTAGCTCAGTTGGTTGAGTGTCCGACTCTTGATTTTGGCTCAGGTCATGATCTCACAGTCATGAGATCCAGCTTGGGATTCTCTCTCCCTCTCTCCCTCTGCCCCTTTCCCCCACTCACTTTCTCTCTCTCCCAAAAAATAAATTTAAAAAAATTTTAAAGATTAGTCTGGACTTACAGTTTCATAAATTGTAAAGTGCTTCTGCCACCTGTACTCCCTTTTTGGTCCCCTTTCTGGGGGCTCTGAGAGGGCATCTCCTGGGAGCAGGTCCCAGCCACTCCAGGGTTGTTCAAGGGTCTCGAAGCTGGCCTGGGCTTCTGGGAGCCAATGACAGGTTTCAGCAGGACCCTGGCCATGATGCATAGATTCTTTTTTTTTTTTTTCACTATTGCTCAACTGCTCATTTTTTATTTATTTCCCCTAAATACTGGTGTTTATTGTTTGCTAAGTAGGGAGTACAGGTTTAAAATTGATAATTTCTTTTTTTTTTAGATATAATTTATTGCCAAATTGGCTAACATACAGTGTATACAGTGTGCTCTTGGTTTTGGGGGTAGATTCCTGTGATTCATCACTTACATACAACACCCAGTGCTCATCTCAACAAGTGCCCTCCTCAGTTCCCATCACCCACTTTCCCCTCTCCCCCACCCCCCCCACCAACCCTCAGTTTTTTCTCTGTATTTAAGAGTTTCTTATGGTTTGCCTCCCTCCCTCTCTGTTTGTAACTATTTTCCCCCTCCTTCCCCCCATGGTCTTCTGTTAAATTTCTCAAGATCCACATATGAGTGAAAACATATGATATCTGTCCTTCCCTGACTGACTTATTTCACTTAGCGTAATACCCTCCACTTCCACCCACGTTGCTGCAAATGGCAGGATTTCATTCTTTCTCATTGCCAAGTAGTATTCCATTGTACATATAAACCACATCTTCTTTATCCATTCGTCAGTTGATGGACACTTAGGCTCTGTCCATAATTTGGCTATTGTTGAAAGTGCTCATAATGCATAGGTTCTTATTTATCAGAGAAATCACTTCCGCACTGTGACCCTGAGTCCCCAGATCCGAGAGGAGTGGGATGAGAGTACCCGGGCCAGGCAGGGTGCCCAGGCCTCTGCCGCCTGCAGAGAACTCAAGTGTGCGGGGAGCCGGTGCATGCCACGGCAACGAGGGAGCAAAGACACAGAGAAGCTTACAGGTTTCCAGCGCTGGCTGGAGGACACTTTATACTCAGGGGTGGACAGAGAACGCGGGTCAGTCTGCACAGCGACATGTACGTGTTCTCTTTAAAAATTTTTTTTTTCAACATTTATTTATTTTTGGGACAGAGAGAGACAGAGCATGAACGGGGGAGGGGCAGAGAGAGAGGGAGACACAGAATCGGAAACAGGCTCCAGGCTCTGAGCCATCAGCACAGAGCCCGACACGGGGCTCGAACTCACGGACCGTGAGATCGTGACCTGGCTGAAGTCAGATGCTCAACCGACTGCGCCACCCAGGCGCCCCTTTAAAGGAATTATTTGAGGTGGGAACTTTAATTCACTTGAGCAGGTGTGCCAATGTAACCGTGAGAAAGGGAGCTGCCAGAGCGCTGTCACAGGCCCTGTCACAACCACGGCCACCACCATGAGCACAGATGACAACTACATTGTTTAGCTCTGACCACTTCTCTGGGTCACTCTCCTCACTAGGTTTCTGTGGGGTTTTATGGTTGTAAAGGCCATTTTCACATATAGTTTATATATGTTTCCTCCCAACCATGGGAGGTGGGTGGGACGTCCCCGTTTTCAGATGCACAATCTGAGGTCAAGACAGGTTTGGTCTAAGGCAAGGAAGTGGTGCAGGCGGTGTCAGAATTCAGGTCAGTGACCCCACCGTGGCTGACCCTACCCTTTCAGGTCTGTGATGACACTGTCCCAGGGTTTGAGGGCAGAAACTCATCAGAAGCTCGGCTGTCCCTCTTGGTGCTCCTGCCCCTGTCTGAACAGACACTCCGGAAGGCAGTGGGGTGTCTTGCCCCCCACCCCGCCCTCGCATGTGCTCTGTGACTCTTTGGGAGGAAAGGCAGAGTGGGGATCAACACGGTTACGTGGCCCCAGACACTGCCTGCGGGCTAGCCCTCTGGGGCCGGGCCCATGAGTTAGGACTTGGGGCTGGGTCACTCCCTCCTTTTCCCTGCTGCTATGATCCTGAAGGTCTATGAAAGAATGTGCACCATCTTTACAGTCTCTCTTTCCTCTCTGTGTCACAAAGTGAGATGTCATCCACCCAGATTCGATTCTCATAGCTCCTTCTGTCACTGACGGGAGGAGGGCAGGGGCTCTTTCCACCAAGGAGCCAGGAGGACGCCCATCACTGTTTCTGGGAGCAGGTGACCCCCAGATGTGGTGCCGAGTCCCCAGGGCCCACCTTCTCTCAGCTCTTGGTGGCAGTGAAAGTCCAAGAAAGATTCTGGAAACACTGCCACCAGTTTCACTTCTCTTTCTTTTGGACTGATTCCACTGTCTCAGAGGAGAGTAAAGACAGACCTCCATCCAGATGACAGTCACACAGACATGCCAACACTCCAGTTCACTGCCCTATCCCCCCTCAGCATACACTTGGAATCAGGGGCTAAAGCTAGGCCAATGGGCTTCTCATCGTATCTCTAGATCTTTGTATAGTTTCAGCCTGCTCTTCCGTAAGACTTCATAGCCTGGGGAGGCCCTGGCCTCTGTGCGCTGGGCCTAGGCCTTGCTACCTCTGAATGACGGGGATTATGGGCTGCGAACAGCATCTGGAAAAGCCTTTCTCCTTCACAAGGCACTTTTCTAGGCCCTAGAGAGGGCTAGCACCATTGTTCCCAGGGTTCCCACTAAAACACATCAGTCCCGTGTACTTTCGTGTCTGAGTAACTCATAGATTGCAAAGCTATAATTTCATGGGATTTGTTTTAAATGCCCTTTGTTGGCAGACGTGGGCTCAGCATGAGCACTCTGTAATTTTCCAGCCTCCTAAGTGGCCCCCCTGTAGCTAACACATACCACGCACCAAACATAACCCACCCTTTTTCCACCCCCCAGACAACCTGATTACTCACTCACATGGTCTTCACCAGGGCCCTCCCGGGGGGGGGGGGGGCAGGGGTCCCCTGGCCTAGGTCCTGTGGGGGCGGCATTCGTGCTTCTGAAAAGCCACAGCACATCCTCTCCAAAGAATACTATGCATCCAACAACAGGGATGCTTTTACAAAGTTTATTTCTACATTATATATCAATAATATAAGGCCTACAATTTTTCTACAGAAGAAAGACTGTAGCAAATCCCCGGCGTAGTTCTATTTTCGCAGTAGAAATATTGGGAAGGTTCTTCTTTCACTTCTATGTGCTCTTCTCTTTTTGAAATGTTCAGTAACGAGCATATATTATTTTAATGGATTAAAAACTGTGTCATTCTATTTTAAAGGCAGGGTCTAGCCTCTGGTGGGGAGGGAAGTCACACATGTGTGTGGTCAGATAATCACTGGCAGAAGTGAAACGAAGAAGGAGGGTCCGTGGAGGCTGAATTAGCAGGGTGGGCCCTGCCGTGGAAGATGCCCTTGAGTGCTGTGTGGGTTTTGGAGAAATGAAGTGGGGGAGGACGGGAGAGGGCTTTCTGGGCAGAGGTGATGTGGTAATAAAGAGCCGAGCGGGATCAGGTGTTTGACTAGAGCCGAAGGAGCAGCAAGGGGAGTGTTTGCTTACACATGGGATTGGAGAGGCAGGGGTCAGTTTCTGGAAGCTGGAGGCTGCCGCCAGAGGAGGGACCCTTTGGGAGACCTGGATACAGGTCCTCATCTTCCCTCCATTCAGTCATTTACTAAGTATCTTTAATGTCTCTAAATTCCTCATCATTCAGGCAGCAGCAGCCTGGCCGCAGGGAGGGGGCAGGTGGGATGGCTGAGGAGGTAGGGGCCTGGGCCAGAGTCTCCTTTCTGTCACTTGCTGGCTCTTTGATCTGAGAAAGCCCTTTAACTCCTCTTTCTTACAGTTTTCTCACCTGAGGATATGAATTGCACCTATTTCCACAGAACCTGATGAGGATTACATGAAATAAAGTATGTAAAACGCTTAGCATAGGGCTTGGAAACGTTGGCCATTTGTGCAGTTAGAGAACAAAGAACAGAATTTCTAAAGATAGGAGATGAGGACGAACAGAGAAGAGAAAGGTGGTAGAATAAAACTCCCAGACTGAATTTCATTCAGCTTCCTTTGTTTTCTTTGGGTAAATAATTTGTTCAGGAGGCCAGCTGGCATTATCTAAATGCTCTCTTGGGGAGGAACCCACCCACATTAAATTCCCAGAGAAAGAAACCACTATGCACAGGGAAAAGCTGGAAAGGGAGCAGGCATCAAAGGTGGACAGAGGAACAGCCCCTCCCTGGTTGGAAACTCCCAAGGGCTTTCAGAGCCTAGAGCTGTGGGTCTCAGTTATCTGGCTCAGATTCCCACAACTCTGCATTTGTTGCAAAGGCGTCTGAATCTGTTTGTTCACTGAGCATTGTTCTCAGCCATAATAACTTTCTCCTATATGCTTGTGCTAGGAGTTTCCAAATATATGTAAATGTAAAACCACGAATGCATTTAAAAGTGGTATTGAATTAGTTCAGAGGACTTTGTGTGTCAATATGTATTTTCCCTATTAACAAATACTGAAAGTATATGTCACTTTTATCATATGGGTTCTATATAAAATACTTCTATCATGTGGGTTCTGTAAAAATATTCTGAATAAATAAAAATATAATGTAAAAGTATTTAAAGTGATCTATACACACACATATGTATATGTGTGTGTGTGTGTGTGTGTGTGTATATATATATATATTTTTTTTTTTTAATTAAGTAAACTCTATGACCAATGTGGGGCTTGAACTCAAGACTGAGATCAAGAGTCCCACGCTGCACCGACTGAGCCAGCCAGGTGCCCCAAGTGATCCTCACCTCTAAAAAGGTTTGGAGACTTCTGGTTTCTAAGATAATCATCTAATCACCTGGATTGCTCCCCCACCCCCACCCCAAGACCAGCTAAAATGACAGAAAAGGGACAGAAAGGCTTAAAGCAGGAACAACACTGAGGATGGGGAGGGAGATGTCTAGTGGATGAGGAATCTCAACGTACTTCTGGAAGGTGGCAGCAGGTCAAGGAGTGGTAACTGGTGAAGGTGGGTGTGGCTGAGGAGGGGAAGGAGATGAAGTGCCCCAAGGAACCCTGGACAGGCGTGGGTGTGGGAAACATTGCAAAGATAAATGGCTCACCCGCTCATCTAAAGAGAAACCTGAGTCTGCAAGCCCCACCTATGCAGTTTTTCTATTTTTAATTCTTTTTTTTTTTAATTTTTTAAATGTTTATTTATTTTTGAGACAGAGAGAGACAGAGCATGAGCAGGGAAGGGGCAGAGAGAGAGGGAGACACAGAATGTGAAGCAGGCTCCAGGCTCTGAGCTGTCAGCACAGAGCCCGACGCGGGGCTCGAACTTACGAACTGTGAGATTATGACCTGAGCCAAAGTCGGACGCTTAACCGACTGAGCCACCCAGGCGCCCCTCTATTTTTAATTCTTAAATGAGAATGGACAGTCACAATCCAGACATTTGCAGAAAACTGTGCCCTCCTTCTGTCGGTTCTCCTAGCTTAGCCACCCCTTCAGCTTTTGGACCACTAAGACTCAGTCTTCAGATCACTTCTGGGTGCCACGATCACTCCCTGGGACTCAGGGCTTCCAACCTTGGCTATACACTGCAGTTACTAAGGACTTTAACAATATACTCATTCCTATGCCCTACCCCCAGTGAAAATGATGCAATCGGATGGTGCGGGGTAGGGTGGTGGTTGGACATTAAGACTTTAAAAAGCTCCCAGGTGGGTCACCTGGGTGGCTCGGTCAGGTGGGCATCTGACTCTTGGTTTCGGCTCAGGTCATGATTTCATGGTTTCATGGGTTCAAGCTCTGTGCTGACATGAAGGAGCCTGCTTGGGATTCTCTCTCTCTGCCTCTACCCTGCTTGCACTCTGTCTCTCTCACAATAAATAAATGAATAAACTAAAAATGAAATAAAATAAAATAAAAAGCTCCCTAGGTAATTTTAATATGCAACCAGGGCTGAGAACAACTGCCCTAGCCGATCTTTGGCAGGGCATCAAGTGACACATACAGAGTGGTTCTTACCCCGGCCTGCACATTAGAATCATCTGGAAAACTTTAAAAAGTATTAATCCTAGGTCCAATCCTAGAGATTCTGACTGAATTGGCTTAAGGTCAAGTCTGAACATTCACTTTTTTTTTCTTTTTAAGTTTCCTAAGTGTTTTTAATGCCACTGTAGCCAGGGTTAAGAACCATTGGCCTATAAAAATTTGTATCTCAGCCCTGAACTTTTTCTTGAGTTCTAGACTTGCAAATACAACTGCTTAACTGACATCCAACCTGACATTTAGCAGACATCTCAAAGTTAATATCTTCATAACTTAGCCCTTGATTCTCATCTCCATCACAGCAACTCCCCTCCTTGATTCAACTACAACCTTCCTTATCTCAGTAAATGGCAAATCCATCCTTTCAGTTGCTAAGGTCAAAAGTCTTGGAGTCCTTAGAGTCTTAGAGTCCTTATTTTCTTTCTCTCACACCCTATATCTGATCCATTAGAAGATCCTACCATTCTACCTTTGAAACATATCCATAATTGAACCACAGACTTTTGCTTTAGGCCATGAAGGAGAAGCTCTATCCAGACATCCCTCTTACCATAAACAACTAGGAAACTGACAAAATCTATGAAATAATTATTTTCAAACACTAGAAAACAGGTAGTACAGGACTATGATCCCTGAGAGAAGGGAAACAAACAAAGTGAGACCTTTGATTGTCCTGGCTTTCTGCTTGGAGACAATTTTCAGACAGCAATAGAGGAAATGGGGATCCAAACAGAGTCCAGCACTCTTAGTGAATTGAGGAGACAGAGACTTGAGTTCAAGGAGGACAAGGCAGCTACAGCAAAGGCAGCACTTGCAGGGTAGTGTGTGGGAAAAGAAGGAATTACCAAGAGAAAGAGCAAAGGGGCTTCCTTGGGTCTTTGGCTGAATAACAATCTGTGCAGATGTAAGACGAAATTTCTTAAGACCAACAAAAAAATAACTTCCAGGAAAAAACAATTGCCAGAGATGTGTAAACCAAACAGTTTCTAGAGCTCTTCTAGAACCAGGAATCACCAGAGTTCCCACTTGCCGGGATGCAAAGATTTTAGTGAATACATAACACATTCAGTAGAGACCACAGAATGGCTCTGCCTTAAGAGTGTGGCTAAACTAGCCACAGAGAAAAGGCTCCTTTATTTCTACCTTTAAAAAAGTTTAAAAACAAGCCTGGAAAAGATCAAATGCATCTATAAGTAACTCAACTGTCTGTTAGAACAAAGTCCAACCCTTTTTAAAGGAGTACAGCATAATCAGGCATCAAAAATGTAAAATTCACAATGTCTCTAATAAAAAAATTATCAGACATGCAAAGAAGCAGGAATCCACAAACAAGAGAAAAATCAGTAGAAAAAGATCCAAAAATGCTAGAGATTAGGGAACTAACAAAGACATTTAAACAGCTGTTAGAAATATGTTAAATATGTTCAAGGGTTTAAGAAAAAGATAAACATAATGAGAGAAATGGAAAAAATAAAAAAGAACTAAGCAGAACTTCTAGAGATAAAATATCTGAAAAGGAAATTTTACTGGATAAGTTTAACAGATTAGACACTGCAGAAAAGAAAGAAAAAAGATCAAACCGGAAGGCATAGCAATAGACACCATCCAAAATGAAGCACAGTGAAGGGTGGAAAAAGTCTGTAAAACATAAAAGAAAGCAATTAGCCTCTGTTACCTGTGAGACAGTATAAGGTGGTCTAACTTATGTGTAATTGGAGTCCCAAAAAAAGACGCTGGGGTGACAAAAAGAATATTTGAAAAAATAATGGTCAAAAATTTTCCAAAGTTGGTAAAATTTATAAACACACGGATCCAGGAAGTTCAACTAAGACCCAAGAAGGATAAACACAAGGAGAACTATGCCAAGGCACTTCAAAATCAAATTGCTGAGAATCAGGGGTGAAGG
This sequence comes from Felis catus, assembly GCF_018350175.1. Taxonomy (NCBI): domain Eukaryota; kingdom Metazoa; phylum Chordata; class Mammalia; order Carnivora; family Felidae; genus Felis; species Felis catus. Next base: position 67,029,056 of record NC_058370.1, read on the forward strand.
GGAAATCTTAAAAGCAGCCAAAGAATAAAAGGCACATTACTTACATATAAACAAAGATAAAAATCACAGACTTCTTGTCAGAGACTATGCAAGCCAGGAAATAATCTTGTCTCAGTTATTTAAGTGCCCAACTCTTGATTTAAGCTCAGGTCGTGATCCCAGGGTCTTGGGATTGAGCCCCACGTCAGGCTCTGTGCTGCATGGAGTCTGCTTAAGATTCTCTCCCTCCTTCTGCCCCTCTCCCCTGTTCATGCTCTCCTCTTAAAAAAAAAAAAAAGGAAATAATATTTAAAAGGCTGAAGGAAACAAATAACCCCCTTCAACCTAGATTTCTATACCCAGTGAATAAAGCTTTTCTGAACACTATTCTGGAAGACCTAATCACTTCTCCCTGGCTCTGCCATTAAAACCTGGTCTAAGTCACCATCATCTCTCATCTGGAATATTTCAAAAACCTCCTAACTGGTTTCCATGCTTCTATACTTGCTTCTAAACTTCCCCTAAAGTTTTCTTCTTGAACAGTAGAGTGATCTTAAAATCAAAGCTTATCTCACTCCTCTTCTCAGTACCTCCACTGGCTCTGCATTTCACTCAGTAAAATCCAAAGGCCTTGCTGTGGTCCATACACCCTGCATGGGTCTAATCCTTGGTTATTGTTCTGACTTCACATTCTAACACTCTCCCACCTGACCCTCTTCCAAACACTATTCCAGTCACATTGGCCTCATTGCTACTCCTGCATGCAACTTGTACTTAAGAACCATGGCTGGAATAATCTTCCTCCAGGTAGCCACACAGCTCACTCTCTTGCTTCACTCAATGTCTTTCCTCAAGGGTCATATCATCAGAGACCCTTTTAGAACGCCCAATCAAAAATAGCACCCCCATTTCCAACACTATTTAGTCTCTTACCTTGCTTTTTTTTCTTTTCGTAGCATTTATCACCATCTGACACTTACTTGTTTATTGACTGTCTTCCCCAACTAGAATGCTAGTTCTATACAGTAGGGATCTTGTCGACCTGTTCACTGCTGTATGAGGAATGTGAAATCAATCACTCATACACATATACACACTGCATCCGTACGTCATGTTTTTCTGGAACTCTCCAGTTCCTGACTCCTTGATGCATAAAGACATTTTGGTTCCCTCAAAGGGGCTGGGAGGAGCTCTAAATGACAGGTATTTTAGTACAGTGGCACCATTCTGGGGTGGGAAACCCTGGAAACATTACAAGAGGAAAAGACCAGGGGTTTGCAGATGGTGTCTCACTTGATCATATTACATGGAAAAGTTGGGCCTCTCCCTGCAGGGTCTGAAACATCTCCTTCCTCCCTTCTCAGTCCTGCGGAGTGGGGCAGGGTCAGGAACTGGGATAGAATTAATCAGAGTACTCAGCTCCAAGTCTGCAGCTGGGGTGCCCTTCAGCCACAAACAGCTGTAAAAGAAGAGGAATTTTTATAGAAAAACATTTAGAAAGAAATAAATCAGACATTTATTTGAAGATGAAGGTGATCCTAGAAACAAAAACGCCATGAATTTAGGTCACTGCTACACACCAACCTCTGTTGCAGTCTTGTCGCCCTTCCCTAGTGCCTTTCTCAGCACAGGGCACAGGAGACTGCCCTCTGAAATCTCTGAGCAGAGAGGTGAGGGCTGCCCTGCTGAGCCCAGATTTGGAGGACGGGCTTTCTCCTCCAGCCTCAGCCTGACTTCACTCCCCACTTTCTTTGTGGCTGGAGCATCCTTAACTGCCTTCCCTCCACTACTACACACATACACAAGCAGCTCTAGATGTATTGTAGAGATCACTTTCAGCCCCCTTCCCTGGATCTTCATGTGTGGCCTTGATGACAGGGATGGGAAGGACAGAGAACAAGTAAATCCAAGATTAGTGGAGATTGTGTTGGGTCATGTTGAGTGCCAATCACTAGATCCTGCCATATCATTCTTGAAAACATCTCTCTCTCTCTCAGCTTCTCTTCTCTTCCTTTCCAAAGGCCTCAGGATTGTCAGCCCCTATCCCTAGCCCCTTCCACCCAATTAACTCTGCACACAGATATTCAGCATCCTGGATTGACATATAAACAAATGAACAAACATTTATTGACCCTTGGCCTATTATGTGAGGGTCTTCCCTGCACGCCTACAAGGCAGACATTATTGTGGGAAAGATTTGTATATAGCTATTAAGTCTAATGTGCCAAATTCTGCTAGCTCTTTGTTCAATGTGTGTGTACCAGTAGCTATAAAATAAAATTATAACTATCATAGATCATGAGCCACTTAGAGCTCATGAAGAAACAATACACATTGGCAATCCTTTTGAATGAGTTTGGAATCACACTGCAGTTCAGAGCTAAATATACAAACTAAGTACCTACTCCTCAAGGATTTACCACCCATATAGACATGTAAGCTCCCCATAAAGTGAAGGGGACAGCTGGTAGTGGGCTGATTTAAGTGTTCGAGGTGAACAGCCAAAACAAGGTACTTCACAATTATCTGGTTGTTTCCAGGCAGTCTAGAGAATGACAATTTAGACTAGATTGCCTGACTTAATGACATGCTATATAGTGACTAATCAGTCAGAATCCTTCTCTAAAACATTCATCATCACACTGCACTCCTGCTCAAGAACACATAATGGCTCCTTATTGCTCCCCACGCCAAGTCTAAACATTTCTGCCCAGCTTTTCAAGGCCCTCTGATATTATCTAAACCTACAAAATCAGGTCACTGTTCCTTAACATGCCAAGGCTAGGCTGGTCCTGATGTCACACGCTATTCCTCCAGGCCTCCCTACCCTGCAGCCTGAGAAGTGGCATCAGACACTGTGGAGTGAGCAAAGGCTCTGAGGTCAGAAACCTCAGCTCACGGTCCAGCTCTGCCACTCACTGTGCGACCTCAGCCAAGTTATTTATTAATACAAACACTAGCTCTATTAGAGTGCTTATTAAATGCCAGGGCCAGACTAGGTACTACATTCATTACCTCACAGAATCCTCCCAACAACCAGAGAGAGAGGCATTATTATACTCCCATTTTATAGATGTTAAAACTGAAGCTATGGAAGTTGATTCATCTGTTCAACAAATACCAGATGCTTGGCAACAGGTGCATAACTGTGGGTGAGAGAGAGGAGAACCCTCCTCTCAAGGAGCAGGGAGTGGCTGGTGGTCAGGAACAAACAAGCAAACAAGTAAATACACAAACCCAATGATTTATGAAAGTGGTTCATGCTCTAATAAGACAGGGAAGGGGCACCTGGGTGGCTCAGTTGGTTAAGCATCTGACTCTTGATTTCGGCTCAGGTCATGATTTCAAGGTTTGTGAGTTTGAGCCCCATGTTGGGCTCTGTCTATGCTGTCAGCACAGACAGAGCCTGCTTGGGATTCTTTCTCTCCCCCTCTCTCCACCCCTCCCCTACTGCTTGCTCTCTCTGTCTCAAATAAACATTTAAAAAGTTAAAAAATAAGGAAGTGCGACGGACAGTGGTCGGGGGTGAATAGGGGTAGTCAGGGTGGTCAGGGAAGGCTCCTCAAGGGATGACATTTTAGCTTTCATCATGGGGACTTGAATGTGGTTGAGAAGTCAGCCATGCTAAGACTCAGGGAGCACTGCTCTAAGGAGCAGGAGCAGCAGGTGTAAGTACCCTGAGGTCTGATAAGTCCAGTTTGGGCATAGTGACATGAGCAAAGGGAAGAGGAATGCCAGTGAGGCTGAGAGAAGGAGGGCCAGAACCCACAGGGCCTTGCAGGTCACAGTAAGGAATCAGATTTCTTGCAAGGGAAAGTCATTGAAAGGTTTCAAGTGGAACACTGGACAAGAACTTGATCTAATTTATACATTGAAAGATCTCTTTGCTGTGTAGAGAAGAGGTTGTCAAGATGCAGAGAGGAAGCTAAGGGTTGGTTAGGAGACTGCTTTCGTTGCCCCAGCAACAGATGGTAGTGATGGTGGTCAGAGTGGATCAGTAGTGATAGGTATGGGGACAAGGAGATGGAATCAGCATATATTCTGCAGCCTGAACTAACAGGATTTGATGATGGATTGGATATGGGAAGTTAGGGAGAAAGAGGAATCAGGACAGCTCCTTATGTTGGTGACATTCAGATAAGGAAGATGGAGACGGGGCAAGAATCAAGAGTTCTGTTTTTGGTCTTTTTAAGTTTTCATACCAAATTAGACATCCATGTGGAGATGTTAAGTAGGCAGTTGGACCTGTGGTCTTGAAGCTTAGTGTGGAAGATTGGGGCATTTCTTCTGGAAGTCATCAGCAGATAGACAGAGTTTAAGGGCATGGGATGCAAGGGGATGAGAGTATGCAGACCCAAAATAGGCAATTTTGGCAGAGGATTATTTTGAGCTGACGGCAATAGAGAAACAGCAGATACAGGAAAAGCTCTCTACCCTTCTCCTATCTGCCTAAATGTAGGGTATAAATTTTCCTTGGTGAAGGTGTCTTCCCTTCCCTCAACCACACCAGAAAGAAAAGAGCTCTTAATCACCAGAGACACTCACATCACACTGATGCTGCAGGAGATTGAATCTGCATAACAAACCTTACTAAAATAACACTTAAGTTTAAGTTTCCCTTTCCTACAATTTATCACTCCTAGAAGCTTAAACCCTTTTTTCTTTGTCTTCACAATTTACAGCTTCACAATTTATAGCTCTTTATTAAGCTGGTATATCAAACCCTGGCCTAACTGCTTCTTTGGGCATCAATTCTTTCCTTAAAAGGCCTCCATATACATACATAATAAGCCCTTTCTCCTGTTAACCTGGCTCTTGCCAGTTTAATTTGCAGGGCCCCAGGAACTGAATATAAGAGGGTAGAGAAAAAAGATTTTTCCTCCCCTACAGGTGAAATGCAATTATCTGAAGAGAGAGCAGAGAGAGGGGCCTGAGGACTGAACATGGGGCTCTCCAACACTGAAAGGCCAGCCAGAGGAGGGGATCCAGCAGAGGAAACTGAGGAAGGCAGCCAGTGAAGCTAAAGGAGAGCATGATGTCCCAGAAGCCAAGAGAAAAGAGGATTTCAAGAAGGAGGGTGGTCAGCCATGTCTAATATTGCTAAGATGCTGAGTAAGCTGAGAACAGGGAAGCCATCACTGGGTTTGCAGAAGGAGGCTGCTGGGGATCTTGCAAGTACAGACTCTGGGAAGGTGGGATAACCTCTTGATTGATGCGGACCCAGAAGAGAAGGAAAGGGAGGAAGGGAGAGGTTGGCTATACTTTTGAGAAGTTCTCCTGTGAAGGGGAGCAGAGAAATGAGGTAGCTGGAGGACAGTGCAGGGGTCACGGGGGCTGTCTACTAAGAAGGGAGAGGGGCGCCTGGGTGGCTCAGGCGGTTAAGTGTCCAACTCTTGATTTCCGCTCAGGTCACGATCTCACCGTTCATGAGTTGGAGCCCCACATCGGGCTCTGTGCTGACAGTGCAGAATCCCGCACTGTGCTGTCATAACAGGGCAAACGGTTCCACGTGATGCATGGATTTGGCGTTGTGAGGATAAGAGAGTCTCTGGTGGCTTTTATTTTCTCAGTGAAGTGTGAGCAGAGTGAGGGGTGTGAGAGGCTGGACGTGGGAAGAGGGGACATAAGCGGTGAGCTGACATCGTAGGAAGGTGGTAGGAGGGCCGGCCTGGTACCCAGGGCCACTGACAGAAGGTTAGATCGGCCAGCATGATGGCACTGTTTTCTCCAGCCACATTCAGCTGCTTGGGTGCAGGTGAGGAATAGGTGGAAAGCTGGCATTTTGATGGTGGCCAAGTGGAGACAGGGGCACAGCACATGGAGAGCAGGGCAAGGAAATTAAGGGTCCTTGCAGAAGGAGTAAATCTAAACTGGATTGGAAAAGAAGTAAGGGACGGGGGGTGGCACCTAGGAAGCCCAGTTGATTGAGTGTCCAACTTCAGCTCAGGTTGTGATCTCGCGGTTTGTGGGTTCAAGCCCCGTGTCGGGCTCTGGGCTGACAGCTCAGAGCCTGGAGCCTCCTTTGTATTCTGTGTCTTCCTCTCTCTCTGCCCCTCCCCCACTCACACTTTATCTCTCTCTCCTTCAAAAATAAATAAACATTAAAAAAAAATTAAAGGGGATGCCTAGGTGGCTCAGTTGGTTAAGCGTCCAACTTCAGCTCAGGTCATGATCTCGCAGTTCGTGAGTTCGAGCCCTGTGTCGGGCTCTGGGCTGACAGCTCAGAGCCTGGAGCCTGCTTCTGATTCTGTGTCTCCCTCTATCTCTCTGCCCCTCCCCCACTCATGCTCTGTCTCTCAAAAATAAAATGTTAAAAAAAAATTAAGGAAATAGGACACTGCAGGTCCTGAGGTCCCAGGATCATTGTTCTGGGACAATAGAGGAGGAGAGCTGGAATGACAGAAGGAGGTGGTCAGAGGAAGAGATGTTTGGAGTCAAAAGCTTTGAAGGTAGTGCAGTTCCTGGTCATAGCAAAGACAGAGGTAGAGTGGGGTGGGACAGAGAAGAGCATCTCTATAGACGAGATGGCCGAGGGCCATGCGCCCTGGGTTTCGATGGGTCACACTCAGAAGACGGGAGAGGGGTGCAGAGGAAGGCAGTGATCAAGACCTCCTCAGTGAGCGAGCAGGAGACGTGCCCTGGTGACTGGCTAGTGAACAGCAGAGCTGAAATTCAAACCCCAGACCAGAGCCCTCGCTCTCTACCTGACCACTGTGTCACCCTCACGTTGTCTCCTGGTGATGCAGATTTTCTCAGTCTGACAACAGAGACGTGAACAGCCACCCGCCTGCTGCACGGTGTGTGTCAGGGAGCTTTGTAAGGTACTTTCTGCACGGCAGGCATGAAATCCAGTCTGCTGCCCTGTGGGTACAGGGCACACTACCCACTTCAGCTCTCGGCACACCTGCTTCTGAGATGCTCACTGGGCCAGATGTGTGCTCACTAGTTTGACCACGGTCCCTGGCCATCAAGGACTGTGCTGCTTCAGGAATTTGAGGCTCGTGTGTAGGTGGTGATGGCAGGAAAAGGGACTTAATGCAGCTGCTGGGTTCCTGACATACTGGCTGCATGCTGCACCTCACTCTAAATACAATGAAGTGCCTGGGTCTACTTCTAGAAGCCCTGGGGTAAAGCCCTCTGAAAACTGAAGCTTTCTTTTTACAAGGCGAATCGTCATCTGATTTTCATATTTTACTTTTTCTTAAACTGGTGCCTAGGTAGACTTGAGAATCTTGCACACAGCCATTCATCCCACAGATATTCCTGGAGCCCCTCCCATGTGCCAAGCCCTGTGCTGGCCAATGGGAGGCACAGCAGAGATCGGAAGACACGGGTGCTGGCAGGACTGGGCACTGGTAGGATAGGGCCCTGCGCTTCCTCGTCATTGGCGCTGACAAAGGCAGGGTTCTCTTCCCTGCCTGCTGTCTGGGGCTTCCAGAACTCCCCCAGCACTGGCTCACCTGCCACCTTTCCTTCCTTACCTTCCATTTAAACATAGAATCTGGGCATCAAAAACTGCACGGTCTCCAAAATGCACCCTGCCCTCCTAAGAAAGGCCAACCAGCCCAACATGGGCAGAGTTTTATGTGTTCCTTTCCCTCTCGGCCCAGGCTGTCTCTGCAGCATTTCTGGCAGGCCCTGGTGTGAGGAGCTCAGAATTCAGAACACTTGGCAGCAGGGAATGAGATGGTGGCCATTTGGAAAGGATTAGGAAGAAGTCACACACAGTGCGATTTGGGGTTTGTGTTTATCTCAACTGTAACTTTCCAGAAAGCTGGGACACCCAATTCCAATAAAAGCTCCCCAAGTATTTTTGGAGGCATTGTGATGGTGCTGGATTGTGTGGGTGGGCATGGTTTTTCCCAGTTTGTGCAATTGTGTTTAGTTACTGGGAAAACTTCTGTCCAATTTGTGAACCAATATCCGGTTCCCAAGGGGTGTGTCCTGGGCAGGATGGGGAGAAGGTAGCACTGCTAGGCTGAGGGCTAGAATTTAACAGGGTCTCCTTAGGGCTGGGGACCAGGGGCTGTGGCCAAGGCCAGGCCATATGGGGAATCAGGGTCAGTGAGAGAGCTGGGACCAGAAGTCTGGCTTCTTCGTTTAGGACTGAACTTTTGCTACCACTCCTGGGGCAACAGGGGCTGAGTCTCAGAATCGTCTGGTGTGGTTTCATGCTAAGCATCGTGTAGGGCCCCAGGCAGGGGAGGAAAGGACCAAGGTGACTCAGCCACAGAGACAGCACTGTCAGCCAGGGGAAGCCCCGCTAGAGTGAGCTGGCTGCTTGCTGCACACCTGCCAGCCGCTGAGAGATCGTTAAACCAATGGCCCAGCGGAGAGGCCAGGGAATAGCCAGTCCCTCTGGCTCCAGAGTGGGGAGGGAGAGGGAGGAGGGGGGAGATTCCTGGAGCCCAGCCTGGGCCCAGCTTTTTGCATTTAAGAAAAATGTTTTTATTACTATGTCCAGTAGTCCAAGGTTGTCAGTTACTAACACTCATTCATTCATTCCATCCATTCAACAAATGTTGATTAATCACCTATTTTGTGCCAAGCATTATGCTTCATGATTTACAGAAATGGTCTCTTTGCTTTAATTATCTCCATCCGTCTCCAGATACAGTGCCCACTTTATAGTAGTCATTCAGTGCATGCCTATTATTGTTAACTGTAGCAGTGGCAAGCCCCACTAAGACAGAGCTCCTAGCCTGGAAGAAGAGAAAGGGAGAATAATTTCTGACACCTATGTGCTGGGTCCTGTGACAGTTTTGATATAGCTTGCATTATTTCCAGGGAAACTGCCATAGAGACAAATAGTTGCCACAAGTCTGGGGCCAGTAAGAGGGACTTCATAGAAGGTCTCGCTCTAGTGGCCCCATTTGAGTTGGGCTTTGAGGACCAAGTTCTCTGGGTAGAAAATGGAGAGAAAGAGAAGAGCATTGCAGGTCAAGAGAACAACAAAAGCCATGGCCTGGAGGCTCAAAGTGCCTATAGTTTGGGGATGGGGGTGAGTGGGAAGGGTTGGCGTGTAGTGGGGTGGGGAGTAGGGGAGGGATGGCCAGAAGTTAAGAGTGGCTAAGGAGGGGGGTGCATTGGCAGGTCCTTGGTTTCATGTGCTCCCCTAACATCTGGGCACGTTTGCCTCCAGGATAAGACCTTGAGCAGAGCCTTTCATAAACCAGCTGGCCCTTGGGAACTGAGCTGGCTGCATCCCCAGACTTTCCCGGCTGGTGTGTGGACCTTCTTTCTGGTCCTTATTCGGTTTTCTGTCCTCACCTCTCTGTGTCCACTGCTGCTAGCCCAAGTGCAAGGCTGAGGGCCCTCAAGTCGTGGGGTCCCCTCTCTGAGCAGGAGCTTGGGACAAAGTTCCCTTCCACACAGGCTCCCAGAGTTCTGGTGAGCTCTGCACAAAGCACTATGCTTATCTACCTTCTCTCATCTGCCCGGAAGTCTCCCTCCCAGAGAGGAGCAGTTGTAAACGATGGAAAGCAAGCAGCCCTCAGTTCATTGAAGCCATTGGGTTTGCGAGGAGCACAGCAGAGCCAAATCCAAGTCCTTAAATTGTGCTTGAGCCCTTGCTGATACCTCCTCATGTTCTCCTCCTCCACCCCCACCTCCCAGCAGACTGAAGACCGGGCTGTGATCCTTCCCTGTCGGTGGTAATGAGGGGCTCAGGGGCAGCAGAGAGGATGCTGGGTGGTCAAGAGTCCTGAATCTTCTATCCTGCCAATGACGCACTTGCTGTGTGACCCCAAGCAAGTCGCTTAACCTCCCTGAGCCTATTTCTTCATCTGTGAAATGGGATAATAGCTTCCTCTTTGCTGTCCTTGGGTTTTTGAAAGGTTCCTGAGTAAACATGTTTTCCAGTGAAAGCATGGTAAACTGGCAAGCATGACATGAGGGGGAGACCACCAGCGAGAGTGATAAGGCTTCAGCTCTCGCTCCTGCTCCCCAGAACAGAGGCTCTGGGTGCTGGCACAGTAGAGTCTGGAGAGGGGAGATGCTGGCAGCCCCTGCAGCCTCCCCTGTCCTGCCCTAGGAGGCCTCTGACTGGGAATGCTTCTCTGCCCATCAGGGGCACTGAGGTAGCCCCAGGGTAAAGAGGACCTGGAGCGACACCCTGGCTCCCGCCCACAGGGTGGCTACTCACTGCAGTGCTGTCCTCCAGTGGCCTCCCCCTGCAGTCCCGTCTCAGAGAAGCATGGCAGGGCCTGACTTCAGCCACCTCTGCCTCTGCTGCTCTCAGCTGCATCACCTCCCCCTAAGCCCGAGCACTGCCAAGAGGCCCTAGCCCACCTGGGAAACCAGGGGTTCGGGCAGCAGTTGGCCCACCAGGGCTCCATTCTGAGAGTGGAGAACAGAGAAGCACCAGGAGACACTGGTCTAACCCACCACTCAATCATCCATTCAATTATTCCCTAAATAGGTTCTTTAAAAAGATTACCAGAGCACACACATGTGAAGAATTAGTAAGACGTTCTAGTTGAGGAACCAAATAAAATGCATTTTAAAAAGCACCCTCCCAGGCCAGTTATGTAACAGTGCAGGACAGCAACACACCCCAGAGGCAGTGGCCAATGAGAGGGCAGCAGATGCCACGCTGCAGGTGTGGCTGGGACCCAGAGGGTTGTGCACAGGGTGGTGTGTGTGGGTGAGCTGCAGGGGGTGAGTACTGCCTCGGTTTCCCTCCTGTGCAGTGAGGCAACTTGCCAATGGGGCCACTTCTGGGAAGCTGATGGTTCCTGAGGGCTGGCCAGGCACTGCACACACGGACTAGCTCCCTCAGTCCTTAAAGTAACTCCACGGGGCAGGAGCCATCGTTATCCTCACTTTCTAGAGGAAACACAGGTGAGGAGAGGTATATCTACGCACCAGGAGCCCATGGATTGTAAGTGGCAGAACGGGGACCGGAAGTCAAGCCGGCAGGCTGCATAGCTGGCGTGTTTAGTCCACATTGTACTGCACTGGGAGAATGGGAGCAAATCACCTTCCTAGACGTGAGAACGTCAGAGCTGGAAGGGACCCCAGGGGCTGCAGGGACTCCCTCCTTTTAGGAATGGAGAAACTGAGGTAGTGGGAGGTGATGTGTCCTGTCCAAAGCCACAGGGCCAGTGAGTGGCAGAGGTGGGTCTCAGCTGCCAGCCCCTGATTCACTGCTGCTTCTCTACACCCTGGCTAGTAGAGGTGCAGCCTGGGGACCAGTGATATGGATGTCACTGAAAGCCCGTGAGGAATGCAGAGTCTCAGATTCCCCCAGACCTACTGGGCAGACACCTGCGTGTTGACAAGAACCAGAGATTCACGTGTACTTTATAGTTTGAGAAGCACTGCTCTGTGCTACTCTGCCTTCCTGCCCTGTAGTATGTATTACTGTGAGCACAACAATACTGTATCCAGACACAGTAAAACCTGAAATTATAAAATTCTGGCATCTCCATCCTGGGCTCACCTGGGGGTGAGTCCTCTGGGATCTAGGGGAAGCAGAGCAGGTCCCCCACAGCTCGATCCTTCAAGGACACAGGTACACCAGTCACCGCTGACTGCTACTGAGCTGGAAGCTTAGTAGCTGGGGTTGCCAGCTGGGGTTGCCAAGCCCAAGGAAGGGGTGACACTCACAGACAGGGTCCAGAGCATCCTCCCCCATCACCACTGATGGCTAGCAGAGGCAGCCTAGAGTGCCGTGAGGAACAACTAGATTGGAGGCGGGCCTGGGAATGGCAGATTCAGGACAAAACTCCCTGGGGCAGAGCCTGACAGCAAGGGTGGCAGCCAAGGGCTGGCTTGGGCTGAGGGCCTGGGGGTTTTGATTCTCTCTCTGCTCTCTCCTGGCACCTCCCCTAGTACTGTGAAAGGCTCTTCTCAATCCCATGCAAAGTCCTATGTCCTCATAGCCTCAAGCCCCTCCACCTCCCGACTCTTCCCTACACAGAAATCCCGCCCCTGCCCCTGAGTGCAGTCAGAGCTTGAGACTGCCCAGTGTGCCCACCTCAGCCCACACACATTCCGGTCTGCTGGCTGGCATCCCCTGTCCCAGCCCTGGGCCCTGGGGAAGGGAGTGGAACTAGACAGGAGCCAGGGGAGGGTCAGAAGACTGGGGAAGACCCGGGCTAGGAGTGACCACAGGAACACAGTGGCTTTTTGCTCTGTCTCTCAGCTCCTCTGAATCTGAGGCGGCCATACAGGGGCAAGGAGAGTCCCATTGTAGATGACAGGGCTGGGGGCACCACACCCCACCTTCAAGCACAGACCACCTTCAGATGGAGTAGGAGCTTCTCCCTGGAGGACACCTCGAAGGCACCTGACTGACTTGGCTGCTCCTGAGATGTCCTATTCTCCTTTCTATAAGCTCTTCCCTTTTCTCCCTGAGGTACAGCTAAATGTTCCCCTGACCCGCTGTGTGACCTTGGGAACCTCTCCCCCTCTCTGAACCTTACGTGAAATGAACAAGGCTAAATTAGCCCTCTTCAGGCGGGTCTTGGAGGAGCTCTAGGGGGTCCTCGGAGAAGCTTTTGGGGAGAGCATGGCATCCAAGAGTAGGCCTGACGGGCAGGGCTCCGATCAGAGCAGCTTTGCTACTGTCTGTTTTCTATAATGGGAGGCTTGTTGGCTTTTGTTGGCAAAATGGTCTAAATGCTTGGGAGACTTTTATGGTAGTGTCTAGCTGGGATCCCTGAGGGGTAGGTCTTTGCTCCTGTGGCACAATTTGGGCCATTCCAGGCTGTGGCCCCGTCAGGGCTGAGGGGAAGAATGCTCTCCTTCAGCTGGCTCGGCCCAGGAGTGGTGGGAGACGGTCCCCAGGAGTGCAGGGGACAGGAGGGAAGAGGCTCCAGGTACCCCTCTCTCTCAGTCTTTGATGGCCTGGCAGCTATTCCCATCTGTTCCTCTTTCCTGCCATTCTTCATTCACCCAGAACTTCCCAAAGGAAGCAATTCTCATTAAAGCAATGGAGGCTAAAAATGCTGAAGCCACAGACTTGTTCAAGGGGCGGCTCAGCCCCAGGGACTGAATGCAATCCTGGAGAAAACTAAGTGGCAGTCTGTGGCCTGTTTCCATGGAACAAGCAGCTGGACAACTGGTCTCTGTCAGGCCATGGAGAGGTGTAGGCTCAGCTTGGGGGAGACCAGACAGTCCCTCACTTGGAAGGGGCTGGCCACAGAAGCCACGAAGACAGCAGTATCCACTGACTCAGCAATTTCACCACTGAGAATTCAACCCAAGGAGATATTACAGGAGGAAAAGGCCATCTGCATAAAGATGATCACTGTGGCATTACTCAAAATAGCCCCAAACAGGGAACCACCCGGCTTCCCAGCAATAGGGGTAGTAAATTATAGAACATCAACCAGATGGAATATTATGCACCCACTAAAATTAGCATGTGAAGGCTATGTGGAAACCTAGAAACAACACTGATGATAAAATGTTAACAAAAGGGAAGCAGCTTAGCACAGATCAGTTCTCTTTCTTTTCCCTATGAAAGGTGTGCCAGAGAACTACAGTTGTATTATGAGTGATTTGCTCTCTTGTTCACTGAATAAATAATGATCGAGTGTCCACCATGTGCTGGGGTCAGGGCTGGATGCTGCGGATGGGTGTGGATGAGAATGCGTTTCCTTAAAGGTCCTTCAAAGCTGTCATAGCACCATCTTTCAATAAAAAACAGTTGATGGGGGAAATAAGTGAGGAAAGGGGCTCCATTCCTTCTGGGTAATGTTATTTGCCTCCTGGGATCAGAACCACCTCCAGTTGGATTACATACATGTTAGAAGAAAACCGAATGTAAATGTGGCGGTGACATTTCGGTCTTATAATGTCTTAGTTTCCTTTGAAGTGAAAACAGTTTTAAAAATCCATGTGAAAAAAAGAGGAAAAAAGTTAGGACTTGTTACTAATCTCGCGGCTGAATAATTAAGTGTGCCTAATTCTGAAAGTAGCAAGCTAAATTATGCAGTGTCAACAGTGACAACTCTCTTATACCTACACCATCCCGTCTAGAGCGGCGTGGTTTTAACTTTATAGCTCAAATACGCTGCCAGCAAACCTAATAAAAGGAAGCAAAAATATTTCTGTTTATATCAAGCTGCCATTTGAGAAAGACTTTTAAATATGTTCTTCCCTATGTGTAAATCTGACAGCAGTTGCATAATTAAAACCCCAGTAGAGAGTTTCCTTTTAATCTTTTCAAAGTAAACCAGTAAAACATCCTTTAGGATGTGAAACGATGGATTAATACCCTTTGGATTGCTTGAATATCTTTGAGCTAGAGCACTGCCTCCAAGAATATTGTTTAGTGCGAACAGAACACAAGCCGCCATCTTTACCTGGAGGAGTTCATGTAATCACAGGAGATGCAGATAATGATCTGCCAAAGGCCACACATGGATCTACGAGGAGCTAGACTTGTCTTGGATTTTGTTAAATGGAGGAATGAATAAATGAATGCATTCACATTAAAACAAACTTGATTTCAACCCCTTAGGAATATGTCACATCGCATAAATGAAAGAAATAATACTACTCAGGGTTTCAGTTCAGTGTAAGCAATCAATATGAATAATTTAGACCACAAAGTGGATTTGTATTTTGCTTGAGCTCTTCAGGCTGACTTCCTACACAGCCTCAACTACTGCTGGACAATCACTGGCAAATTTTCCCACTGGATCTGTACCATGTGGACACACATGTGTCTATACCACTGCAAACTACCTAGCTCTGGTATGGGGCCCTGTTCAAGCCAAATGTCCAGACAAATATTCCATGTTATCATGGTGTTCCATCTAACCCTAAATACAGCCACATGTGTGTCTCCCTCTAGCTGAAGGCCCACTCCTGCCCCTTCTTCCCTTTCCCTATGTGTGTGTGTGTGTGTGCGCGCGCGCACACACACACACACACACACACACACACACACACACACACACTGGGGCAAAAGAAGGCAGAAAGCAAGTGGTTTCCATATTTGTACCATTCTGATAAACACCAGAAGGTCTCCTACTTGTTAGTACCTGTCTCTGACCTTCTTGGTATTGGCTCTTGCCTTCCCAGCTGTCTTAGACCTGCCAGATGCTTCTCATCTGTCTGACCTCTAACATATGTTTGCTCCTTCAAGTGTTCTCTGGACTTAATCAGTTCTTGGCCTGACCAACAGACCAGTTCTCCTGCCCAGCCCTGCCCTGATGTCAGACCATCCCCCACACACCCATTATTAAATACTTCAGTCTCAAACAAGAAGGTGTCCGCCACTTATATGCATGAAACTGGTAGACCAAACACTGCACAACATGGATTCTCGATCCAGCTGAACATATAATTAACTGTGACCTGAGACAATTCCCTTAGAACTTTGCACCACACGGGACTGGACTAAAGGTCTCCTCCTTGTTCTAATCATCTTTAGTGAAAATAGCCCGGATATGTTGCCCATAAATGCTATGATCCATCTGCTGTGGAATATGCTTTAACCTGTGTCTCATAGAATAAGCTTTAACTTTTCAAAACGTAGCACCGCGCCTGACATACACAATACATCAATATTTATAGAATAAATAAAGGAAGATTTGTCCATATGAACATCTAGATGAATCGTTTAGCAGGGTCCATGCACCACCAAAGAGGAATGCCCACCGCTGCATGGACCATCTATACCATGATATCCACTGATCAGAGAAAACGGAGTGCATGCTAATTTTCCTCTTCACTGGATGAGATGGCAGGCAGAGAATCCTGACTGCCCATTTTGGACCAAGCTGTGGCTTCCTGAGCTGCTAAATCCACAAAAGCACCAATACTAATAATAATTGTCTCTGAAGACTCAGGGCATTTAAGGGAAAGAAATGATGTAAGCAGAAGAGAAACTGATGTATGTAGACCTTTACTTACATCCCATCTAAGTATATTTTGCAAGAGAAGGCTGAAATGACAACCATGCTACTTTGGGATTCAGCAGCACTTATCTGACAGAAGTGACCAGTTTGAACCAGTGCTCCAGGCCATGGCAGCACGTGGATCCTGCACTCGTGTAGCTGTCTTGGCATCCCTGCAAAGGTCTAGTTCAATGCTAAGTTGTCCACAGGCTAGTTCCTGTCCCTGAGTGTAGCTCCCCTGAGAGATGAATGTCTCCGTGCAGCAGATTTTGGAAACAATGTGCTGGGTCATTCGTAACACAGCCACATGCTTCACTGTAGCCCTCCTACACTGCTTGCCTACATCTGAAAACACAAATCAAGAAAGAGAACATAGTTCCTTTCTGCTTGACTAAAGAACAGCCACTCCTGCCAGTAGCTTAAAGGCTGGGGCTTGGAACAATTTGCCAACACACAGACTTGATTTCGTGCAAAGACTGAGAGAAGCTTTAGAAGCTGTGGCTGGGCAGTGCATGAAGAAATTGATGGGTGCTCATCCGAGAGGCACAGAGACTAACAGGTCACTGGCATGGGGCCCCATCTGGATGGACTCACTCCCTGTAGGGGAAGAGGACACTGCTAACACCTCTCCCTTTAGCATGTACGTTCCATTAGGAAGCTGAAGCCAGAGCATGTAACCGGGAGAGAAATGCGGTGGCCATCCAATATGTGCACAGGTGTGCCTCTAAGTGGAAGAAAGCAAAAGGGTGTGTTTCCAAGAGGAAGAGCACAAATCAGTAATGAGCTATGAGTGCATGATGTCATCCTCTAGGACTAAGCATCCTTAGTACTTTTAAAGCACTTAAAAAAAAAAACTCTAGTTGCTATAGCAACTTGATGCAGCTCTTACAAGGGGATTTTTTTGAGGGGGGTCATTTTATATCTTCAATCACCATAACAACATGATATAGCTTTTAAAAGGTATTTTTACCAAATTTGTGTGTGCTTTGGGCTTGGGCCATATTTGCCATTTCTATTTAAAATAATCAGATGAAGCATGACACATGAAAAACCATTGAAGGAAAGGAAGCCCTTTCGTAGACTATACATATACACTCAGAGAGACATCTCTAAGCTGCTCATATCCTGCACATGGATGAAGTCTTTCTCTGCCTCCCAGCAGCCATCTGTGATGGCTTACACTGGCCAGTTGGTCTATGCCCACCTCTGAGCTGGCATACAAAACCAGCCCAGAGCCTACCCATGGAAGTTGTGCCTATGCAATCCCTCACTTCTCAACCCAGTGAAACCAGCCCTCTCCTCCAAAACTACCACCAGGAGATAGTGCCTTGGAGTGACTAGTGATATGGCCAGCCAAATGCCCTCTCCCACCCTGGAGCTCAAAGCAGGAGCGGACAGCACACACACACAAAATCTCACCGAAGTGGCAATCCTGTATTTATTCTGCACTCTGTAGTAACTGAGGAGGAGGTCTGTTTCACATGACACCCAGCATCCTCAGAAAGGGGGGATGGGGAAAGTGGGTGACAGGAGAAGAAAAAAGAAGGAAGGGGTGTAGTGCTGAGCAGCCAGTGGCTCCAAGATCTCTACAGGAGAGGCTGGTGGGATGGGGGTGGGGGTGTGAAAGTAGAAGTGGGGGGCTTGAAAGAGTATTTACACATCATATTTTGTGTGGTTCTGAAACCGTGAACTGTTTATACCAAACATAAGAAGGAATGATAAAAAGTATGGAGAAACTGCCCCCTCCCCACCCCACCCGGTTACCCCTTGGTGCCACTATTGGTTGGAAAAGACGGCAAGGTAACGAGAGAGGTCAAGAAATTGGAGGAGAAGCTGGGAAGCGGGTGGAGGGAGAAGGGGGAGAAAATCCAAGTGGGAAGGCGGGCGGAATAAGAGCGCTGAAATCCTGGCCTCAGAGTCTAACGGGCTTTTCTTTGGTGGAGGGGGAGGTGTAGACTGTAGGAGTAGCGGGTGGGAAGGAGATCAAGGAAAGTGTTCGTCCTCCCCAGGGTAAAGGGCTAGAGGATGCTGAAGAAAAACATGTGGAAAAGAAGAAAGAAAAGAGAGATTAAAAAAAAAAAAGATAAAAACGTGGTGAGTGGAGGGAAAGGGGGCTTCCCAAATCATCTGCATGAGGAAACAGACCCAGGGGGCGTGAGAAATAGAAGGAAATAGAAGGCCCTAGACGCTTATTCTCACAAGTCCTTTTAGAGGAGAAAACTGAGGCGCACAGAGGTCAAGTTACGGAGCTGGGAAGCGCTAGAGCGCGCGGGCGGCCGCGGGTCAGCCCAGTGGCTGGGTGAGGGTTCTTCCCATTGGGCCGTACTGCCTGGCGAGTCAACGCTGGGTGAGCGCCAGAGATGGGTCTCCCAGACCACTTACCGCGCCGAAAGCCAGTTAAGAAAGAGAAGGGTCAGGGGGAAGGGGACCGGCGGAGGGGTGAGGGCAAGACGAAACTAGGCAGTGGGGCATTAGAAGGGAAGGGGGAAGCCGAGGGACGCGGACCAGCCGCCGAGCGGTAGAAAGGGTGGCAGGTGAAAGGCGCGGAGAGGAAAGACGCGCGCGGGGCGCGCTGCTCACCTATGGTGGATACCACTGTGCCCACGAAGTAGAAGGCGCCAGGGAAGTCCCAGCGCGGGCGCAGCGCGTCTGCTCGGACGCCGGCAGCCAGCGCGGCCTCGTAGTGCCGGAGGAAGGCGCGCAGCTCTGGCTCCGCCACGCCGTGCGCCGCGCTGAAGTTGCGCAGCGTGGCGCCCCAGCGCGCCCGCGCCTCCGCCTCGCCCGGGCTCTCGAGCGCCGAGAAGACTGTGGCGCCCGCCACCAGGTAGAGGCCGATGAGCGCCGCCAGCAGCACGAAGCGACCCGTGTCCTCGTTGAGGTGCGAGCGTCGGCAGCAGCAGCAGCAGCAGGAGGGGCGCGGCAGGCGGCGGCGGCAGCGGCGGGGCGGGGGCCGGGGGCTGCGGGAGGACATGGTCCGGAGCTCAGCCCCAGGGCCGGGGCGGCGCTCGGGGCCCGGGCCGCGACATCCCCCCCGCGGGAGCAGAAGCGTGAGGATGGTGGCCAGGGGTCGGGGGCCGCCGCGGAGCCCCTTGCCGCTTCTCCCAGAGCCCGGACGGCGGGGCGCCTCGCCTCCGCCTCCTCCTTGGCACTCAGGCCGCACACGGGTCCCGCGGCCCTTGGGGTTCCCGGGCTGGGACGCTCCTCTCCGCGCCCCGACGCCTCGCCGGCTCCCGCGGCTCCTCACCAGCCACCCTCGGGCGCGGGGGTCTGAAGCTAGGCCCCTGCCGCCCTGTGGCCGGCGTCCGCGGGGCCCCGGGCCTCATACTCTTCTCCAGACAGGCCGCGGGCTGCGGGCGGGGCGGGCTGGGGAACCCGGGAGCCTAAGACTGGGACGCCGCAGCAGGGCACGAAGAGAGCCCCTGGGGTCGTCCCATGAGGCGTTCCCTGCTTGGCGGCTCCCAGGCTCAGGCTGCACCGGCAGTCCAGCTCCCACCCCCGGGCCTGAGCCGGCGGCGTCGGCTTCGGAGCCTCAGAACCGAGCCGAGTCCCGGGAAGCGCTCCCTTTCCAGCTCCAGCCGGAGAGCCGCCCGGCACGGAGAGGCGGAGTCACCGGCGCCCGGGGCGGGGTGTTGAAGGCGGGGGGGGGGGGGGAGATAAGGATGGGAGGGAAGGGGTGGGGAGTTGGGCTGCTGCGACGTCTCCCAGTCGTTCCGGCGGCATTAAATGCGGGGCACCGAAGCAGGTGTCCGGATTGCGGTGCTGGCTACCACCCTGTCGGGGAACCCCGTCCGTCCCCTCCCTGAGCTTCGGCTTCGGAATCCCTTTCTTATCTCCAAGCTGCCGCCAAACTTTGCTCAACTTGGTGGTGCCCTGAGGTCGCAGGGCGTTGGGGGCCACACAACGCGAATCCCCCGACACCCGGTTCTTGGGCTGCAACCGAAGTTTAAGTTCCCTCTTCTTCCTGGATCCTTCCGCAGCGCTAGGTCTCTGAGGGTTCCTTTGCAGAAATGATCCCGCCTGGGAAGGAATGGGGGTGGGGTCACTCGGCTCTTGGAGACCCGGGAGTGAGGGAGTCTCCTCCCCTTCCCAACCTAGCAGGCGGCCGGCGTCAGCACCGCGGACAGCGCATCGGTGCGGCAGCCGGGGGGCGGGCGGCTCTAGGGCTGCCGGGGCCCGCAGCGCGGGGCGAGGCCCGTCATCCTGCTGCGCGGTGCTCCCCAAACCCTGTTTCCCTTTCTCCTTCTCCTGTGTTCCCCCAGTCAGCGGCAGGTACAGTTGCTGAAGCAGAGTACTGACAGGGCGAGGACGCTGCGGAACAGAGACAGGGGAGGAGTCAGGGGATCGAGGTGCCACCGGAGGAGGAGGAGGAGGCGTCCAAACCCACCCTGCTGCTGGGTCTTCTTTTGCCACCCAGCCCCCTTACCCCTCCAGCCCAGGATCGGGGAGTCTGGATAGGAACCTGGCTGCGGTGGGGTGGGTAGAAGGGTAGAGGAAGCTCACTAGAGGGCTCTCAGGAGGCCGGCGTGGGGGGCGGGGAAAGGGTGTGCTTTTGAGTGTGGCGGGGGCGGGGAATCGTCGTCCCCTGGTCCCGCCGCGCCCGGGAAACAGCAGGTGCTCCGCGCTACCGCGGGAGCTTCTCCGCGAACACAGTCCGGGTTTGGCCTGGGTCACAAAGTTCTGTGGTGAGGAACACCTTAGGTACGGACGAAACACCACCTTATTCAGGCAGCCAGCCCCTTCTCTGCCCCCTTCCGATGACGATGATGAATCCACGCAGATACAGAAAATAAAAACAATGATGGTAACTGTATTTAAATACCCTAGGTGGGTGAACTGGGGCAAAATGCAGAACTGTTTCCCCACCCCATTTCCCAAGCTATCTGGCCTCCACAATAGAAAACACTGAGCTAAGGTCGACCAAAAGTGGTGGCAGCATCGTCCGACCCCTCAGGGTCCGGGTGCTCAAAGTGGTTCCTGAAGGAGCCTCAGTCCACTCACTGAGCATTCCCCTGCTTAGAAACCAAGTACCTCTGACCCCATGCCCCCACATGGAGACTGGAGGTGGGTGGGGAGCAGGAAAGCTGGCAGAAAGCTAAAAGGCATCTGACTTGGGATGTTGATTTGCTTAAACCAGGCACATTGGAGACTTGGATCTTCCTAGAAATGCTGTTCCAGTTTGTAGATGGAGCCAACTGCACTCCCCTCCGTGTTAGGGAGGGACAGATGAGAAGAGGATCCATCACCATAGTCAGAATTAGGCTTTCTGGCTGTGGGTGGCACGTGTCATGTTTTGCGATGATCTTATTAGAAAGGGGCAGGGGAATCTTTGCGTGAAGGGGAGAATCTCATAGTGGGAGACTTAAGCAAACACAGATTATTGCCTTCGCAGACTATTGCTTTATTTGCAAAATGCCCTTCAATTACTCTTTTTCCAAGGCTTTGCCTCCCTTGGGCTCTCCACTGGTGTTGCCCCAACTTGTTCTGTCTTCCCTATGATACTCCCATCTCTACAAATTCCTGAAGGCAGGGGGGACAGCCCAGCCATAGGCCTTCAGGGCTGGGTTCCACTTGACCGAAGTATCTGACAGACGCCCTGAGAAGTATCATTCCAGGAGTCGGCCCTAGAAGCCTCTAGAGGCAGCTGAAGGGCATTGCCAGACCTCAGGGCCTTTCTTTGCCCAGAATCCCAGGGCAGGGACAGAGTGCTTTGCTGCAGTGTTCTGTGCCTCTGGACCAGCTCCTTGCCCAGTTGGCAAAGGGCCTGCCTTGTCCTCCAGCTTGTTATTCTAGCTTGATTAGCAGCAAACCCCTGGCATCAGTCTCAGCTCTGAATGATCTAATCAATTTATATAATAGGAAAATGATGAGTTCCCTGCACATAGGCACGGGTCCTTTGAGGGACCAGCCCCATGATGAATGCCACTTTGCCCACTGAATCAATATTTAAGCCACTGATTTCCAGCTGGCTATCCTCAAAGCCTTCACCTTGGCCCTGGATTACTGCAAGAGCCTCCGAGGGATGAAGACTTGCTATCTGAGATGTCTCCCTTTTTAGCTCCATCTTGCCTGCATCTGCCAGTCATTGCTGTGCCCATGCCATTTGATCTGATCACTTGACTAATGTCCCTAGACCACAGTCTTCCATGGTCCCCCAAAGATATTAAAACCCTGCTATTCAAACCCTTGATGATATGATTCCCAGCAAATCATTCCAGGCTCCCTTTCTACTACATCTTGCTTATCCCCCAAGTGCTCCATACTCAGCCCAGTCATCAGGCCTTTGCTAATGCTATGGCCCCTGCCAGAGTGCCATCTTCTTTCTCCTCCTCTCCAGCTCTTCAAATATACAGCTCAGCTCAGGTTAGAACTTTTTTCCAGAAAAATTTTCCTTTGTAGGATATTTTGACCCAATCACTTTGATGCCATCATTTCAATCCTAAGATCATTTGATTCTGCTATGCCCTCGAGAACTTCAAATAAGACATCTGAATGGGCACAGGTCTTCTCTTTTTCTCTATTGCTGCCATTTGTAAAAGAAAACACAATGACAGGAATGTAAACCAGGAAAATTGGGAAAGGTCAACTGCACCCAATTGGCAGCTCTACTCTATGTATATATCCAAGATCAGTGAAAAGATATATCCACACAAAAGCTTGTCAGTGAATGTTCATAGCAGTATTATCAATAATAGCCAAAAAGTGGAAACAACCCATCAAGTTCATAAGTGTCCATCAACTTATGAATGGATAAGTACAATGGGATATATCCATACAATGACATATTCAAGCATAAAAAGAATGAAGTACTGAACACATGCTACAACGTGAATGGATCTTGAAAGTATTAAGTATTAAGATGCCAGTCACAAAAGATGATGCATTGTATGATCTCATTTATAAGAAATGTCCAGAATAGGAGAATCCATAAAGATAGAAATAACTTAGTGGTTGCTTAAAGCCAAGGAATTGAGGAGGAATAGGAGTGACTGCTAATGAGTATAGGAGTTTCCTTGAGGGTTATAAAAAATATTCTAAAATTGTGGTGATGATTACACAGTTATGAGAATATACTAAAAAGCATCAAATTGTATATTTTAAATGGGTGGATTGTATACTATGTTAATTGCATCTCAATAAAGCTATTAAAAATACACCTACAACTAGTTGACCAAATTTTTATTGAAAAAATGGAAATAGGAAAGAACTGATCCCAAGGAACATGATTTCTTTAAAATAAAAAAATAGGAAAAATTGGGAAAAGTTTAGCTGTGCTAAAGAGAATTTTTTTTTTAATTTTTCAAGTAACTTTTTATTTTTATTTTATTTTATTTTTTAAATATATGAAATTTATTGTCAAATTGGTTTCCGTACAACCCCAGTGCTCATCCCAAAAGATGCCCTCTTCAATACCCATCACCCACCTTCCCCTCCCTCCCACCCCCCATCAACCCTCAGTTTGTTCTCAGTTTTTAAGAGTCTCTTATGCTTTGGCTCTCTCCCACTCTAACCTCTCTCTTTTTTTTCCCTTCCCCTCCCCCATGGGTTCCTGTTAAGTTTCTCAGGATCCACATAAGAGTGAAAACATATGGTATCTGTCTCTCTCTGTATGGATTATTTCACTTAGCATCACACTCTCCAGTTCATCCACATTGCTACAAAGGGCCATATTTCATTCTTTCTCATTGCCACATAGTACTCCATTGTGTATATAAACGACAATTTCTTTATCCATTCATCAGTTGATGGACATTTAAGCTCTTTCCATAATTTGGCTATCGTTGAGAGTGCTGCTATAAACATTGGGGTACAAGTGCCCCTATGCATCAGTACTCCTGTATCCCTTGGGTAAATTCCTAGCAGTGCTACTGCTGGGTCGGAGGGTAGGTCTATTTTTAATTTTTTGAGGAACCTCCACACTGTTTTCCAGAGTGGCTGCACCAGTTTGCATTCCCACCAACAGTGCAAGAGGGTTCCCATTTCTCCACATCCTCTCCAGCATCTATAGTCTCCTGATTTGTTCATTTTGGCCACTCTGACTGGCGTGAGGTGATACCTGAGTGTGGTTTTGATTTGTATTTCCCTGATGAGGAGCGATGTTGAGCATCTTTTCATGTGCCTATTGGCCATCCAGATGTCTTCTTTAGAGAAGTGTCTATTCATGTTTTCTGCCCATTTCTTCACTGGGTTATTTGTTTTTCGGGTGTGGAGTTTGGTGAGCTCTTTATAGATTTTGGATACTAGCCCTTTGTCCGATATGTCATTTGCAAATATCTTTTCCCATTCCGTTGGTTGCCTTTTAGTTTTGTTGGTTGTTTCCTTTGCTGTGCAGAAGCTTTTTATCTTCATAAGGTCCCAGTAATTCACTTTTGCTTTTAATTTCCTTGCCTTTGGGGATGTGTCAAGTAAGAAATTGCTACAGCTGAGGTCAGAGAGGTCTTTTCCTGCTTTCTCCTCTAGGGTTTTGATGGTTTCCTGTCTCACATTCAGGTCCTTTATCCATTTTGAGTTTGTTTTTGTGAATGGTGTGAGAAAGTGGTCTAGTTTCAATCTTCTGCATGTTGCTGTCTAGTTCTCCCAGCACCATTTGTTAAAGAGACTGTCTTTCTTCCATTGCATATTCTTTCCTGCTTTGTCAAAGATGAGTTGGCCATACGTTTGTGGGTCTAGTTCTGGGGTTTCTATTCTATTCCATTGGTCTATGTGTCTGTTTTTGTGCCAATACCATGCTGTCTTGATGATGACAGCTTTGTAGTAGAGGCTGGGATTGTGATGCCTCCTGCTTTGGTCTTCTTCTTCAAAATTACTTTGGCTATTTGGGGCCTTTTGTGGTTCCATACGAATTTTAGGATTGCTTGTTCTAGTTTTGAGAAGAATGCTGGTGCAATTTTGATTGGGATTGCATTGAATGTGTAGATAGCTTTGGGTAGTATTGACATTTTGATAATATTTATTCTTCCAATCCATGAGCACGGAATGTTTTTCCATTTCTTTATATCTTCTTCAATTTCCTTCATAAGCTTTCTATAGTTTTCAGCATACAGATCCTTTACATCTTTGGTTAGATTTATTCCTAGGTATTTTATGCTTCTTGGTGCAATTGTGAATGGGATCAGTTTCTTTCTTTGTCTTTCTGTTGCTTCATTATTAGTGTATAAGAATGCAACTGATTTCTGTACATTGATTTTGTATCCTGCAACTTTGCTGAATTCATAGATCAGTTCTAGCAGACTTTTGGTGGAGTCTATCGGATTTCCCATGTATAATATCATGTCATCTGCAAAAAGTCAAAGCTTAACTTCATCTTTGCCAATTTTGATGCCTTTGATTTCCTTTTGTGGTCTGATAGCTGATGCTAGAACTTTCAACACTATGTTAAACAACAGCGGTGAGAGTGGACATCCCTGTCGTGTTCCTGATCTCAGGGAAAAAGCTCTCAGTTTTTCTCCGTTGAGGATGATGTTAGCTGTGGGCTTTTCATAAATGGCTTTTATGATGTTTAAGTATGTTCCTTCTATCCCGACTTTCCAAGGGTTTTTATTAAGAAAGGATGCTGAATTTTGTTAAATGCTTTCTCTGCATCGATTGACAAGATCATATGGTTCTTATCTTTTCTTTTATTAACATGATGTATCATGTTAATTGATTTGCAAATGTTGAACCAGCCCTGCATACCAGGAATGAATCCCACTTGATCATGGTGAATAATTCTTTTTATATGCTGTTGAATTCGATTTGCTAGTATCTTATTGAGAATTTTTGCATCCATATTCATCAGGGATATTGGCCTGTAGTTCTCTTTTTTTACTGGGTCTCTGTCTGGTTTGAGAATAAAAGTAATACTGGCTTCATAGAATGAGTCTGGAAGTTTTCCTTCCCTTTCTATTTTTTGGAATAGCTTGAGAAGGATAGGTATTATCTCTGCTTTAAATGTCTGGTAGAACTCCCCTGGGAAGCCATCTGGTCCTGGACTCTTATTTGTTGGGAGATTTTTGATAACTGATTCAATTTCTTCACTGGTTATGGGTCTATTCAAGCTTTCTATTTCCTCCTGATTGAGTTTTGGAAGTGTGTGGGTGTTTAGGAATTTGTCTATTTCTTCCAGGTTGTCCAGTTTGTTGGCATACAGTTTTTCATAGTATTCCCTGATAATTGCTTGTATTTCTGAGGGATTGGTTGTAATAATTCCGTTTTCATTCATGATTTTATCTATTTGGGTCATCTCCCTTTTCTTTTTGAGAAAGGGTAGAGGGTAGAGGTAGAGGGTAGAGGGTAGAGGGTAGAGGGTAGAGGTTTATCAATTTTGTTTATTTTTTCAAAAAAAACCCAACTCTTGGTTTCGTTGATCTGCTCTACAGTTTTGTTAGATTCTATATTGTTTATTTCTGCTCTGATCTTTATTATTTCTCTTCTTCTGCTGGGTTTAGGGTGTCTTTGCTGTTCTGCTTCTATTTCCTTGAAGTGTTCTGTTAGATTTTGTATTTGGGATTTTTCTTGTTTCTTGAGATAGGCCTGGATTGTGATGTATTTTCCTCTCAGGACTGCCTTTGCTGCATCCCAAAACGTTTGGATTATTGTATTTTCATTTTCATTTGTTTCCATATATTTTTTAATTTCTTCTCTAATTGCCTGGTTGACCCATTCACTCTTTAGTAGGGTGTTCTTTAACCTCCATGCTTTTGGAGGTTTTCCAGACTTTTTCCTGTGGTTGATTTCAAGCTTCATAGCATTGTGGTCTGAAAGTATGCATGGTATGATCTCAATTCTTGTATACTTATGAAGGGCTGTTTTGTGACCCAGTATGTGATCTATCTTGGAGAATGTTCCATGTGCACTTGAGAAGAAAGTATATTCCGTTGCTTTGGGATGCAGAGTTCTAAATATATCTGTCAAGTCCATCTGATCCAATGTATCATTGAGGCCCTTGTTTCTTTATTGACCGTGTGTCTAGATGATCTACCCATTTCTGTAAGTGGGGTGTTAAAGTCCCTGCAATTACCACATTCTTGTCAATAAGGTTGCTTATGTTTGTGAGTAATTATTTTATATATTTGGGGGCTCCTGTATTTGGCACATAGACATTTATAATTGTTAGCTCTTCCTGATGGATAGACCCTGTAATTATTATATGATGCCCTTCTTCATCTCTTGTTACAGCCTTTAATTTAAAGTCTAGTTTGTCTGGTACAAGTATGACTACTCCAGCTCTCTTTTGACTTCCAGTAGCATGATAAATAGTTCTCCATCCCCTCACTTTCAATCTGAAGGTGTCCTTAGGTCTAAAATGAGTCTCTTGTAGACAGCAAATAGATGGGTCTTGTTTTTTTATCCATTCTGATACCCTATGTCTTTTGGTTGTCCCATTTAGTCCGTTTACTTTCAGTGTTATTATAGAAAGATATGGGGTTAGAGTCATTGTGATGTCCGTAGGTTTCATGCTTGCAGCGATGTCTCTGGTACTTTGTCTCACAGGATCCCCCTTAGGATCTCTTGTAGGGCTGGTTTAGTGGTGACGAATTCCTTCAGTTTTTGTTTGGGAAGACCTTTATCTCTCCTGCTATTCTAAATGACAGATTTGCTGGATAAAGGATTCTCGGGTGCATATTTTTTCTGTTCATCACATTGAAGATTTCCTGCCATTCCTTTCTGGCCTGCCAAGTTTCAGTAGAGAGATCCGTCACGAGTCTTATCAGTCTCCCTTTATATCTTAGAGCACGTTTATCCCTAGCTGCTTTCAGAATTTTCTCTTTATCCTTGTATTTTGCCAGTTTCACTATGATATGTCATGCAGAAGATCGATTCAAGTTACGTCTGAAGGGAGTTCTCTGTGCCTCTTGGATTTCAATGTCTTTTTCCTTCCCCAGATCAGGGAAGTTCTCAGCTATTATTTCTTGAAGTACACCTTCAGCACCTTTCCCTCTCTCTTCCTCCTCTGGAATACAAGTTATGCATAGATTATTTCTCTTTAGTGCATCACTTAGTTCTCTAATTTTCCCCTCATAGTCCTGGATTTTTTTTATCTCTTTTTTCCTCAGCTTCCTCTTTTTCCATAATTTTATCTTCTAGTTCACCTATTCTCTCCTCTGCCTCTTCAATCCGAGCTGTGGTTGTCTCCATTTTATTTTGCAGCTCATTTATAGCATTTTTTATCTCCTCCTGGCTGTTCCTTAGTCCCTTGATCTCTGTAGCAATAGATTCTCTGCTGTCCTCTATACTGTTTTCAAGCCCAGCAATTAATTTTATGACTATTATTCTAAATTCGCTTTCTGTTATATTGTTTAAATCCTTTTTGATCAGTTCGTTTGTTGTTATTTCCTGGAGATTCTTTTGAGGGGAATTCTTCCATTTCATCATTTTGGATAGTCCCTGGAGTAGTGTGGAACTGCAGGGCACTTCCTCTGTGCTGTCTTGAATAACTTGCGTTGGTGGGCGGGGCCGCAGTCAGACCTGACGTCTGCCCCCAGTCCACCGCTGGGGCCACAGTCAGACTGGTGTGTACCTTCTCTTCCCCTCTCCTAGGGGTGGATTTCATTGTGGGGTGGGGTGGCGTGACCGGTCTGGGCTACTTGCACACTGCCAGGCTTGTGGTGCTGGGGATCTGGCATATTAGCTGGGGTGGATCAGCAAGGTGCACAGGAGCGGGAGGGGCAGGCTCAGCTCGCTTTTCCTTTGGTGATCCGTTTCGGGAGGGGCCCCTCTTCCGTGGGCCTCTTGTCCATGCTTGGTTCCGGAGAATCCGTTCTGCTAGTCTTCTGGTGGTTTTCTGGGTTATTTAGGCAGGTGTGGGTGGAATCTAAGTGATCAGCAGGACACGGTGAGCCCAGCGTCCTCCTACACCGCCATCTTCCTTCTAAAGAGAAAATTGATTGTGAATTTGAACTTGAATAGGAGTTTGCCCCAGAAAATATTTTCTCTTAACAATTAATCTGTGTTGGTAAAATTCTCATAAAAAATTCTGTATTCCAAGTAGCAAATTCAATATGTCCTGGGTGCCTGCAAATCTCTTTGATCTTCCTGATCTCAGAACTCTTCTATTATTTATTGCTCACTGGCAATTAGTTGTGTAGCAAGATATAAATTATATATTATATACATAACATATATATAATATATATTTATATATATTCACAGGATTACAATCTGGAGAAGCTGATCATCTCTATCCTGTATAGGACCACTTGAGATATGCAATTACAGAAATCCTCCTCCCCTAATTGTCCTGGAGTTAGGGAAAAAGAAGACCTTTTATGTTTTATATGATTTGGCAAAAATTTTCTCACACCATATTTAAATTTTTTTTTAAGATTTTATTTGGGGGGAGGCACCTGGCTGCCACAGTCAGTGGAGCATGCAACTCCTGAGCACAGGGTTGTGAGTTCAAGCCTGACATTGTGGAGATGACTTAAAAATAAAATCTTTAAAAAACTTTTTGAGTGTTTATTTATTTTTGAGAAAGAGAGAGACAGAGTGAGAGTGCGGAAGAGGCAGAGACAGAGGGAGACACAGAATCCGAAGCAGGCTCCAGACTCTGAGCTGTCAGCACAGAGCCTGGTGCAGGACCCAAACCCAAGAACTGCAAGATCATAACCTGAGCGGAAGTTGGACACTCAACCAACTGAGCCACCCAGGCACCCAAAAAATAAAATCTTTTTTAAAAAATATTTTATTTTTTAAAGTCATCTCTACATCCAACATGGGGCTTGAACCCCCAACCCCAAGATTAAGAGTCCCATGCTCCGACTGAGCCAGCCAGTCACTGCCTCCTTCCATCCTGTGTTTTAGAGAGCTGGTGACTGAGGAGTGAACCAATTTCACCCAGGACTTTCTGGTATGGAAGCAAAAGATATCTGATTTGTCTTCCCTGAATTTGAGGTCAAAGAGGCTTGTTGAGGAAGGGTAGTGGGCAGTGTCTAACCACAGCCCAGAAGCTTGGAAAAGGACCCTTTGAAATACAGTTATTCTGAGGATGAGGAGCTGGACTGGAAGCTAGGCTTGGACAAGTGTCTAAATGCTTTGGTAGCAGAGGGTATAACTGATGCCAGATCCCCCCTAGGCACATCTCCCTGGCACTCTGTGGGATTTGAAGGCGAGAGTTGGTTGAGCCTGGACTTATGACCTGAGAAGAGAGCAGACTTGGTGGCCAAGTCATGGTAAAGTGTGTCTGAGCAGTGATAGATAAGCAATGCCACAAATGGTACAGAGGTCCTTGCAATAACAGGGGTGATATTGTTCCTTTTCTTTCCAGTTAACATTTGGAGGAGGGAGTTCTTTTTAGACTGAATAAGCCTCTATTTTCTTACTGATCTTCTGTCTAAATTTTCTATTCATTATTACAAGTGGGTATTTAAGTCTTCAGCTATTACCATAAAACTCATCTCTCTCTTAAAATCTGTCAGTGTTTACTTCATATATTTTGAGGTTCTGTTGTTTGGTGCATGTATGTTTATAACTATTTTAGCTTCTTGATGGATTTACCTTTTTATCAATATGTAATGTCCTTTTTTGGTCTATTATAATAATTTTTTCTTTAAAATCTATTTTTTCTGGAGTATAGCCACTCCAACTCTCTTTTGGTTGCTGTTTACATGGAATGTCTTTTTCCATTCTTTTACTTTCAATCTATTTGTGTCTTTGGATCTTAAGTGAGTCTCTTATAGACAGTATGTAATTGGTACATAAGACTCCTAAGTGAACTTGTTAAGAATGTCTATGATTGTTTAGCTGCCTCCTGGTATATTCCCAAATAATGAATAGATATTTACTTCAGGTAAAAAACAATGTGATGTGATGTGAAATGATGTGATGTGAAGTGTATGTATGCATGCTCACACATGTGCTGAGCTCTGCTTTCCCTGCAAGAGCTTAAGGCCTGGCTCAGGAGTCAAGATACATGTATATGAAGCAGTAAGGACTATGACACAGCAGATACAGTTAGGAGCTGTGTGGTGCTAATCACAGATCAGAGAAAGGAGCCTGTGGTGAGGACTGCAGGAGTCAGAAGAAGCTTTGGGTAGCAGGCAGAATGTGGGTAGAGGTCAGATAGACTGAAACAAAGGGAACATCCCAGCCAGGAGAGTTGACCTGAGTGCTAGTGTGGAAGCAGGAAAGAGCATTTGTGGCAAGCATAAAGGAAAGATCCTCTGTCTTTTATAATCCATGACTTCATTGGCTGACCTGTCAGCCTTTTAATACACCTTGAGTGCATGTAATAACTGACCCTGTGAAACCTCAGGGTGTTTTCTTTCCAGGGTGAGTGTCAGATACCCAACTCAGATGGATTAATGAAGTTAATTTTATGACAAACTTTTGGGTTCCCCATATACACCACCACACTGAGGTGGCGTGGGGCAGGGGTGGTGGTGGTGGATCAGCTGTATCTGCAGAGGAAACGAGGGACAAGTGAAAAACATATTGGGTATAGAGTCACAGCCTCCCGTGTTAAAACCTCCCTGTGTACCTGTTTCCATATCTGTCTTTGTGAAGAGTGTGCTGTCATCTTTATGTAGCATGCTGCTCAAGGATTAATGAAGCCACTGATGCCTATCTGTTTACAAGGAGCTTGGAAATAAAGTTCAGAATCCTAGAGTGAGGGGTTGCCATGAGGCCACTGGGGACAACTCCTTGCCTCCTAATTCTCTTGTCCATCCTGAAATCTGTGGGGTCCTTATCTAAACATCTTCACAAGCCCTCTTTTCCAATGCCAAATCACTTCTTAATTTTTAAATTTTAAATCTTAAAATTTTATTTTAAAAACTGACCCAGATTTTTTTGTTCTATAAGTAAGACCATCCATGTGTTGTCCCAAGTGGATTTTGATATATAAGTTTTTAGAAACTGTATAAGTAATGTGTGATTAACATAGAATAATTGAAAAATTAAATAAAGCAAAAAAAAAAACCCCACATTCCATCCCATTATCCATAGAGAATTGCTGTCATTAATAATTTTTTTTCTTTTTCATTTTCAAAGTAATCTCTACACCCAACATGGGGCTTGAAGTCACAAACCCAAGATCAAGAGTCATATGCTCTGTAGACTCAGCATGCCCTATTGGCTGGCTTGCTCTACCTACCTACCTACCTACCTACCTACCTACCTACCTATCAATGGAGAGAATTTCATTTGCTTACATAGTGCCCTCCCAATTCAGTTTAAGCTGAATTTCACATTGGCAGGTCTTCCTGAATTTTTTAGGCTCCCCCTCTTCCCTCTTTCTTGTTTTTTTTTTTCTTCACCTTTCCCTTCTCCATTAAAATATCAGTAAATGTTTGGATTTGGCTTCTAAAGGATACTGCTGGTTCCTATTCAAATCCATTCTCCACCTCTTTTCAGTAGTAATTTGTTATAAGTTAACATTTTTATGGCTCTATGTTACAAGCATTATTCTAAATGCTTTAGATAGATTAATACTTTCAGTCCTCATAACAACACGATAAGGTAGGTATTACTATTCCCCATTTTATAGATAAGAAAATTGAGCCATAGAGGTTAGCAATTTGCCCAAGGTTACACAGCTAGCAAATGGCAGAGCTAGAACTTGAACTCAGGCAGCCTCGTTCCAGAGTCCATCCAAAAATAGAGTCCACAGGACTGTGTGGTTCATGGGACAGGCAATCAGTGCAAACTTAGAGTTTTGGCTAAAACATTCATGATGGAGAACACAATTCACAGAGGTAATTCTTCATTTAGTAGGGATCCCACAGAAGGTTAATTTGTGATTGCAAAAGGCTTTCTATTATACAGGCTTTTTTTTTTTCTTCAGAGAGTACTGTTTTAGAATGTTTGTGAACTGGCCAGGTAGGCTGGTTAAGGGGTTAGGAGCTAGCAGGGAGCATGGTGAAGCTAGGTGGGCTGAGCAGAGTGAAGGTGGAGAGGTCAGCCTTGTTTTCTAGCTCCCTGCCTCTCCACCCTATGGAGCACACTCCAGAACTATATTCTTCATTAGCCTCCTGTCCTTTCCTCCAGCACACTGGATTCCTTCCACATTTCAAAAAGACTGCAAATCATCTCCCTTGTCCTCTAGAGAGAAGTGTCCTGTTTCTTAGGCAAGGAGCTAGACAGAGATGGTTAATTAAATTTTCAAGTAAGTAGGCAGTGGCTTCCTTAGTTCCCTGACATGGGGGTCAGCACTAATTCTTTAAAAGGAGCATTGTAGAGACTCAGCAGATTCTGAGTATAAGTTGGATGCTTGCCTGACTCGGGCCCAGACAAAGGGCCTGGTACCCACATTCTCCCTCCCTCTGCCCTACTCCCACCTCCTTGCTTCTGGAGGAGCCCAGTGTCTGCAGTATTCCTTCATCCAGGCACAGGATCTGAGTGGGGACAGGGGTAGGGTCCCTGGGGTAGGTCATTCCCCGCTTCAGAGGATGGAAACCTCCTGGAATGAATGCTTTCTCTTGGATATATTCCTTGGTCAATCATCACCATGTCTACAGTGGAGGTGCTAGGGGTCCTGTGTGCACAGAGAGAGTGGGGAAGGAAGATCCTGGGGTGGGCCACAGATCGCAGAATGAGGTCCATGAGAGGAGGACTTGGATGCTGTGTGAGAAAAATGGCAGCCCCCAGGGAGGGAAGAGGCAAGGGGAAAAGGTATTCTTGTTTTGTCTCTCTCACTAGCTCTATCCTCCTGGAACCAAATCTACCATTTACCATTGACATAAAACTCCAGAGGGTCAGCTCATTCCTGGTAGAGCAAAGATGTTCAGTGGTCAAAGAGGTGATTAGCGAAAGCTCCACATAGTCAGTGGGGCTGTGAGGGATGCCAACCATGTTTTTAAATCTGGAATTAGTACACATGGTCTCATCCAAATGTGCTATCGGGACAGACAACTAAAAATTAGGACTGTACCAAGGAACCCAAGACCTACAATCAGGTCCACTTACACAGAAATTACTCCCTTCACATGCTGTGTGTCAGCAGGAGGAGAGGAGGAGAAAGAAAGAGAAGGGCATGAGAAGTCACGCCTTTCGTTGTCCTGGAGTGGACATTGTTGTTTCTGCCCATCCAGTCCTCTGGTTTGGGTGGGGAAGGTCCTATGCAGTTCACCCCCACCCTATCCCATCCCCACCACGGTGATGGTGAGACCCAGCCTGGCCAAGCAGTGCACTCTGTCCATCTGCCATGGGGGTGGCTCAGACAAATGAGACTTACACCTGGGACTTTTGATGGGAATGACTAGCTCTAGGGATAATGTCTGAATAGAGGGTCCAGAAGCCAGCATGTGGCCATGCCTGCTAAGGGGGCCACCACCAATTTACTTTCTGTTTCTATGGATTTTCCTGTTCTGGATATTCCATATAAATGGACTCATACTACTTGTGACTTTTGTGACTGGCTTCTTTTACTTAGCATAATGCTTTTTGGGTTCATTGACACTAGTATATGTCAGTACTTCATTGTTTTGTTAAGGCTGAATAGTGTACTGTGGTATGGATATACCACATTCTGTTTATCTGTTCACCTGTTGATGCACACTTGGGTTGTTTCCACTTTTTGCTATTGTGAGTAGTGCCACTATGAACATCCATGGACTTGTTCAAGTATTTATTTGAATACCTCTTTGCAACTCTTTGGGTTGTGTGCCTAGGAGTGGAATTGCTGGGTCATACATTCATTCTATGTCTACCTTTCTGAGGAATTGTCAGATTCTTTTTCCACAGAAGCTGAATAAAATTCCCTTTTTTATTGTCCCGTATGACTCGAGGAGAGCTGAGATGCCAAGGTTGTGCCCTTTACTGTTCCCAGGGCCTCCTGGAGAATGGTCCTTGCTGGTCTGGAATTGTTCCGGGGCTGGTGACTCTGATGGTCTGACACCCAGGAATGATCACTGCTGAGCCACATCCCATTGCCCCTAACACCCCTGAGGAGCCATGTACCAGAACAGTCTCTTTAGCTGCTGGGAGAGGCTCTTTTGGGCAATTTCTCTTAGTCTGTCTATGCATACTTTCCTCCTGGGCAGCCTCCCCCAGGGTGGTGCTGAGAGGTGGCAGGCTAATTTGGCCCTACTGAATTTCAACTAGGATCGAGGCTGTAGAATAGTCTGTTTCTCCATAGACCCAGACCTCTGGGGCCATCCATCATCAGGTGTGGGAATGCCAACCCAGTTGACTATGGAGACAGTTGAGCCATGGCCAGGACACTTGGGGTCTTATCTGCCATCTACCCATCATGTGACCTTAAGTTAGTCCCTTCCTCTCTCTGGACCTCAGTAAGTGTCAAATGAGAGGGGCCGATGATCACACTGACCATTTTGGGGCTGGGTGCCTATCACCCCACCTTGCTCCCAAAGTTTCCTTCTCTGAATCTTCATGAAAGTTGGGATTTTGTAGCTGGCCAGAGGCACAGCAACAATTCAGACCACCTGCTCTGGCCCCTCGTCCCCACTCTTGGTGTGTGCATGCTGGTTCTGGCTGGCCATTGTGCGTGGAAGGTGAGAGCTGGCTACTGAGGCCATTCACTATTAGCACCAGCGCCTTCTAGCAGATGCAACTCTCCAAACAGCAGCTACCCAGCAGATAGATGATGAGAGGTGCTCCCCACAACAGGCATCTAGTGATGTTGGAACTTCTGGGGGCTGCCTGGGGAGGTGGCTCCCTGTTTAAATGCTCAGCTCACAGCTGTCAAGTTCACCTGCATCAATAGCAGCATTGCTAGATGCCCCCACATGCCCATTCCCAGCGACCTTGGAGGGCTGAGCAGCAATAGGGGTGCCTGTCTGTGTATCTGTCTTTTATACACATGCAAATGGCTATCATGGAGCCTAGCCTTCACATACTAAGTATCCACCTCAGAATGCCTCTCTCTAATATTCTGTTATTCTAATCAAACATTCACTCTGTTTTAAAACATAGTAAGTGTATTTGGCACAACAAAAGCACTATAACAGAGTAAGATGTATGGTTTCTATTGCTATTATTATTATTATTATTATTATTATTATTATTATTACCCAAATCTTATAAATCCTATAGATATAAATGACAACTTTCTAATTGCAGTTTCATAATGATTTTCAGCATCTAAATATTTTTAAGTTTCCATAAAATCTGATGCTTGGGGCACCTCATTAACTCAGTTAGGCAATCCAACTCTTGATTTCAGCTCAAGTTGTGATCTCATGGTTTGTGGGTTTGAATCCCGCTTCTGCACTGTCAGCGCAGAGCCCTCTTGGGATTCTCTCTCTCTCTCTCTCTCTCTCTCTCTCTCTCTCTGCCCCTCCCCTGCTTGTGGATGCATGCTCTCTCTTTCTCTCAAAATAAATAAGTAAGCTTAAAAAAAAAGATAGAAAATCTAATGCTTTTGAATTGGTCTTTGGAATATGAATGATAGAAGCCAGTGCTTGGACACCCTCTCTATGGGAGGAGAGGCATGTATGGTTTGGGAATGCTCTATTCATGTCACAGACCCCTGGTTTTCAAAGGGCCAGTAAACTGCCTTATTGAAAGATGAGTTTTATGTGATCCCTAGGGCTCCATTGCCCCATCCCTTGGTGTCCTCTCAAGGAGCAGATGTTACCAAGACTACTGGTACCACCAAGAGGCCTTGGTAATGAAGGGTGGAGGGGGATGGGCAAAGCCATGGTGGAAAAGATGGACACTGGAGCTCCTGCTCTTTCAGTACTATTGGTGTTGACAAAGGGATGCAGGAGACAGATGAGGGATGGGTGGGGATATGGGGAGGACTAATTTAGTCCTTAGACCCCTAAACACTTCCCCATCCTGAGATCCCAGACTCTGTGGGAAAAGCTATTGATTAGGACTGCAGCCCCATAGGATTTTGTGCCCATGGCCCCATCCTGCCTGGAGAGACGCTCTTGGGTTTTCACCTAACCAACCCTCCGCATCTGCCCTCGCAGGATAGGGGATGTGGTTTCCCCATAGAAGGCGGCCCAGGCAGGCACACACAGTGTCTAGTCACCGAATGAGAGGGACTCACTCTTGATGGATTGATTGACTGTGGATGACAATGCCAGGAGTGGGCATGCATGTAGGAGACCCCTGCCCTCAGCACAGCATTATCCTTCTCCTTCTGATCCCTGGGGACTGCGCCAGGCAGCAGAGCAGGATAGAGGCACAGAGAGGCTAAGACTGTGTATGTGGTGGGGATGCATATGGGACATCCATCCATCATTCCTGTCAGACCAATGCAGGCTCCTTCCTGGACCCCTCCCTGCTCTCTGTCCCTCAGGCCAGGGCTCTGGACTGACCATGGCCAGTTGGATCTGCACTAAGGGCAAAGGGCTAATAGAGCCCATGAACCCCTTCCTTCTCATTTCTCCAGTGAGCCAGGAGGCTCTACCCAGGGGAGAACCCTCTGACCATGGTGATTAGGATCCTGTATTGTCCTTTTGCTGAGGCAAAATAGACAGCAGCCTATGTGGTATTACTTTAAGAATTAGAAAAATTTCCTCAATATAGTTCTCTTTTGTGCCTGAATTCCCATCATTAGCAGTTCTCACTTTTGGGTTTTGATGATTTAAATGTTTATGGAAAGGGGAATGTTATGCTTGAAGACCCATCTCTCTCACATTAGATTTTTCCCATGACAGAAGGGCCCTGGGGTGACACAACCCCCACCTCCCACCCCTGGTCTGGAGCAGGATCAGGGGAGAGGTCCCTCGAGTGGGGCAGGGGTATAGAAGACTGATGTTCTTGACTTGCCTCTTTTACTATGAGCATCACAGCAGTGCATGAAGGAGTGGACAGGAAGGGGACAGGGGTAGGCTTGTTGTGAGTAGCTGCTGTGAATTTTAATTCAATTCAGTGCAGCTGGCTTGGTGAATCAATGTTGGGAAAACACAGTGCTCTCCTGGGAGGAGAGGTGTTGGGTATAAATAGAAGGTATTATCATTGTGAGGAAATTGGGGGACGTCATGTTGCTCAGTCCAGCTCAAGGCAGCAGAGAGAGCCCAGCCATGAGCTGTAGGGCTGAGAGCGACATGTTTTCATTTGCTTATCCCAAGAGAAAGAGCCCTATCTTTGTTCAGGGCTCATCATCAAGGTGACCTGAGCAAATCCAGTGCCCTCTCTGGGCCCTTAGCCTCTTTATTGCTGGATACATTGGGCTATGTCCATTCTCAGGGGGCACTTGATAGGGTCTTAACCATGCTGGTGAACTGACAGTAACAAGGGATTACCACTCTCCACTCAAACTCTGAGCAATAGCTGTGTCTTCCCCTGATACACCACTGTGTTCTTTATGTTTAGACAGGTTTATTGAGCTATAATCTACACAGCCTACAACTTACCCATTTAAATGTATGATCCAGTGGTTGTTAGTATATTCACAGATATATACAAACACCACTACAACTTTTGAACATTTGCATCACCCCCAAAGGAAACCCTGTACCCTTTAGCTATCACTCCCATCTCCCTATCAACATCCCAGAAGCAACTCTCCTTTCTCTCTCTATAGATTGACTTTTCATATAAATGGAATCATATAATATGTGCTCTTTTGTGGCCAGCTTCTTTCACTTAGTGCAGTGTTTCCAAGGTCCATCTTGTAGTGTGCAGTTCCCTTTCATGGCCAAAGAATATTCCATTGTATGAATATGCTGCATTTTGTTTATTAATTCAGCAGCTGTTGGAAATTTGGGTTATTTCTACCTTTTGGCTGTTATGAATAATTTTTTGCATGGACACATATTTTCATTTCTCTTGGGAACATACCTAGGTGTAAAATTGCTGGGTCATATAACTCAAAGTTTAATCATTTGAGGACCCCCAACTTATTCTTGACGACAATTATCAAACAACTTAGATTAATCATGGACCTTCCAGGCAACCATTCAACAAATACTTATTTAGCTTATTTTGTGTTCCAGGTACAGTTCTGGAAGCTAAGGAAACAGCACTATGAATGGAGGTCAGTCAGCCATGCAGCTTCACCATGGTAAGAACTTTGGCTTTTACTCTGAATGGAATGCAGAGAATTTGCAGGTTTGTGTTTTCCCCAGAAGGTTTATCAAAGTCTAATTTACAAATAACAAACTGCACATAGAGTGTACAATTTCATGAATTCTAACATGTGTGTCTGTGAAAATGTCACTGCAAGATGGTGAACATCATCGCCATAACTTTCCTTGTGCCTCTTTGTGATTCCCACTCCTGCCCCTCCTTTTGTGCCCATCCCCAGGCAACCACTGATCAAAGTACAGATCAGTTGCATTTTCTGGAACGAAACAGTATGTGCTTTTTTTTGTGTGGCTGCTTTCACTTGGCATAACTATTTTGAGGCTTGTCTATATTGTTGCTTTTATTGGTAGTTCGTTCCTTTTTATTACTGAGTAGTGGTTCATTACATGTATGCACGACATGTATGCACGACAGTTTGTTTATCCATTCCCTGTTAATGGACATTTGGAGTGTTTCTAGTTTGAAATTGCTACAAATAAAGCTTCTATGAACATTTGTGTACATGTCTTTGAATGGACATATGCTTTGGTTTCTTGAATAAATACCGAAGAGTGCAATGGTTGGATCATATGGTAGATGTACGTTTAACTTATAGGAAACTAACAAACTATGGAACAACGGGGTGGCCCAGTCAGTTGAGCGTCTGACTCTTGATTTTGTCTCAGGTCATGATCCTAGGGTTATGGGATTGAGCCCTGTGTTGGGCTCCATGCTGGGCATGGAACCTGCTTAATCTGTCTCTGCCTCTGTCTCTGTCTTTCTTTCCCCTGCTGCTCCTCTGTGCACATGCACGTGCACTCTCTGTCTCAAAATAAGGAAATAAACATTAAAAAAGAAATTAACAAACTGTGTTCTAAGGTGATTGTACCATTTATACCTCCACCAGCAGTGAATGAAAGTTCCAGTTGTTCCACATCCTTTCCCCCGCTTGGCATGGTCAGTCTTCTTAATTTTAGCTATTATCAGTGTGTAATGGTGTATCTCATCGTGATTTTAATCTGCATTTCTCAATGACCAGTGATGCTGAGCATCTTTTCATGTGTTTATCTGCCCTCTGTGTCTTCTTTGGAGAAGTGTCCATTCAAATCTTTGGCCATTAAAAAAAATTGTTGCTTGTTTTCTTATTATTGAGTTTTGAGAGTTCATTTTATATCTAGATATGAGTCTTTTATCAGATATATGATTTGCAAATATTTTCACCTAATATGTAGCTTATCTTTTCATTATTGTAGCAGTATTCTCGAACAGCAGAAATTCTTAATTGTGATGAAGTCCATTTCATCAATTTCTTTCTTTTCTGTATCATGCTTTTGGTGTCCTAGCTAAGAAAACCTTGCCTAACTCAAGGCCACAAAGTTTTCCTTCTGCTTTCTTCTACAAGCTTTATACTTGGAGGCTTTACATTGGAGTCTGTGATTCATTGTGAGGCCACTTTTTTATATGGTGAGAGGTATGAATTGAAGTTTTGCATTTGGATCTCCAGTGGATCCAAGTGCTATTTGTTGAAAAGACTATTCTTTCTCCTCTGCATTGCCTTTGCACCTTTGTTGCAAATCACTTGTGCATATATGTGTGGGTCTATTTCTGGACTTTCTGTTCTGTGCCATTGATCTATTTGTCTATCTTCATGCCAATACCACCCGTCTTGACTAACTTTATGATAAACTTGAAGTCAGGCAGTGTTCCTCCATCTTTGTTCTTTTTCAAAGCTGTTTTGATTAGTCCATGTAAATTTTAGACTCAGTTTGTCAGTTTCTACAAAAGAACCTCCAAGGATTTTTATTGGGATTTCACTGACTCTATGGAACAATTTGGGAAGAATTGACATCTTAACAATATTGAGTCTTATGAACCATGAGCAGAGCATATCTCTCCATCTGTTTAGATCTTTGATTGTTCTCAGCAGTTGCATAGCTTTCAGTGTCCAGGTCTCTGCAGGAGTATCTGTACTCCCACATGTCTTAGCGTAGGATGATTGCCTACTAGGTGAGCTCTAAGTCTGTAACAATAGTTATTCTGGCTGACTGATAGAGCAAGGACCCCTGCCCTGACTGGGACTACTTGCTGGGGATATGGAGGTGGTGATGAACATGTAGTATCAGCCACTGCCCACTTTCCCTACCAGAAAGCATCCTGTGACTGCCGCTTGGGGGTTGGTGAGGCTTTCTGGCTGCCATCCTATAGATCTCCAAGATCAGCCCAAGTGCTGTGGCGTTTCATGCCCAACCCAAGCCTGGAACCAAAATCCACAGAAGCAGGGCTGAGCCTGTCTTGCAGAAAGCCAGCTCCTTCCTTGTACTCAGCTTTGTGAACATCCTACCTGACATAGACTCATCATCTCAGATCTGCATATGTCCCTTGAATCATTTTCTTGGACACTACTCTAAGTTTTTCCAGGAAAACACCCACAGATGAGAAATAGCCAGATCGGTGCTATCGATGCCAAAAGCCAAGAAGTAGCGTAAGGTAGGGTGAGTCTGGAGCCCAGAAGGACTTGTGTGGATTCATCCATGGGGTGTTTCTAAGATTGGTCAGTTCCCGTTACCTGTGCCCTATCCCCTCATGCTGGGTTAAAGCTGTAGATGCCAGGCTGGATGCCTCTAGACTCTCACCTCCAGATAATTTCTGCTTGGGGTGGGCTAGATTTATCTTTATATATCATTATATTCATCAAATTGCTCTCCTGATCAAGAACCATCAGGGACTCCCCAGTATCCTCAGGATAAAGTTCAAATTCCATGGTCTGGTATTCAAGGAAACCCAACATCTTCTCCTTCCCCACATGCCCCCAACACTCTATTCCAGCCAGGCCAATATTATCACTGGCCCCAGCATGCTCCCAATCCCAAAGCCTTTGCTCATGAGTGCCCTGTCCTGCTCTTCCCCACACTTACCTGCTCAGATCTCAGCTCCTTAAAGATCAGTTCAAATCCCATGTTTCTGTGAAATGTTGCTAACAATTCTAGCCCACCCAGCCATCCTCTGTTCCTTAGATTTAATGGGTTTTATTTACAACTTGATTTCAACTTCATTAGTTCTATTTAAAATAGTTTATTATTGGGGCACCTGGGTGGCTCAATCGGTTAAGTGTCTGACTCTTAGTTTCAGCTCGGGTCATGATCTCATGGTTTTGTGAGTTCGAGCCCCATGTCACACTCCACACTGACAGTGCAGAACCTGCTTGGGAATCTTTCTCTCCCTCTCTCTCTTCCCCTCCCCAACTTGTGCATGCATGCACGTGCTCTCTCTCTCAAAATAAATAAATAAACTTAAGAAAAATAAAATAAAATAATTTATTATTAACTAACAATAATTAGTAAGAGTTCCCACTTAATGAGAGCTCTGGTATCTATGCCACACACACACACACACACACACACACACACACACACTTCATATTTTTTGTTTGGTTTATAAACATTTGTTTCCTTGTAAAAAATGTTTCTAATTAAAACATCAAAAGTCTGGCCTCCCAATAGCCCTAATTATAGATAATGACATGGAGATTCAGGGAGCCTAAGTAACTTTCCAAGTCCCACAGCAAGTGGGCATTGCGGTGGATTTGAGCCCACACCTGTGCCCTTCCCACACCCACTCCTGGAGGACAAACAGGGCTGAGAGCCTCATGGTACAGAGGAAGGGGACTAAAGCTCGAGAGGTTGTTCCCTTCAAGGTCACACAAGAAAAACAAGTGAGCCCTTCCATTTTTAGCACTTTGTAGTAAAAAAATAAAAATAAAATAAAATAAACTGTGGTAAAATATACATAACATAAAAGTTACTATTTCAAAGTGAACAATTCAGTGGCATCCAGTATGATCCCAGTGTTGTGCACCCCAAATCCCTATCTCATTCCAAAACATTTCATCACTCCACAAGGAAATCCTGTGCCCGTTAAGTAGTCACTCTCTGTTACCTCCTCCCCCCCGCCCCAGCCCCTTTCTGCTTCTGTGGATTTGCCTACTCTGAACGTTACGTAAAAGTGGAATCATACGACATGTGGCCTTCCATGTCCAGCCTCTCTTCCCTGGGATCTTTCATTGTAATGCTGCCATTTTAGATATATCATCTGTGCCGTACCTTAAACTCATGTGTCAGATGGCTGTATCAAAACGAATGAGCCCTAAATGGAACCTAGGTTTTATGATACCTAATGGCCAGGAAATGCACCCCACCCCCTGCCCTCATGCTTTGAGTCCGGCCCAGAGCCTTGCATTTACTCTATTTCAGAGAGGCCCCTCTTGCTCTTCTTCCAGACCCTACTCCCACCCAAAAACACACAGCGCCTGACACGGGGCTGGGTGGCGTGGGTGCACACCAGAGCTGGTGGCGTTGCCTACAGCTGGCAAGGCATGTGGCCTCCTCTGCAGGCAGAGCTTGGGGCTGCCTCCACTGCTCCGGCTGTGTCCCTGCTCAACGTTCTCCAGGTCAAGCCATCAGCATCTCAGCCTGAGTCCCTTCTCACATGCCTGCTGTGTGGGGCTCACACTTACTTGTGCCCAGCCTGGCCTGGGGCTCTCCCTGTGCAAGCAGCTGGAAGCAGCCCTCCCTAGCAGCTTGACTTGTCTTCCTACTCTCTTTCAATTCCTCCACTTCCAAGGAAAGAGTATCACCCATACATGCAAAGGCTGGTTAGTTCTCAGCCTGGGGCTGGCACCGATATTGATACCACATCTAGAATTCAGTGACCGCGGTCTTCTGCCAACTCAGCAACAGGAGGATCAGGTGACAAAACCCTCGGGACTTCCAGACAGCACTGCCTGCCCCG
Source organism: Felis catus (assembly GCF_018350175.1). Taxonomy (NCBI): domain Eukaryota; kingdom Metazoa; phylum Chordata; class Mammalia; order Carnivora; family Felidae; genus Felis; species Felis catus. Next base: position 67,072,576 of record NC_058370.1, read on the forward strand.
ATGTGGTCTTCTCTTTCGGCTTTCTCCACCTGGAAAGCAATGCCTAGCCACTCTTGCCAACCTGTCTGCTCACTTCGCCAGAGAAAATATTCTCTTGTGAGAGATTTGAGTGTGATTTTCTGCTCTAGAGGGACCTCCCCCATCAGGTCCAATTTTTTTCCCCTACCTCTGGTGCTCAAACTCCACCATTTCAGGGTCTTTTTGGTAAATAAAGCAGGGTCGTCTTTATGCTCCTGGTCTCTATAGAGGTAGTTGCAAGAATGTCAGAGAGGGTGGTGAACTATAATCTCCATTTATAAATAAAAACGCTGCACTCGATATGCTGACACAGCTTCCACCCATGTCTGCTACCTTTCTCCTTCTAACCAGATTGCTCTCCCCAAGCGCTTCCAACGTAGACATTCCTGAGCCTCAGTATGAACGAGTTTATCCAGCCATTCCCTGTGAAGGAGACCCAGACTGCAGACGTGTTCTAGCTGCTGGGTTTCTGCACCTCAAGTTCTGGGCAAGGGTATGAGGTTGGTCTCATGTGCCTCCATGGACCCGCAAGTACATGTGCAAGAAGCAGACTAGGTTTGCCCCGCCCACTGATGTTCACTTCTCCCCGGCAGCTGTCAGACTTTGCTGTGTGGGGTCAGCACTGATTTAAGGAGCTGTGTGGGTCATAGCTCCTCTGTCCACCACCCAGTCCCAAGTGCTGCATTTGTCTGGAGATATCCCATGCCCCAGCTATCCCTTAGGCTTCCCTAGGCCTGGATAAGCTGCTGGTGTGCTTCACACCCCCTTGCTGACTTACCCTGTGTGTGACCTAACTGAGATGCAACAGTTTCTTTACTGGGCATTTCATCTGTTTCCAATTGTTAGGCTGTTATAAATGATGCTCCAAGGATCATCTTTGTGCCTTCTATCATTGAGATGGCCTCAGTGGGAGCCAGACAAAGACAGGAAGGATGCTCAGAATCCAATTGGATTTAAATATATGCAAGAGGTGTGGCCCAGGCAGATTGGAAGTACAAGAAAAGAATTCAGAATAGCATTAAGCAGTCAATAGAGGAGCTCTAACACAGTGAGGAAGGACTGGGGGGGTGGGGAGGGGTGGCGGTTTGCAAATTCAGACCAAATGTGATGAGCAGGAGAGGTGCAGTCCAGGGCACCGGCTGTGAGACCACTTGGTTTGGAGGGTGTGGACTGGGAATCACAAAGTTTAAGCAGAGCTACTACGTAATCGGGTTCAAATTATCCACATTGTCAAGAGAAAAGTCTCCTTAGTTGTCTGTAGCTGCAGATCTCAAGTTCCACCCAAAACTGTGTTCTCTGAGTAACCTCAGCCCAGCAAGAGAATGGTAATGCTTCCATGTTTTTATGGCTTAAGTGTTTGTTCAGAGTGACTGATGGGGCCCTTGGGTGGCTCAGTCAGTTGAGCATCCAACTGCTTGATTTTGGCTCAGGTCATGATCCCAGGGTTGTGGGATGGAGCCCCATGTCAAGCTCTGCACTGCTCATGATTTTGTAGTCTGCTTAAGATTCCCTCTCTCTTCCTCCACCCCTCTCCACTGTTCACATGAGCACTCTCTCTCTAAAAAAGAAAAAAAAAAAAAGAGCAACTGATAGATTCACCCTGCGCCTCCCACACAGTGGCTTAGCATAAGCAAGGACAGTATTAATGCTCTCCTCTACCAGGCAGAATGGCAGAATGTTTCAGGAGACAGGGGAAATAAAGCTTGTTCGTGGGCAGGGGCTTGCTTCTGGAAGAGCACGTGGAACCAGAGTACTGCTGTGAGCCGCCAGGGCCATCCAACCTCTTTGAAGCCCTTTCCCCAAGGTCCTTCTGGCCTCATCTGCCACCCACTCCCAAAGCTCCATATCGTGGGCTTTACCATAGCACCCACTTCTGGGTACCTCAATCTCTATCTGGTATCTGTGGCTGCATATCTCCAAACATAGTGGTTGAAAACAATGATACACTCCTTTTTTTTTTTCCTCATGAGTCTTCAATTTGGGCAGGGGTTGGTGGGGACAGCTCACCTCTTTTCCACTCGGTGTCAGCTGGAGTAGCTGGAAGGCTTGGCCATTCATCCCAGCTGCAGCTAAGGCCAAGACCAGCAGACTCACCCATACCTTCCCCATGTGGTCTGGGCCTCCTCACAAATGGCGGCTGAGTTCCACGGCTAACTGTCCAGAGGGAGAGAGAGAGACAGAGAAAGGCTGGTGGAAGCAGTATTGCCTTTCACAGCCTCATAAATCCTAGAGCCTCCTTTTTACCACATTCTGTGTTGTGGTCCAGCAAAGGGTGGGAGGTAGACCCCACCTGCTGATGGGGCAGCAACCAAGTTCTGGAAGAACATGTGCGACAGGAGATGTTGCCATGGCCCTTCTGGGAACAATCATCTGCTTCGCTTCCATGCTGGTCTATCATTGGCTATGGGCTACCCCTGGGGGCATGAACTCCCAGGTGCTTGCAGCTGAGGAAAGGAGGGACCAAAGGACTATATTTCTAAGACAGTTTCTGGTGTGGGGTGTTCAAAATAAAGGCACATGGAAGTTGGGCAAAAGGTGCATAGAAACACTCAAGGGCAGGCCTGGAGGCTCCGGGAGATGCACCAACAGGTCTGCTGGAGGATAATAAAAAAGAATACTGACTGATCAGAAGTCAAGGTGAATTATATCCCTGTCCTTTATCTCATGTGATCACAGACATCTCGGTTTTTTAGCGAATATTAAGTGACAGAAAATGTGAACCCAAGATCAGCCAGAGGCTCATTTGTAACCAAGAACTGACCTGACCTGGCATGTCCATCTCTCAAATCCTTATGATCTCTGACCACTGAAGAGATGGACCAGTGGCCCTCTCCTAAATCATGCTGTTACTCACCTATGACTTGTTTTGATCCAGCATAGACTGGACATCGACCAACTGGTGTTTGCACATGAACATATATGCATGCAAAATGAAGACGTCTTTATCTACTGCAGATGTGTTTAAATAAGGTTTTGATTTATAACTACCAACATGTATTTAAATATCTTTGTTGGGCCATGAAGACTGTAGTGTTTTGGATATATGAACTAGCTTCTCTGAGAAAACAGTAAGAAAGATATATATACATATTTTTCTACTAAGTGAACATGTTCATGGAAGGAAGGCATGAAAGAGCCATAGAATGTACTCCTTGCCTGCTGACACCAGGGAGGCTGTTCAATATGTTTGTTAGGATGGTGTCATGGAATAGATTTTTCCACTAGAAGATAAGGTTTTGCATACTACGTGTACAAGTTTTTCTCTTACTGCCCAAACTTCACAGGTGCTTAGACCCTCTCTCACCATCCCAGTGTGGCTCTCAGAACGCTCCAAATAAAGGATAAGAGTATTCCCTGAGGGGTCCTAGGGAAGCGGGGAGCTTGTGAGATGTCATCCCCAGCTAGAGCAGCCACATCCTCTGCTCTGTAAAGCTCTGCTCTGCTCTGAAGGAGTCAGCCTGACTCCAGCTCTGATGTCACGGGAAGAAGAGTTCTGCCAAACTGCCTCAGTTTCCCTGATGTAACTATGACCAGCCTGGCCTGAAGAGATTGGAGGCCCATTAGAGGCAGGAACACATAGGGTCAGCTGTGCCACTTGTGCTTGATGGTGTAACAGGCGAGCCACGCCCCACACCCCCTTCCAGAAGGACTGTGGCAGGGCAGTGGTGCTCACAGAACCATACATAAACATTCAGTGGTGTCTCTGGAGACCATGAGCTTCTGCCGCTCTAATGTCTCATGCCTGGGACTGGAACCCCCATGGCTAGATTCTATTTCTCTAGTAAATCAAGACTCTTGCCTCTGGATCCATCTTGGAGGCTTCAGTGGAGAAAAGTCTTAATATGCAAAGTGCCTTCTCTGGAGAAATCACTCACCCAATCCCAGGCCTCTGTCTCCTTGGAAAAGTAATGAACAATCCCAAACCATAAGGGAAACAATCCCACAAGGGAAACAATCCTGCAAGGGAAACAATCCCACAATGAACAACTATAAGGGAGAGCCATTGCAAAACCCCAATGCGTGTGTCTGGGAAGCACTGAAGAAGGATGACCAGCAATGGGGAAATGCAGCAGACTCTTCTACTGGATTGTACAGTCATATTCAGCCCAGACCTCCCTCCTTCCTCTCCCTCTTGGTGGGTGCCACGGGAGTGAGCAGGCGTGCTCTGGGCTTTGCTGCTAGGACGGTTCCCTCGGCAATGGGGAATGCACCAGATCTGGAGACAGAAGTCCTGGGAATAAGCCCCACCTCACCCCTTACTTACTAGCTGTGTAACTTGCGCAAATCCCTTCGCCTCTCTGAGCCTGCTTCCCCATCTAAGCCTGCCTTCCTTTCCTTACTGGATGGAGGTGAAATGCATGGGAAAGAGCTCAGTGAGTCCCAAACTCTCTGTCCAAACATAGACGGTCATAACTGGCACTGACTCAGCATAAGGTTCCAGGTTCCCTGTCTGGGGCATTGCACAAAATCTCTGAAGGACATTCCAAAACAGAACTGAGTGATGCCTACTTCCACAGGACTGCTCTGGAGACAGACACCGTAAGGCCTGGCTCCCTTGATGCATCTCTGAACCTGTCAGGCATGTAGCAGCTCAGGGCAGCGCTGTTGAGGGTGAACTGCATGTGCATAAGGTGAGAGGAATTAGTTCCTCCTGTTACTGGCCACTGACATGGAATGCAGAAAGCTTATAGAATGAATGAAGATCTCAGAGAAAAGCAAGAGTTGGGATGAAATGCCAGCATCATACTGGATGATGAGGTGTGATCAGTGAGCTCAGATTTGTGGCTGGTTTGATCTGTGTACCCTCCCTTTTCAGCTGCCTGGGGCTCCCAGCTATCAGGATGAGCTCTCAGGAAAGGCCTGATGTCAGTCACTTCATCTTTGATGAAATGGAAGCCACTTGGTCCTTCCCCTTTGGGTTTCTACTCTCCCACTGCAGAATGGAAGGCATTGGCTCTGCAATTAAGAACTATCAGCCCTCGACGAGCAGGTCAATGATGATTCTTAGGAGTAAGAGGTCTCTTTGGTTTCCCTGAAATTCCTTACTTTCCATCTTGGAGTTGGGCTGACCTTGGAGAACCCTGAGATCTGGGCCACAAAGTGTCTTGTGGATCTTGGGGATGATTTTCAACTTTCAGATGGAAGATGCAGGTCTAAGGGGATTTCTGCTCTGATGCAGGTGGGGCACTCAGAGTTCATCTGATGAATGCGGACATCACCACTTGAAGCCCAGCTGGTGTGCATAGCTAAATCTATAAAGGGCCACTTACTGGGGCACCTGGATGGCTCAGTCAAAGAAGTGTGCAACTCTTGATCTCAGGGTTGTGAGTTCGAGCTCCATGTTGGGTATAGACATTGCTTCAATAAATAAAACTTTAAAAAAAATAATAAAGTGGCACTTATTAGAATGGAGGCTCCAAGGGATGCCTGGGTGGCTCAGTCGGTTGAGCATCTAACTTCAGCTCAGGTCATGATCTCACAGCTTGTGAGTTCGAGCCTCACATCGGGCTCTATACTGACAGCTCAGAGCCTGGAGCCTGCTTTGGATTCTGTGTCTCCTTCTCTGCTCCTCCCTGGTCATGCTCTGTCTCTCTGTATCTTCAAAAATAAGTAAACATTAAAAAAAAAAAAAGAATGGAGGCTCCTCAAGGTCAAAGGCTGTTGGGGAAGGGTTACCAGGAATCCAGACATGAGAGCACCATGTGCATGCAGGGTGCTTCCAGAAGCTGGAAAGGAGGCCTAGCCTCTCCTCCACACCAACTTAAAAAAATTGTTGTAATCTGATCCTTGGGCTGCAGCTAAAATGTAAATTCCCCTGGAAGGATCACTATCCTTTAGTTACTGGTAATTTAGCCTCCCATGTGAATGAGTTCTAGACCTAGTCTCAGAAATCTGTATTGGAGCAAAGAATGTGGGCCCTGGGTGACAGTGAAAAACAGGGGTAACAGTCATGGAATCTGGGGTTCCAGGCAGCGATACACACTAAGGTAAGTTTTCTCGTCTTGGTCTCACAGTATCTATGTAGAGTGGGTTTCACCCCATTGTATAATGAGGACATTGAGACCCAGTAAGTAATTTGTCTAAGGTCAGTCAGCCAGTGGTCAACACAGCTGGCATTGCAAGCCACATCAGCCTGGCCCCAAAGTTGTAAGGATCCCTCTGCTCCACACTCCTTCTTCAGGGCAGAGGAGAGGAGGCTGTGGATAGTGTCAGAGGGAAAGAGTGGGGACCCAGACAGCAGGTGAAACATCAGGCTGTGAGCATCTTAATACACAACCCCGGGATTTCAAGGAGAGGCTGTTGCAAATCACCCTCCAGGCCAGTGTGTGCTCTGCATAGTGGTTGGTGCTGTGAGTCTAGAAGAAAGAAAACCCAGAGCAGTGGTTCTCAATCTTCAGTGTGCATCAGGGGGCCTGTTGAAACACAGATTGCTGGGCCCCATCTGCAGAGTTTCTGACTTAGTAGGTCTGGGGCGAGATATGAAATTTACAATTAAAACAGTTTCCCAGGTGATGCTGATGCCGCCGGTTTGAGGACCACATTCTGCAAACCAGTGACCTAGTATATGTCTCAGGGAGTTTCTCTCTGGCTCAGGACAGGATATACACCTGTAAACCAGCAGAGAGCTTTATTAGGGGGGCTGAGGAGAGGCTGCTGTGATAAAGAGACCCAACAATCAATCAAGAGCTTAGAGAACATACAAGTTTCTCCCCTAGTAGGGGAACCTCGGTGGCTCAGTTGGTTAAATTGCATCTGACTTTTGATTTTGGCTTAGGTCATGATCCTGGGGTCGTGGGACTGAGTCCTGTGTTGGGCTCTATGTTGTGCTTGGATGGGATTCTCTCCCCCTGCCTCCCCTGTGCTTGCTCTCTCTCTCTCTCTCTCTCTCTCTCTCTCTCTCTCTCTCTCTCTCTCATAAACAAATGAATAAAAGAAGTTTCTCCCTTAGGCACCCCCCCCCCTTCAGGACTGAGACACCATTTGCCCAAATGCCAGTAGGGGCATTGGATGCTGAGGGCTCATAGCTGAGTCCCTCTCTGGGAATTGCCCTTGGCCAAAGGGATCCACCTGACCCAAGTTACACCCTTTGATGGGGGCAGCCTGCATTCAAGGAGAACTCCTTGATATGGACTACAGCAGTCCCACCCCCTTGTCTCAATGTAGGACAACGCTGAAGGGCCATCCTAGCTCCAGGGCTCCCCACTGGATCAGCTGCAGCCTCCTCTCATCTGATGTCACTGCAGTTCAGCTTCTGCCCTGAAACTTGCAGGTGCTGACCTTGAGAGTGTCCCCCAGTAGAACTCCAGGACAGAGTCTGCTCCACATAGGCCCACCTAAGCCACAGCCCAAGGTGAGTATCCTCAGGTGGCACGTAGCTTTGCTGCCCTGAGTCAGTGAGGGGCCAGGTTCTTCCTACATTGTTTCTTTACCATCCTTTTGGCTTTGCTCTTGCCTAAAGCCAGGTTGCAGGTCCCTCTGTGCACCTGTTGGTGGAAACAGGAAAGAGATTGTAGAGACAGCATGGTTGCCTTGGGACACCAGCCTGGAAGTGGCACCTCTCCACTAAGTGACTCCAACCTAGTCCCATGGCTACATACAACTGCAGGGATGCTGGGGAATAGTGTGTGGCTGGGCAGCTGCACCAGGCTGGAACTCCTGCCTGGAAGATGGAAGGGGATGGTGGTAGATGGACAAGGGCCCCCAGACAACCTCTGAATGTGAATCTGTATGGCCCCGATGCCACGAGCCACAAAAGCTCTGCAGCCAGAGTAGAAATGTGAGCCTGTTTATGGGGCACAGAGACCCCTGAAGCATTCCCATCCACACACGACAGCCCCAGAAGTGTTGCTCACTATGGGCTCTGCATAAAAGGCTGTGCTTCAGATTTTGTCCAGTATCTGGAACGCTGAAACTCTAATGTGTCCCTGCCAATCCACAAAAGCTTAGCCGGAAGTAAGCAAGATGAAGTGACCTGAAGAGATAACCCTCAGCAGGCTCAATAAAAAGAAAATAATTCCCAAGCCTCAATTTTTTATTATTAGCTACAAATTACTTATAAAAACCTTCCATTTGGTCACGTCATACGGTGGCCTTTTGCCAGTCCCCTCGCCACCCAGAAAGGGTGGGCTCGACGATGCTCGCTCTGGTGGAGGAGCTGCTTGTTGCTCCTGGGTGGGGCGGACTGTCCTCCCTCATTCCAGGAAGTGTCACCAACGGGTCCTGGGGCACAGGGTCACATCATACTGACCCCACCATCCCCCCACATGGAGTCCAAGGTCCATCTTGTCATGCCTTGGTTACAAATACCCTTCACTTCCTTGTCTCCCCCTTGAGCCCTAGTTACCCCCCTGCCCCACCCCCACAGAGGTCCTTCATGCATCCTGCCTGTGCTGCCTCTTTAGGTTTATGACCCCAAATCTCAAATGTGTACTCAATACCCTCAGGCAATCCTTGTATCCCTTTCTATCCTAGGGAATCCCTTTCCTGCCTGCCCTCACAGTGTTCCGCCTTCTCCTGGGGATCACAACCACATTCCCCGTCCCACCCCCACCCCTTTCCTAAATGCCACATCCTTCCTGGAGAGCACAACCCACCAGAGGGAACTCTTCACTGACCCATCACCAATGCCACCAGTGCCCACCTGCCCCTCACTCCTGTCCCCAAAGAGGAACCGTCCTGTTTTTGTCTGAGGCCAAACCCTCCTCTTGGTCTATAAATCCTATCCCCAAACGCTGGTGTTCAGATCCACAGCTGTGCCTTCCCTCTGAGCTGCAGACTCAATCTCAGGCACCTCCACTTGGGTGTCTCGCGGGCAGACCAGGGGCCAAGGAGGGAGACACAAAGCCAATCAGGCCTGGGGCACTATGGCAGGCCCAGTCGGTAGACCATGTGACTCTTGATCTCAGGGTTGTGAATTCAAGCCCCATGTTGGGTGTGGAGATTACTTTTTACAAAATAAAATCTTAAAAAAAAATAAAAATAAAAAAGCCAGACAGGACTGACCACTGCTGGGTCAGTTATGGGGGAAGGTGCCCACAGAGAAAGAAAATTCACCTCCGAGGCTATTTGAGAAGACATCACTGAACTGGGAGATGACAGAGGAAAAGCTGTGGCAGGTCGTCTCTGCCACGAGGGAGCAGCCCATTTCCTCCCAGACCCCTCAGACATCTATCATGACAGAACAGCTCGTGAGTGGGAGGGCTTGGCCAAGGCCCTCTTCACTTCTGCTCCCAGCAGGCCCTGCCAGTGGCCGCCATCTGGCCTCAGAGGTGACCGTCCCCCTGGGGGCTGGGCGGTGGTGATTTCAAGGCTGGCCTCCTCTTGAGCAGGTGAGGGAATGGGGCCAGACTCAGATGCTCATCTGGCTCCACCTCAGGAGGTACCAGGGAGGATTTGCTGACAGCCTTTCTCCCAGTGCTGCTTCAGGGCAGAGAGACCAAGTGCTGAGGGTGGAGGGAGACCCCTCCCTGCCTCCCTGCATGCTCAGGGATCCCGGGGGCTCCAGGTTCCAAGCCTGCCAGCAGAGGCACCTTGTTAAGAAACTGCCTGGCACCGGGTGTGGGGACAGGCTGTTTGGTCACCCTGGTCACTGACCCTGTCCTCTCTCTCACTCCCCCCACGTTCCAACCAGCTTGATCCGTGGCCAGCATCTGGTAGCCAATTTATTCAGGCCCTCAGGTTTGTTTTGTTAAGGACTTTAAAATGGATTAAGAAATGTGCAAAGGGCTTGGTCATCACTTTTCCCTTTCGAGTGTACCTGAGCAATTGGATCAGGAAGTCCCTGCCTGCCTCTTCTCTGGCAGGTCAGCGGCAGTGGAACCTCTGTCTTCCCTGGCAGGGCCAGCACCGGTGGCTGGAGGTCCCAGGATGAGGCAGCTAGCTGGGGCTCAATCCCCTTCGAGCAATCCCTCTGGCCACATATCCTGGACCTGAGCCAGGACATTGAGGGGATGGTGGGGAAAAGGGACTTCTTTCTGTTCTCTGATTCTTCACCCCCTGTTCTATAGGGACTGTAAATGCCCAGGAGGCAGGGCCAGGACTTCAGTGCCCCAGCACATGGAGTGTCACTGCATGGCCCTATAAAGACTTGAGTCATGACGATGGGCTGAGAGGGAGGCCAACGTGCCTGTATACATCCATCTCTCTGGGTCTGTCTTCCACCCCCATCTCTGGTGCATCCTCAGACACGGCTCTCCTGGGAGTTCTTCCCCTGGAGAGGGTGTTTGATGTTGCTCTGATCTGAGATCAGGCACTGAAGAGAGAATGCTCATCTCAAAATGGGTTTAGAAGCTATTATGGATCCCACCGTGTCCCCCAAAAATGAGATGTTGAAGTTTTAGCCCCCAGAACCTCAGAACATGATCTTATCTTACCTGGAAATGGGGTCATTGCAGAAGTAGTTAGCTCAGATGAGGTAATACTGGCATAGGCTGGGCCCCTTGTCCAGTACAACTAATGTCTTTGTAAGAAGAGGACAGAGTCACTCAGAAGACAGCATGTGACGATGCAAGCAGAGGTTGGATTGCATCTGCAAGTCAAGAAACCCCAAGGATCACTGGCAAATACCAGAAGCCGGAAGATACAAGGAAGGGTTCTACCCTGTAAGTTTCAGGAAGAGCATGCCTGTGTCAACACCCTGATTTCATTCAGACTTCTGGCTTCCAGAACCGTGAGACAACACACTTTTCTTGTTTTCAGCCACTCAGGCTGTGTACTTTGTTATGGCAGCCCCAAGAAACTAAGACAGAGGAGAAACACTTCACTCTGGAGTACCCATCTGAGTCACGTTAACATTGTCCACTCCCTACCAATCCCCAAATCTTAGCCGGAGGTAATCGAGATAAAGTGACCAGAAGAGATATAACCCTCAGGAGGCTCAATAAAAAGAAAATAATTCCCAAGCTTCAATTTTCTTATTATTAGCTACAAATTACTTAAAGAAACCTTCCATTTGGTCATGTCACACGGTGGCCTTTCACCAGTCCCCTCGCCACCCAGGGAGGGTGGGCTCGATGGTGCTGGCTCTGGTGGAAGAGAAGCTTTTTGCTCCTGGATGGGACAGACTGTCAACGGTGCCAGTATGGCCCCGAGACTCATCGGTTACCCTCCAGTTTGTCCCACTCACCGCTCCACTCCCAGAAGGCCGGAGGTGGGGTCTGGTCATAATCAGGGCAAGGGGGCCTTGAGCGATGAGCCCCACTGGGATCTAGGGCAGAGATTATAATGGCCTGGGGTCACAGGTTGGTGGTCAGTAGACCTGGCTTTCGATATGTCTGCTGCAAATCCTCATTAGGGCCCACTCCTGGGAAATCTACAAAACATGTTTTCTCACTGAGTTAATGGGATTCAAATGATGTCTCAGCAAAACAGAAATTATTTCAGGTCACGAATCTTCAGAGTCAACTGAAGAATGCTCGACTCCCTGAATGTTAAATGTATGAATGCGGAGAGCACGGCAGTGATGGAGGTGTCCCATACTATGCAGCGCATCTCTAGCCTGCCCTAAGTGCCCTGGCTGGTCCTGGATGTGCAGACCTTTGCTCTGGATCATGCCTGGGGGCTCTGCTGTACTTCTCTCATGCTTTCCACCAACCCAGAAAAAACTCAGCTCTCCTAACACCACACCTGAACAGTCTGAGAAACAAATTCAAGTCCTTGGTGACAACAATAAGCTTCATTTTGTTTACCTCTTAAATGCCATTCCAGGCACCAGTCCAGTTTACCGTCAGAACAGCTCTTTGATGTGGCCTTTATCTCCTTGTTACAGATGAGGACATAGCTGCTTAGAGAGGTTGAGGACTTGACTCAAGGTCACACAGCTAGTGAGGGGCAGAGCCAGAACACAAGCAAACCCCAGGCTGTTGACTCCAAAACCCCGATTCTGTCGGCTCTATCCCGACGGGGGCCTCTCTCTGCCCTCCTCTCAGGACAGCTGCCTACTTTCTGACAAGAGCCTTTTAGAAAAACCACAACTCTTAAGAATTTTAGGTACCGTGACGTGCTATGGATGGAAAATGTTGGAGCAGTTAAGTCCTTCTGGGGCAGCCTTTATGCCTATGAATTCAGAAAAGTCTCGATGCCTAGTTCTGGATCTATTTTTAGCTCCTCTCAATCTTGCTGGCGGCCCAGGCGTGGCCTGAAGTTCTGCTGGCCTCCTCGGGCAGAGCTGCCAAGCAGATTGAACCCTACCTATTGAAATGCTCACGGCGTTTGAGATGAGGTGCTTTTCCCAGTTAATTCTAACCTGTCACTATTCATTTTTTCCACTGAAGTCCAAATAGCAACGTGTCATCTCCCAAACAAAGGGCCTGCATTGACTTTCATTCCCCTCTTTGGGTTAGAGTCATTCAAGGTGCCAGAATCAGAGAGTTAAGGCTTGTGTTTGCATGTGAAGGGAAGGATCACGGGGTTACATAAATTATGGGGCACCTAGTCCATGGAAGGCAGCACAGCTATTAAAATTCCAGTGTGTTCATCAATATGGAAAGGCGTTTATAATATATTGTGGAGTAAAAGAACCATGTGTAGCATAACCCATTTTGCATTTTAAAATATATCTACATGTAAAAATTACCAGGAAGGCATATTCTGAAATAATTATAATTGTTATCACTGGGTGGTGAGATTCAGGGTGATTTCGTTTTCTTTTATCCACTTATCCGAGGTTTTTTTTTTTTCTTTCTAATATTTCCCTCAAATTAAATACATATTTGTTTAAATTCAAACACAATAAATTTACTGGTAAATGTGGAACTGTAACAGCAAACCATGGCCCTGATGTTCAGTGCATACTGGTTTCTCTCAAATCAGGTCACCATAAACTTACGTGTGAATGAATTTCTATTCAGGCCCACATTCTATTCTTTTTTTTTTTTTTTAATACCTAGTGTTCTATTTTGAAAACTTAAGACCCAGAGAAAAGTTGCAGGAATGGTACAATCAACACCCAAAGTCCTCGCACATAGGTGGAGGGACTGGTCGTGTTTTTGCCGCATTTGCTTTATTTATCTCTGTATGTTTTTGTATGTATTTTTTTAATGCTTTTTTTTAAACATTTATTTCTTTTTGAGAGAGAGGGAGAGAGACAGAGCACGAGTTGGGGCAGTTCAGAGAGAGAGGGAGACACAGAATCTGAAGCAGGCTCCAGGCTCTGAGCTGTCAGCACAGAGCCCGATGCGGGGCTTAAAATCATGAACTGTGAGATCATGACCTGAGCCAAAGTCTTACACTTAACTGACTGAGCCACCCAGGTGCCCCTGTTGTATGTATTTCTAACCCCCAGCATCTGACACTGTTTTCAGTAAGTGAATGAACGACTGTAATGGCAGGAAAGCCAGTATTTCAAGGGCAAGGAGTCTTGAGTAGGTGAAGGGACGCAAAGAGGTAGAGGCAATGGCTCTTGAAGTGACTGTCTCGTATGGTAAGGGGGAGAGATCCAGGATGACTCCCAGGGTCTGGCTTGGAACATGTGAGTGAGCACCAGTGCTGTTTTCCAAGATGGGGCACATGGGAGGAAGAGCCAGTGGCAAGGGGTGAGGAAAAGGGAGATGCTGACTTCAGTTTTGACATATTGCTGTCCAGTAGCCTACAGGATGTCCAAACGTAGATGCCCAGTGGGCAACTGACTAGGGCTCCAGAGCTCAGGGCCAGGGACAGGTCTGGATGTGGACATTTTGGAAACCTAAGAGTGATGTGGATGGTTGACCACTGTGCTGGCTGGCCTGGGCAGCCTTGTTCGTGCCTATATTCTAGCATATTAACTAATAGTTTTTCCTTTTCCTTGCCCAGTTTGGACAATAATTTATATGGCCACTCTAAAAAAGTGGAGGCCAGTTGCTTCCTGTTTTCACCAGATGCCACTCCCCAGCCTGGCTCTGTGGGTGTTTTATATTGTGTGCAGTTAAACTAGAGGTCTGTATCCTCTGTCCTTGGTATCTCCTGTTTTGCTTTACCTGGTACCTTCCAGGTAGGTGGTGCCCAAGAAACACCTGTCCTGTGCCTGTCCTGTGGTTGAGAGGTCCACAGGTCCCCATCCACTGAAGGGAGAGGGGGCAGGAGAGGTTCTGTGGGTTAACTTGCTGGAAGCTGGCAGAGTGAGATGCTCCCCTTAGACCAAGCCACTATTAGGTATGGGATTTAGGAAATGCCAGAGAGGTGAGGAAACTGAAACATTCTCTGTTCTCCTCATGGGCCCACGTTGCTCCCTTCCCTCACCCACTGCTGGGGCAGTGACAGCTGGAGTGTTGGTAAGACCTGTCCCCAACATAGGTCCTCAGAGACCCCGTGCCACCCAGCTCTGAATGAGTCTTTCTGGAGCCCATGCTGCTGCTGAGAGCCACATCCTGGTCCTGGGCAGATCTTTGGACAAGTCCTGTCAACCTCCACTTTCTGCTGTTCCCCCCACATGGGCTTTACTTCAACCAAACACCCTTTAAACACATCCTGAACACTTTTTAAAAAAAGTTTATTTATTTATTTTGAGAGAGAGAGAGAGAGAGAGAGAGAGAGAGAGAGAGAGAGAGAGATCACGAGCAGGGGAGGGGCAGAGAGAGAGGAAGAGAGAGAATCCCAAGCAGGCTCCACACCATCAGTGCAGAGCCCAATATGGGGCATGAACTCACGAACTGTGAGATCATGACCTGAGCCAAAGTCTGACACTTAACCGACTGAGCCACCGAGGCGCCCCACACCCTAAACACGTTTGCCTCTGCGAACAGGAATGCCTTTTCCCCGTGCCCTCATGCCTCTCAGTCTCATGTCTAACTGTTGAAATCTGTTCTTTGGGGCTGACTCAAATGTGACCTGGTGTCCCAGGAGACTCTCTTGGATCCCTCCCCACTGGACACAACACTCACTTCATCTGGAAAGTCCCAGTGACACCCACTGTCTTCCTCAGAGTTTCATCTGGACTCTTGCCTCACTCTTCAGAACTCTGGGTGGAGATACTTTCTTTTGTATTTTTTAAGTTCTCCACAATGCCAAACGTGGGGATAATTTTCCCATGCTGTGTACAGAAAGTGTGGGTACAAGAATGCAAACTGCCAAGAATTTAGTCTCCAGGTTAGAGGGCCCCATTGAGGGTTATGAAGCAGGGCATAGCAGAAGGAAGACAAAGTTTGGATTCATACATTCAACAAATATTTATTGACAAGTTGGACGTATTAGACATCGTGCCACATAATGGATTTACAGAACCAGTCGATGTCTTCAAGGACCTCAATATTTAGAGGCGAGAGGGAACAAGACATGCATGTAAGCAGAGTTACCAAACAATGCAGTAGGTACCATAATAAGGCAAGACTGTTATTACACTGTACAGCAAGAGTATACAGTGGTGTCAGGAAGGGCTTTACTAAGGAAGTAACATTTAAGCTGGGTCTTGAGGCATGCATAGAAGTTCTCCAGGTGTCCGAGAAAGGGAGCTGCTGGTAGAGGGAACAGTAAGAGCAAAGGAACTGAGCCCCAGAAATGATTGTGTAGGGGACTGGAAGAAATTCAGTGCAAGGAGGGAACATATAAGTGTGTGGGGGGAGCCAGAAAAATGCCAGGGAGATCAAGCAGGGGAGAAGGAAGGGAATCTGATATTGGAGGCAAAGGGCAGGTTTTTAAGGAGAGGGAAATTGTGGCAGCTGTAGCAGCAAGAAGAGTGGAAAAGAGGCAGGTGTGAACGTGCAGCTAGTCTCCATCCATGTATACCTGGGGCTGCCCTGAACTGGTCACGGCTGCTTTGCTTTGGATTATAGGTCTCTGCAGGGAGCTGCCTGCCTCACCCCTGAGTTGCCAGCAGCAGCTACAGATCCCAGGCCTCCTTACCCACTCTCCTGGAGGGGCACTTCTGGGGACAGAGACCTCGCAGGGCTGATTTCTGGGATGAAACCCCCTTTGCCACCAGCAGGAAGATGCCCGCGCCCTCAGGGGTGGGCAGATGGTGAGGCCTGCCTTCCAGCCGGGCAGCCGCGCTGGGCTGGCAGTGCCCTTTTGAGCGTGTGGGAGACAGCAGGGGCCCACAGGCCAATATCCGCCCTCCCAGGTGTCCACACTTGGCAGCCCCACCTGTCTCCAGCCAACTGTGTCCTTGCAGATGAAACTGGCAGAAGGAAGGAGCTGGGCTCCTAATTGGATTCTTGAATTTTTTTTAATCACAACTTGGATGTTTCCTGTTCTGTCCGTTCACACTGTCATTCCTTTTTTTTTTTTTTTTTTTTTTTTTACTACTTCTTAATGCTTCCTCCATGCCCTTGTCAGCCTGGGCTGCAGGGACTGCCCCCAGTCCCCAGCACTTACCTAGTCCTATTGGGTTGATGGGAGAGCAGGCATGGTTTCAGTCTTGTCGTGAGCATTTACACAAATGGAAAATGTCAGCATTTAATCCGTAAAGGAGCCCAGGCTTGGAAGTTCCAAAAGCAAATGTTTGAAGGTGGAGGGTGCTTTCTCTGAGCACAAGTCCAGGAAAGAAAGCTGGTGTCCTGTCAACTCATGTTCCTCCCATTTATTTACGTGTAAGACCCTCTTGAAGACTTAGAAGACACCCTGCCCTTCTGGAGCTTCTAAAACAAAAAGACAAATTCACAGCCTATTACATCCCAAAGCCCACATCAATGTGCTGTCAGGCAGGCAGGGAGGGTTTGGTGGAGGAAGGGCTCACTGTGAATTGGGTTGGGAACCAGCCCTGGGGTGGTGGGGGTGAGGGGGTGGGCCCAACTGAGACACTTCCTAGAGAGAGACATATGAGGAGTGACAAGTGCATGTCAGGCTATAGTAACTGTGCGACCAAAGGCTAAAAGAAGAGCCCGGGGGCATGGGTGGCAGGCTGGAGGGTGGTGGACAGACTCAGGGAGCCTTGAATGCCTGTCCAGGGAGTTAGGCTCTTCTGTGTATAGGAGAGGTGAGAGGTGGCACAGGTCTGTAGGTGCATTCGATCCTGGCCCTGCCGCTAATCATCTTGAGCCCTGGGCAAAGTGTTCCTCCCTCTGGGCCAGGTGGCAGGGGTGGACAGGGACAGGAGCTGCTGATTAGGAGGACAAGGGTGCTCTTTAACAAATACACACGTCTAGTGCTAGACATACTGGTGAACATCTCTGGGGCATGGTCTGGACATGTCTTTGTTTTAAAAGATACTGCTGCTTCTTTTGTCTACACTGGATGCCTTCATTTCCAAGATCCCGTTAGCTCTAAAATGAACATGTTTCTGAGGTTTGAGAGGATGGTAATGTAGCGAAGGAAAAACTTTTCCTCTACCCTCTTAGGTTCAGTGGCTAGATACTGCGTATTAAACTGATGCACATGTGAGGCAGTGCTCAGTGATGAGTAACTCCAAAGGGTGGTTAGAATTTGGGCCTTATATACCGAACTTAATAGGAAAGACGATGGGTTTGTCTTTAGGAAAGACAAATGGGTTTTTAGAACAAATGGGAAACAAGAAAGTGTGATGATGTTTGTTTATGCAGATGTGAGTGATCTCTCTGTCTTAAGAGCCAGTAGAACTTCCCCTCAGGGAGGGAACTGATGGCATGTTTGCTCTTGATCTGTCTCCCAGGAGTAGACCAACACCAAAGAGGGAATTTATGCAGTCCTCATTTCTCAGAAGTTTCTGCTTTTAGTCAGATAAGAGAAGCTCTGAGAAGGCTTTTATCTGCATCTGTTGAATCTCAAAGATCTTTTGCTTAAAATAATCTTTTACCAACACTGAGGGTCTGAATAGAGCCCCACGGTGAAATGGCTAACATGAAGGAATTCTCGGCCAGCCTGGAGCTAACCTTCACAACCATTGGAAACCAATGGCTGAAGATTCATTCTCACTGAGTAGACCACACATCTGAATTGCTGGAGTTATATGGATAATTGCAGGACAAAGTTGATGCTGGGGGTTGGAGAGACATTTTGGGGGCTAAATGATCCAGATAATTGCAGTGGTGGTGATGCCCTCCCGGCATGCCCTGGGGTGGTGGGAGCACATTAGTCATGGGTTGGGGTGAGGAGAGGTGGTTGAAGAACAGGGAATAAATAAAAGGAATGAGCAGTCCTGTCTCAAGCAGGCCTGCGAGGGCGGGGGGGTGGCTGCCAGCATCCCAGGCAGGGAGACATGAGTCACACCCTGAGACGCTGACCTGCCAGAACCCAGCCTCTCTAGAAGGAGGGAGGAGGAGGCAGGCTCTGGAGATTCCAAATGTCAGGCTTTGCCTCTTGCTAGAGCCTTGAGCTTGAGATCTTTGTCATCCCTCATCATCAACCTTTGCAAAGCTATATGACTAACTGACCTCTGTTCGTAGGTCTTCTGCTGCTCTTTATCCTTAAACCATCAGAAGCTCTACACCTGACCTTAAGGACTACAGCCACCCAACCACCGACCACTGTCCTGGGCTGCAGTAACCAGAGTACCCTTACCTTTGGAGCTGCCCCATGGGACTGTTGTCTCTTCTAGACGGTGGTTTGTGACATTGGGAGGGAGGAATGACTTTTCACTGTGTTCTCAGCAGCCTGCTTCTCCCCAAGACCTCCTCGTATGGGACCCCTGGACCTTCTAGGAGGTCTTCTGCCCAGAGACAGGAGGACTTCTCTGATATTCTAAGGAGAATATCCAGACCACCCCCCCCCCTGCCCCCCGAAAGTGTGGGCAGTTCTCAGAGCAACTGAAAAGCTAGCTGTTGCTGAGTGGCATTGCCAGACACCATGTCCTGCCCCAGGGGCCAGGATCACTCCAGCTGAGAACAGCCACAGCCCTTTCTTACCTCTGGGACCCACTTGCAAGGGAGCCAGAGGCCAGAGTCACTATTGGGTCCGCTCCTACCCTTCTAGATCTTCCTGTTATTGAGTGCTAGACTTACTGGCCCCTTTTGTTCTCGGCTCTGTGTTCCGTGACCTCCTAGGTCACAACCTCACCCCACCCAGCCTGGCCCCCATCCCTCACCTAGGTCAGTGCCTACCCCCTGCTCTCTGCCCTGGCCTCAGGCAGATCTGGAGCTTGGGGCCCAGTGCTGCAGGCTTCTGCCTTTGCCGGGGTCAGCCTGGGTGGAAGCTGAAGATGAAAGTCTTTTGCCAACCCTGGCAGAGATGTGCCGAATCGTCTAAAGTAATTGAAGCCATTTTCTGCCTGTGTGAGGGATTTTTATTCCCAGAGATTCTGCCTGACCATTTGGGGCAGCCCTGTTTGGCTAGCTGAGGGTTCATATTTTTTCCCACAGCTGGATGTTTAGTGTCTATGCACTTGCCTTTTAAAAATGTCATCGTCCAGAATAGCTCTGTTTCATTTTGTGTTCGATCTCCCTTTTTATCTTTAAGTGGGAAATGGGGAGACCAGCATGAGGAAGCAGTCATGAGGTTCATCGGTGTTCAAAGCAAGAAACGTGAGAATGCTTCTCCCCCCCCTCCCCCCCGTTTGCCCCTGCACGTGCTTTCCAGAACTAAAGAGCAGAGCTTGTATCCCAGCCTGGGATGGGCCCCTTGACCTTGAACCAGGCAAGGCTGACAGCCCTAGAACAGGGGCAGCTGCTGTGAAATAATTCAGAGACCTTATTGCAGAGCAGAGAAGAGCTGGAGGGAGACAGGATGCTTTGCCTCCACAGCCTCTAGCTTACAAAGCACCTAGAATTCCCTGGGATGGCAAAGAGGAGCCATTTCCCCCCAGGCTCACCCCTTGGTGAGCTCCCTCCATGCCAGCACTGCGATGTGGCAGGCGATGTGAGATTCTCGCTGAGGTCAGCTATCTGAAGCAATGGTCACAGCCATGTGAGGTCACTAAAGCTACATTTAAATAAATTTAAATGAAGTAAAGTTTAAATATCAGTTCCTCAGCCGCACTAGCCTCATCTCGAGTTCTCCATGGCCACGTGTGGCTGGCGGCTGCCTTTAGGCCATTAGGCAGTGCAGATACAGAACATTTCAGTCATCACAGGAGGCTGTCTTAGAAAGGGCTGTGGGTTTTGGGAGAGGCTCGACAGAACTCATTGAATCAGCTTTATAATGAACTATCTATAAAATCGATGCTGCTATGTGTCTCTCTGACCTTGGATAGACATTCATTCTACAGACTGTCCCAAGCTTCGTTCTGAACTCAGGGAACTGTGGCCTTGTGATGCGTCCCTTCCAGAAAGAACAGGTAGCATGCCTCTGGTAACCAGACAGACTAGGCAACTCTCGGATCAACTACCAGCCTGACATTTCACTGCCCAAATGAATACCTCTGTGTCCAGCGGTGACACTTCTTACTTGGCCATCCTTCTGTCCCATTGATACTGAATAACTGGTTCACACTGGATTCTCAGCCCCTCGGCATCACCCCTGCCTTCCCCAAGCACCATCACCCCAAATAAAATAATCTGTTAATATCCTAGGTGCAGTCCACAAAGCTCCTGCATCAGAATTACTCGGTGGGGAGGGGCTTGTTTAAAATGCAAATTTCTCAGCCTCACTCCAAGCCAATGGAATCAGAATCTCTGGGGTGGGAGCCACTGCTAGTGAGAAAGCAGCTCAGGAACCACCCGGAGAGTCCCTGGAAATGAGAAATCACCGCCTTTTGCATTCTAGGGTCTCTGATATATTGCAGACCAGACTGCTCAAGGGCTGAGAGCCAGATAGATGCCGGTGGCTGGTGAGGGCTGGGGTGTGTGAGAGAGATGTGTCCCACCCCCAGTGTACACACACAAGTCAGTACACATGCACACTACTGGCCCGTAAGGTCTGCTGGGTAATAACAGAACCTCACCTAAGAAAAGCCTGCTCCAGTCCTGATCTTGGCAGTCAGGGATGAGCGCCTGGCATTCTCCCACTCTCCTGCTGCATGGACTCCCCGACCAAGGTCTCTAGGACCTGCCTCAGAAAGACTATTTTCCTTTTCTCTAAATCAGGGCTTCACCACCTTTATTGGCCCTTGCCTCACTTTGGTGAGCACAGAACTCTACCTTTGGGATTCTAGTGTGCCGTTGTCTCCCTCCGTGTCTCCCCTCCCAAATATTCTGGAGTTTGTGTTACAAAAATAAAGCTTCTTCCACATTTTCCAAATGTAAAATTACATGCACATAATACTTAACAGAGCATGAAGGTATAGTTCATTACTGGAAAGAAAGTCATACTCAAAGAGCAGAGTTTCTCCAGCTCACAGTGAATCAGAATCCCCTGCAGGGCTTGTTAAACAGATGGCTGGGCTCCACCCCCAGAGGCTGATTCAGGAGGTCCGGGGTGGGGCCTGAGAATTTGCATTTCTCACAAGTTTCCAGGTGGTGCTTTTGCAGCTGGGTGGGGGGATCACACTTGGAGAAACACAGATCTAGAATGATTATCCTCACATACTCCCTGCCTAGAGCCGGAGGAATGGCCAAGCCTTTCTTTAAAACACCCAGCCAGGGATATCTCGTGGCTCAGTTGGAGGAGCATGTGACTCTTGACCTCGGAGTCGTGAGTTTGAGCCCCACTTTGGGTATAGAGATTACTTAAATAAATACAACTTAAAAAAGTAATGAAATAAAATAAAAACACCCAAATAATCAATTACATGGGGCCCCTCCTCTCTCTAGTCTCCCTCCCTCTTCAGACTGGAGCATCTATAAGGCAAACCAACCCTATTTCTGTCTCTCTCTCTTTTTTTTAATAATTTTTTTTTTAAATTACATCCAAGTTAGTTAGCATATAGTGCAACAAGGATTTCAGGAGAGATTCCAGTGATTCATCCCCTATGTATAATACCCAGTGCTCATCCCAACAAGTGTCCTCCTTAATGCGACTTACCCATTTAGCCCACCCCCCAAGACCCCCCTACAGCAACCCTCTGTTCTCTGTATTTAAGAGTCTCTTGTCCCCCTCCCTGTTTTTATATTATTTTTGCTTCCCTTCCCTTATGTTCATCTGTTCTAAGTCCTCATATGAGGGAAGTGATATGATATTTGTCTTTCTCTGACTAATTTCGCTTAGCATAATAGCCTCCAGTTCCATCCACGTAGTTGCAAATGGCAAGATTTCATTCTTTTTGATTGCTGAGTAATACTCCATTGTATATATACACCACATCTTCTTTATCCATTCATCCATCAATGGACATTTGGGCTCTCTCCATACTTTCGCTACTGTTGATAGTGCTGTTATAAACATTGGGATGCATGTGCCCTTTCAAAACAGCATACCTGTATCCCTTGGATAAATACCTAGTAGTGCAGTTGCTGGGTCATAGGGTATTTCTATTTTTAATTTTTTGAGGAACCTCCATAGTGTTTTCCAGAGTGGCTGCACCAGTCTGCATTCCCACCAGCAGTGCAAAAGGGATCTTCTTTTTCCGCATCCTCGCCAACATCTGTTGTTGCCTGAGTTGTTAATGTTAGCCATTCTGACAGGTGTGAGGTGGTATCTCATTGTGGTTTTGATTTGTATTTTCCTGATGATGAGTGATGTTGTGCATGTTTTCATATGTTGGTTGGCCATCTGGAGGTCTTCTTTGGAGAAGTGTCTATTCATGTCTTTTGCCCATTTCTTCACTGGATTATTTGGTTTTTGGGTGTTGAGTTTGATAAGTTCTGTATAGATTTTGGATACTAACCCTTTGTCTGATATGTCATTTGCATATGTCTTCTCCCATTCTGTTGGTTACCTTTTAGTTTTGCTGATTGTTTCCTTCACCATGCAGAAGTTTTTATTTTGATGAGGTCCCAATAGTTCATTTTTGCTTTTGTTTCCCTTGCCTCCAGAGACGTGTTGAGTAAGAAGTTGCTGTGGCCAAGGTCAAAGAGGTTTTTGCCTGTTTTCTCCTCTAGGATTTTGATGGCTTCCTGTCTTATGTTTAATTGTGAGTTTTGGGTTTATTTCTGTGTATGGTGTAAGAAAGTAGTCCAGGTTCATTTTTCTACACGTCACTCTCTAGTTTTCGCAGCACCATTTGCTGAAGAGACTGTCTTTATTCCATTGGATATTCTCTCCTGCGTTGTCAAAGATTAGTTGGCCATATGTTTGTGGGTCCATTTCTGGGTTCTCTATTCTGTTCCATTGATCTGAGTGTCTGATTTTGTGCCCCAGCGCTGTTCTCAATAACACTGATGGCCTCTCCAGGTGAACCTCCACATTGTTATTCTGACCAAGTCTGTCCCTGCAAAAGATGTCATCCACATTGGCTAGCCCAGAAGGGAGAAAGGATAGGGAAGAAATGAAGAACACTTTCTTGCCAAAATAATACTGAACACAGGTTTCAAACTCCACATGTACGAAGTGTGTGTTGAGTGTGGTATGGTGCATGGTGTTTTGTGTGTGTGTGTGTGTGTGTGTGTGTATGTACCTGCACAGTTGGCGGGGGGCGGGGCACATGTGCTCACATGTGTGTTTACTGCTCTTTAGATTTCTGGGCACAACGTATAGTGAACCAAAGCTGAAAAGTCATATGGTGAATCAGAATAGTACTGATGGAGAATGCAGGCCTCCTATCCCAGCCAGGGCCTGGATGGAAACAGCCGCATAGCTCACGTATTTATTTGGGCCTTGGTGTCTCAGCAGTGAAGATGTGGAGTATATGAACAAAAGATGGAGAACTTTTTCTGCTCTATATTTATAGGTTTCAACTTTTCCCGTGCAATCTATCTTGAGCTGTCCCCATAAAGCAGGCAAGCAGCCTCTGACACTCACATCTTGTTAGAAGTTCTACACTTTTTTTTTTTTTTGCCCCGAGAAACAATCTAGTTCTCTGCCAGCAAGGCTGTCAGGCAGTAACGGAGTGCCTGAGCTCATTCAGTTGTTTATGGGGCTTTCTCTGAGATCTTAAGCCCTTTTCCACAGATGGGAAAAGTGATGAAAAATCTCTCAGGAACAACCATGAGTGGCTCATCTGTCCTCAGCTGTCCTCATGTCACTGTTTGTTTCGTATCTATCATGCTGCTTAGCTAGTCTCACCTGGCTGGTCAGTCTCACCTGGACAGTTACACTCAGTTATAGGAACTTCGAGAAGAGAAAGGCCCGTATGGCAAAGGACTCTAAATGATGCCTTATGGGGAAAAAGACACAGGAGGAGTGGAAGGTGTAATCCAGAGGAGTGTACTCAGGGAGGCACTGCCCTGTCTTCAAATATCCAAACAGCTATTACATGGAAACATCTTGAACTTGCTTCCTGTGCTCTCAAGGGAAGTTCTGACTGGTTAAGCCAGGTTATTTGCCAGGGTGTCCTTCTCTGCAGGCGTCTCATGTTAAGTGTCCCTGGAAGCCTTTTCTCTCTCACCTCCCTCTCTGGGCAAAATTACTGCTTCTCATGGTTTTAAATGTCATCTTTGAGCAGGTGATTCCCAAATGTTTATCTCTAGCCCAGATCAGTTTTCTAAAATGTAAACTTGTACGTTCAGCTGCCGGCTCACATCTCCACTTGATGTCTCTTTGACATCACCAACGTAATATGTGCAAAAGTGAGCTCTCGATCCTCCCCACACCAAATCTTGTCTTCCCACAGCTTTTCCCATCTCAGTAAATGGCACCAGCCTCCACCCAGTCATCAAGTCAGGAACCTGGGAATCATTTCTGGCATCTCTTTCTCATTCATACCCCACATCCAACCCATTACCAAGCTCTGTTTATTCTCCTTCCAAAATATGCATTGAGCTCCTCTACTTCCCTCACCTTGAAACCCACAACCCCCATTCAAGCCTCTGGCAGGCACTATTCCACACTTCTCCAGCCGGTCTTCCCTGCCTCTGACCCATCCCACATAACAGCCACAGAGACATTGGAAGCCCCATGTCTAATCAGGTCGCCCCCTGCTCAAACCCTTCAGTGGTGTCCATTTCAGTTAGAATATAGTCCAGGCTCCTTCTGGCACCTGCAGGGCCTCCCGCTCTCACCTCCACTGCTACCACTATCCTCATCACTGTGCATTTGTGCCACACTGGCCTCTGGCAGCTCTTTCCTGGTCCCTCTGCGTTGGCTTGCCTCCTCCAAGGGTCCCCTCTACCCCCTGACTTCCACTCTGTCTTTGATTTTCATCTATGTGCCCCTTTCCCAAAGAAGCCATCTATTTTGTTTATCTCCTCGGCATAACAAACTACCTACAAACCTAGATGCTGAAAACAACCACCATCTTCTTATTTCTCACAATTCTGTGAAGTACCAGGGGCTTAGCTAGGCCATGCCTCTGCTGGTCTTGCCTGGGGCTCTCTCAAGTGGCTGCAGTCAGACAGCTGCTGGGGCTGAAACGTTCACAATGTCACCATGCCTACACTCACATGTCTGGCATCTTGGCAGGAACATCCCAGCTGGGACACCAGGAGGGCTGGGCCTCTCTGTGTCACCTTAGGGGCTTGCCCTCTCTGCATGGTCTTCCAGCAGGATGGCCCAATGGATTGGGACCTGGAATGATCCCATTAAAAGTCTTGTTAGAATAGCCATGGATATGAATATCTGTCAGCATGACTAAAAGGTTCCCAGGAGTGATGGTGCAGAATAGAGTAAATGAACCAGACTTTGGAGTCTGACGTTCAAATCCCACCTCTACCATATGTGATTCTTGCTTATTAATTAAGGCTGTTTTGGTTGCCAGCAGTAGAAAGGATTCGGGCTAGCTCAAGCACAAAAGGAAAATTTGCAGTAAGGATCACACGCAGGACTGACGGCAGCAGCAGTCAGGGCCCTTGCTCCCAAGTGCTGCCCGTAACCTGTCTCAGCCTCAGCAATCCCCCATCTTGGTGTTTCTCATCCTTTAGTTTCAAGTCTCACATCTGCATGTCCCTCCACATGCTGTTTGACCTGCTTGGTTCCAGCATCAGATTCCTGGTCAACCAAGGAAGGCCAGGGCACAGAGTCACGGCTGCTGGGCCCCCCTGAGAACGGAGGGCATGGCCAAAAAAGGAGGTCAGTGTGAGACCCTTGTAGACTCCAAGCAGGGTTCAAGGACACTAGTTCAAGTTACTGATAAGCCTTAGTTTCCCTCACATACAAAGTAAGATAATCTACTTCTCAAAGTTATTTTAAGGATTAATCAAAACAATGTCTGAAAGTGCCTTACACGTAGTGAATGCTAAATTCATGGTAAGCGGCATTAATGTTTTCAATATAGCAACATTACTGCTACCAGACAAATGAACAAAGAGTTAATAGCTTCAAAACATTATCACCGTCTTCAAGGTTCTGTGTTCATCCTGTACTTGCTTTGTCCCATGCTGGAATTAGCTGTTTCTCTAAGGAGCACTCATTCCTTGGAGGTAGTATGGGAAATGGTATCCAGAAGCCAGTTCCAGTCCCTAGATGTGCTCATTGCCAGTGGGATGTCACTGCTTCCAGAAGCCCTTAGGGGACAGAACTAGAGAACACGCACATCTGTTTGTGTCCACGCTTATTTCTATCTCGCTGTATATGGGAAATCACGCGTTCACACCGATACTTCTAATCCCAATCACCACAGTGTTTATTCTAGTATTCTCTTTTTCCTTAATTGTTAACTTCCTAATTTTGACGGCTCTGTTGTGGTTATGAAGAAGAATGTTATGAAGGAGAATTATTTGAGAGAAATACTAAGGTATTTACCTAGCGGGAGTCATGAAGTCAGCAATTCACTCTCAGATAATTCAGGGGAAAAAGTGTTCCTTGAACCATACTTGCAATTTTACTTCAAGTGTGAGACTTTTCAAAATAAATGCCTTAAAAGCAAAATCAGTCATACACAAATAACCCTATACATGCATCATTTCCTCCATGGCAGGCATTTTCCTAAAAGAAGAGATGCTGTGTCACAAGCCCTAAGCATATGGTGGAGCCTGGGTGGTTCAGTTGGTTGAGCATCCGACTCTTAGTTTCGGCTCAGGTCATGATCTCACAGTTCGTGAGACTGAGCCCCGTGTCAGGCTCTGTGCTGACAGCAAGGAGCCTGCTTGGGATTCTCTGTCTCTCTCCCTCTCTCTCTGCCCCTCCCCAGCTCTCTCTTTCCCAAAAATAAATAAATATTTTTTTTAAAAAGGCCTGGGCATTCATAATTTTAATGAATGTTGCCCATATTGCTCTCCATAGCACTGTTACCAATTTATATATACTCCTGCTTAGAGACAGTGGGAGGCCTGTACCCTCCTTAATACAGTATCTTATCAAATTTTAATTTTTAAAAATAATTCAAGTGGTGAAAACTATTCTCTTATGTAATTTTAATTTGCATTTCTCTTATTGTGAGTGAGTCTGAATGTCTTTCAGAAAGACTTAGAAGCCAGTTGCATTTTCCTTTCCTTGAATGGTCAGTGCACAATCTTTATCCATGTTTTTATTTTTATTTTTTCCCCCCATGTTTTTATTGCTTATTGTTCTTTTATTATTGTTATCATTATTGATTTAGAGATGAGAGGAATTAAGCCAAAATGAATAGTAAATATTTTTATTTTTTTTAAATGTTTATTTATTTTTGAGAGAGATAGAGAGAGTGTGAACAGGGGTGGGCAGACAGAGAGAGGGAGACACAGAATCCAAAGCAGGCTCCAGGCTCTAAGCTGTCAGCACAGCGCCCGATGCGGGGTTTAAGCCCACAAACCATAAGATCATGACCTGAACAGAAGTCAGATGCTTAACTGACTGAGCCACTCACACACCCCATAAATATTTTTCTTAATTTGTCATTTGTCTTTGGACTTTTTGGAGATAGTTTTTGTCACTCAGATAGTTTTTATTATTATGTAGTCACATTTATCACTCTTTTTTGCTTTATTTATTTATTTTTTGTAAACTTTATTTTATTAAAAAATTTTTTTTTATTTGAGAGACACACGTGCACACACATGCACGAGTAGAGGAGGGGCAGGGGGTGGGGGAGAGAGAGAGAGAGAGAATCCCAAGCCTGACGCAGGGCTTGATCCCGTGAAATCAATTCCTTTTTCCCCACTGTTTCAACATGCTGCCTTTACTGAACACTGAATTCTTCTATGTATTGGGGTCTATTTCAGGAATTTCTGCTCTTGTCCATGATCTGCCACAGGTACTCTCTAGAGATATGGCTGGAGAGTCCCATCTCTTCTGGTTCTCACCCGTGTCTCTGGCCACTCCTTCTCAGCCTCAGATGACTGGATCCAGGCTCTCCTCCCCTCCCTCCTGTGTCTCAAGGCACCCACCACCTGCTCCATCCTGGTACCTTTCCCTTCTCTCTCTCTCTCTCTCTCTCTCTCTCTCTCTCTCTCTCTCAGGCGGGTCTCTCCAGCTTCACTGCAAAGACCCTATGTGCCTGGATGGTACGTAGTACTTACTTCTCTGGCCCAGATCTCTCCCTCATGTCTAGACTCCTGTCCTCTGAGTCTCCACTTAGATACCTGCTTCCCCCACAAAGTTCCTCCAGAAATAGCAGCTCTGTTCATTCCATGGCTTAACTCAAAAATATTCAAGTCTTGACTCCTATCTTCTCCACATTCACTCTATCAAGTCCTGTCAGCTCTGCCCTCAGATACACCCAGAATCCAAACAGCTCCCACCACCTTCATCCCTGCCCCCCTGACTCTTACTTAGACTATGGCAGTAGCTACCTAATTGGTCTTTCTATAGCGGCCCTGATTCCACTTCCCTTAGATTTAAAAATCTTAGTAGGTTCATGTCCTCCTCTGCTCAAAGCACTCCAGTGGCTCTCAAAGTCCCACAAAGGTCCCCAAAGTCTGCTTGAGCTGTGCCTCCCCTCAGACCTTTATCCCCTCCCATGCACCCATTTGATTGCTGAGTTCCAGTCACACTGGTCTCCCTTCTGTTCCCTGAATATGCCAAGAGGACTTCTGCCTCATGGCCTTAGCACATGCTCTTTCCTTTACTTACAAGGCCCTTCCCCCAGTTTTACACATGGCTCTCTCCTTCACCTCCTTCAGGTCTCCACTCATAATGCCACCTTCTTGAAAGGTCTTCCCTGAAAATTGTATATAAAATAGAAACCCTATCCTGCACCCTTACCTTCTATCCTTGTACCCTGTTCTTACCAACCCTGAAATGTTACAAACAGTATTTTTTATAAACAGTATAAATGGTATTTATGTGTTTATTATATACCTATTCTTGCTAGCATGTAAGTCCCCATGAGGGCAGGGGCTTGTTATTTTCCTTTACTGACATTCTTCTGCATCTAAAAGAGTGCCTGGCAAAACTCTGGAAAGCAGTGTGGTGTTTCCTCAAAAAATTGAAAATAGAATTACTCTATGACCCAGCAATTGCTCTACTAGGTATTTATCCAAAGGATACAGGAGTGCTGATTCAAAGGGGCACATGCACCCCAATGTTTATAGCAGCACTATCAACAATACCCAAAGTATGGAAAGAGCCCAAATGTCCATCAGCTGATGAACAGATAAAGAAGATGTGGTATATATATATGCTACTTGGCAATGAAAAAGAATGAAATCTTGCCATTTGCAACAATGTGGATGGAACTGGAGAGTATTATGTGAAGTGAAATAAGTCAGAGAAAGATAGATATCCTATGATTTCACTCATATGTGGAATTTGTGAAACGTAACAGAAGACCATAGGGGAAGGGAAGGAAAAATAAGATACAAACAGAAAGGGAGGCAAACTATAAGAGACTCTTAAATACAGAGAACAAACAGAGGGTTGATGGGGGTGGGGGGTTGAGGGGTGGGAAAAATAGGTGGTGGGCATTGAGGAGGGCATTTGTTGGGATCAGCACTGGGTGTTGTATGTAAGTGATAAATCACGGGAATCTACTCCTGAAGCCAAGACTACAACGTATGTCAGCTAACTTGACAATAAATTTTTTAAAATAAAATAAGATTAAAAAAAGAGTGCCTGGCATATACTAAGTCCATCATAAATACTTGTTGACTGACTGACTGACTGAATGAATGAATGAATGAATGAATGAGTGAGTGAATCTGTTATGCTCTAGTAGTGCAATGTTTTAATTATTGTTGCTTTATAATACCTATTTTTCATTTACAATTTCATTTACAATTACAATCAAGATGCCATTGATCGTAAGGTCCACTATGATTTCATGTACCAGTGGGAAAGAAGTGTAACCAATAACTACCAATTAAACCATAACAAAGTGCTTAAAATTTAAAATTTATGCTTACTGAGAGAGCACTTTTAGACTTATGTAGACATAGAAGTTCATCAAATCTTACACTTGGACATACATAAGAAAGAAAAGATAAGTAAAATAAATTGGCTAAGGTAGTTCTGAAATGTCTTCATATTCCTATTTTGATTCTGACCATTGATGTCCTTGTTTTCCAACAAGTACTGTCCTCTGTATCTTCACAAGTGTAAGTTTGATGATGTAGCATTTCTTAAAAGAATACCCCACTATTGACACAGGATTTTCTTCCGAGTCGCTGACAATCTCAGCCAGTGTTGATGTGCATGGACAGGTGATGACAACTACCTACTGACTGCCTTCCCTAGCGTCCTCACCTCCAACTAACTGAGAGTAAGGGCTTCAGCGTATGAATTTTAGGGGGACACAAACATTTAGTCTATACCACTAGGGAACAGAACCCTGGAGGGAAAACATCCTACTCTGTTGGGTCACTGTGGAAAGTAAGTATTCCCCAGACACCTACACCAGGTCTGAGCTCGACACCAGAGGATGATCAAGTTGAAGGATTTATCAGTGACTGAGGCCGGCAAGATTTGTTGCTGGCAGGAGAAATCCACTGTCTAATTGTGAACCTCGGCATCCTAGAATTATGGGGCAAAGCCTGTTTTCGATTCGTTTTGAGCTTCTCTCTGAGGCAATTCTAGCCAATTAAGCCGACTCTGCAGGTTCCCGGGCAGTGAGGGCTTTGTGTATGGGCTATATTTAGCGCCCATGGCAGGTGGACATCTGCCACACTGCGCCCAGCACTACCTTGCTCACCTCTCCAGCAGTGTCAAGATGACACCTGAGGGCTTATGTGGCAACGTGGAGCCTCCCCACACCTTGCACTAACCCAGATGCCTCCCTCCTAGCCCCAGTGGCTTTGCCTCAGGTGGCACAGTGCCTTTTTTATGGGCACTGTGCTCTGGGTCTGCTGGGTTTTTAAGGGCCTGTAGAAAAATACTTGAAACCTGAATTTAAAATGTATGGCTCCTGGGGCATCTGGGTGACTCGGCCAGTTGAGCATCAGAGTCTTGATTTCAGCTCAGGTCATGATCCCAAGGTCATGGGATTGAGCCCTGGAGCCCTGCAGCTCTGCATCAGGCTTGGTGCGGAGTATGAGCCTGCCTGAGATTCTTTCTCTCTCTCCCCCTCTGCCCCTCTCCCCTGATCATGCTCTCTCTCTAAATAAATAAATTAATTAAAAATAAAATGTATGGCTCCAAGAGACAGAAATTTCTAAATTGAAATTAGTAAATGTTAATTAAATGCCCAGAAAATGTCAGTGGGCACCTACAATTGAACTCCACTATTATATAAATGTCTAATAAATATGTGGTTATATTAGTATATATTTTATATCATATATTTAGTTTTTAAAAAGCTAAAATGTAAGGGTGCCTGGGTGGCTCAGTCGGTTAAGCATCTGACTCTTGATTTCAGCTCAGGTCACCACCTCATGGTTTGTGAGATTGAGCCCCTCATCAGGCTCTGTGCTGACAGCATGGAGTCTGCTTGGGAGTCTCTGCCTCCCTCTCTCTCTCTTCCCCTCCTTGTTCTCTGTTTCTCTCTCTCAAAATAAATAAATAAACTTAAAAAAATTTTTAAAGAGTTAAAATATATAAAATCCCTTTCAAATTTGCTAGAGCAAAGAGATATATTTAACATGGGGTATAGTTGCATTTTAATATTTGGTATGAAGTGAGATATGTCCCCTAATGTCAGCACGCCCAGGGCCTGGTCCAGGCAGATGTGTTTTCTAATGGCCATGAGACCCTGACCTCTGGGCAAGGCCTGATTCCCACTCAACCTGCTGCCTAGTTTGTGAGGACGCTTAGCTTGGCCCAGGACGATCCGGGCACGACCCGGACCCTAACGCTCTACAGCAGTGCCTCTCACAATGTCCTCCAGGAGCCACTTACAACGTGTGGAACGCTTGTTAGACATGCAGACCAAGTGCTGAAGTGTAATGCCCTGTGCGTGAGCATGAATTCAGAGAAGGGAACAATCTCTGGCTGATGAAAGTGGTTGATTCAGTCTGTAGCCTGAAGAATGACTAGCCACTGGGGAATTGTCCATGAATTAAGGGAAGGCAGGCTAGGTGGGAGCACAGCATAAGCAAAGGCACTGAGGCAGGAAATGGACATCATGAATTTATTAGTAAGAGAGGAGAGTGATCTGGATGGAGCAGAGAGTGCTTGTGGTTTGAGGTAGAGGTAGTAAGACAATGTAATTGGGTGATATCTAATTAAAGAGGACCTTAGAAGCCAGGCAGTGATGTTGTTTTGGTGGGTTGTCAATAAGGAACAAGGTGAGTGTTAAGGTGTCTGATTATGATGAAAGCACAACTTTAGGAAGCATAATTTAGGGGTAGCATGTAAAATGGCTTGGTCTGGGGAGAGTCTGAAGGTAGAGTCCTGAGCCTTGGCGTAGTGAGAACCTAAAATAAGATCTTGGTAATAGGAGTGGAAAGGAGGCAGAGTTTTGAGTATTATTATAGAGGAAAGGAAGATATAGGATGAGGTAAAGAGATGGGTCTGCATCTCACTTTCTCCATGCACAGAATGAGGGTGTATGGGTTAGCATCTGTCCCACCTATCCCCCAGCACTGTGTTGAACATCATGGGATTTGATGGATAGGAAAGTACTCTGACAGGAGAGAAGGTGTAGACACTGAAGGGATTACTATTGTAGGAACAACTCACTTGGTGAGCAGTGTTTATTTTAGGACAGAGGGAGCTAAGGCTGAGAAGAGACTAGAGGATATTTGGGGACATATCTGCCCAGCTCCGCATCCCTCTACCCCATTTCATCCCTCATGGATCTAAAATCCAACACCTCAGGGTGCCCAGGGTGGCTCAGTTGGTTGAGCATACAACTTCTGGTCAGGCCGTGATCTCATGGTTCATGAGTTCAAGCCCCATATCGGACTCCCTGCTGTCAGCGAAGAGCCTGCTTCAGATCCTCTGTCCCCCACTCTCTCTGCCCCTCCCCTGCTCGTGCTCTCACTCTCTCTCAAAAATAAACACTAAAACAAACAAACAACATTAAAAAATAAAATAAAATCCAACACTTCTCTCTTCCCCTCTCTTTGTCCATGCCCCGCAGTTACCCAGCTGCAATCTGGGCTCTTGACTCCATGAGTCCTGGGGAGCCTGAGATCGCCCCCTCCTGTTCTGTTCACTACAGGCACACAGCAATCAGGAGACTGTGCTGGGGGAACACTTGCCCTGGCCACCCGTGGCCACTACTGCTGTGGTCTGAGTGGCCTGAGAGACTGGGTTTTGCAGACCCCGAAGTTATACCCCAGAGGTACAGAGGAGGAGAGGCTGACTCAGCCAGCACACTTAGACCTGCAGGGTCTTGACCTCTCCTGGTCCACGTAGCTCCTTGCCCCAAATTCATTGGCAGAGAAAGCAGAGCTGTTTTGTCTCATTGTGTCAATATCAATGAAATTCTGTATTCGAGTTCTTCTTCCCATTTCCAAGGACTTTGACAAGCCTCACCACCACCAAGGGGCATCTAATGAACAACAGCACTGTTGTGTACTAAGTCCCAGCTTCCCAACTTACCACCTGGTTACTTCCCTTCTGTAGGCCTTGGTCTCCCCATCTACGAAATGGGATAGCAGTAGAACCCCTTGTCAAGTGCTGGTGATGACTGAGTGAGGCTCAGGGAGGTGCCTGGCAGGTCACTGCGATAGGGTCAGGGCCGTGCTCCCACTCTCAAAGTGCCTGCAGGCTGGTTGGAAAGACATGTGAAAAGAAAAAAGTATGCTTTTTTGGGCTGCCTGGGCTTTTGTTAATAAATTTCCAGCGGGACGTTTCCGCCACTTGCCTTTTTTTAGAGACACGAAGAGAGGAGAATTGAAAACATTTCCTATGTTGAAATGAAAGGCACTATTTAATCTTGTCACCATCTGCCTTCGCTCCAGGCTGGGAGCCCACAGGCCCAGCTCCCCGTTTCCTAGCGACAGGACAGGCACACCTTCCCCATTAGAGAAAAACACCCACTGCGGGGGATGCTCCTGCCCCAGGGAACTGTGAACTAGTCGTCCCAGAGCAGAAGGGGACCCAGCCTCCCTGGATGTTTGTCTTCAAACAGGCCACGCTGTTCCTCCTTCCCAGGGTCCCACTGCAGTGGGGCCAGCACTTAATTTGCAAAGTCCTTGAGGTGACCCTCAGTGCCCCAAGCCCCCTCCTCTTCCCCAACAGAGCTCAAAGGCTGTCTCAGTTTCCTAGGGCCGCCATAACAAAATCCCACAAACTGGCTTACAACAACAGAAGTCTATATTCTCGTAATTCTGGGAGACTGTGCGACTGTCAGAAGGAAAATTAAGGTGTCGGTAGGGTTGATGCCTTCCAGCGGCTCTGAGAGAGATCCAGTCCATGCTTGCCTCTAGGTTCCAGTGGCTCCGGCAATCCCTGGCAACCCTTGGTTTGTAGATGTCTTACTCTCTACCTGCGTCCTCAGGTGGCTTTCTCCATCTCTCTACCTCTTCTCTTACAAGGAAGGGCACCTGTCATTGGATTTAGGGCCCACCCTAATCCAGGATGATCTCCTTGTGAGATCCTGACCTTAATTATCCCTTTAGAGACCCCTTTTCAAAATCACATTCTGAGGTTCCTGGTGGACAAATCTTTGGCCGGGGGTGGGGGGGACATTATTCAACCCACTGTAGAGGCTATCATGTCACTCGGGCTCCTCCTGTCTGAGTGAAAAGGCTTGGTAAACTGCTGTTAGGGACAGCATTCAGAATGCTCCAAATGCTCCTTGATCAACAGCCAAGAGGTGGATATGTTGGAAGTGGAGTTTGGGACGGCACAACACCTTAACGAGAGAGGATGTAGCCCTCATGGTGGGACACTGGGCGCGGTGATCCTGCAGGTAGACCTTCTGACAAGATGCCTCCCTGGTGATCCTGTTCCTGAGGGGCAGCGGCCATGCCCGTGTGGTTGTGCAGAAGGAGAGTCACACCTGCCCTGTCATCCCAGCAAGAGGGACTCCTGTACCACCTCCTTCATCCTGAAGGCTGTTGGGGTCCTTTGTCCTCCTGGGGCCAGGTCGGAGATGGGTGGAGTGCCCCACAGGTGGCTCTGGC
This sequence comes from Felis catus, assembly GCF_018350175.1. Classification (NCBI taxonomy): domain Eukaryota; kingdom Metazoa; phylum Chordata; class Mammalia; order Carnivora; family Felidae; genus Felis; species Felis catus. Next base: position 67,107,690 of record NC_058370.1, read on the forward strand.
CCACCCTGGAAGGGGGCTCTGGGAATGACTCACCTTCTCTCTCTCCCTCTCACAAAGAAGACCACCACTTCTGGATGTGGGAGGGTCTCCAGTTCTCTCAGTCTCCCCCTCACTGACGGCTGAAACCCAACCATCTGAAATCCATTTCTTTCGGTTCTTATTTTTATTTTTGAAAACATCATATGCAACAACAAAACTATCACATGAATTTATTCCTTTTTGAATAGGTGATACATTGTCATAGTTTCAGATTCAAAAGGAACAAAAGGAAGTTCTGTGAAAATTCTCCCTCCCACTCCTGTCTCCCAACCACCCTGTCCACCTCTCTAGAAGCCACTGGTGTTTCAGTCTGAAGTATTCTCAGGAGATACATATATAGTCATAGATCTGCTCTTTCTCTTTTCTGCACAAATGGTAGCTACTATACCTAGTTTTGTAACTTGCTGTTTTCACCTCATGATATATTTTGGGGATCTTTCCATATCTGTCGTAGAGAGCCTGCTCATATATTTTTTAAGCGGAGGAAGTATCCACAGTGTGGAAGCGCCATGCCCTGTTGATGGACACATGGGTTGTTGACTAGGTTCCCTGATACCATAAACAAGTCCACAATGAATAACCTTGGGTGGGCATCGGGTCACATGTGAGTAGGAATAATCCTAATATTGCTAGAAGTAGCGAGGCCTGGCTCCCCTTCCTCCTGCCATAAACCCTCTGGAGGGCACTCAGGCTCTGGACCGAATGGCGCAGTCTCCAAAGACCTGGCTGGTTTATTGTAAAATGGTGAGACGTATGCAGGTGGAAATGTGAACCCACCTTGATGGGGGTATTTATGGATGCAGCACATTAACTCGAGTGTGATTCAAGACCATATAATTTTTATGTTGCCATTAAACCTGGCTCGAGCTGAAGCCTCACCTCTATGCACAGTCTGTGTGCAGGTCCCTCAGGGTGGGTTGGGGCTGGGGGGCTGCAGCCAAACTCCAGCTCTGCTCTGTGTGGCCTTGGCAAGCCACTCCCCTTCACTGAGACATTGGGTACTAGAGCCCTTGTCATTCCCTCTTTCCTAGATTTGCAGAAGACAGGAAAACGTGTTCCGGAGCTCCATGCAAGCCAGGCCCCAACAGCACTCACATCCTATTTATTAGTAATTACAGTGGCCATGAAACAGAGTGGACCCCATTTCACCTTCTGGCTGGTGTATTTATTTCCAATTTTATGTCCTTGGCTCTCTGAAAGAGAAATAAGGTTGAGGAACCTATTTCATTCTGTCTTACCTGGTCTGCCCCGGGCAGTGCAGACTGTGGGCAGATCTGTGGGGTCCGGCTCAGCAGACTCTAAGGGGCAGGGGAGGTTGCTGTGGGAGCCCCCCCAGGGCCAGGCTAGGGGTGGCGGTGGGGTGTCTGTGAGGGTTTTATGCCTGGAGGCCTTGAATGCAGACAACTAACAAACATTTTCCTGGGGCTTTCTCAGTTAATATGTGATTCAGTCAGATCCTTAGTAAGAGCAGATTTAAACAGAAAAAGAAATGAGTGAAACATTTTTTGGGGTGGGAGGGCTCACAGAACTGCCTTAAATTTGAAGCAGCAAGCTCAGAAATCAGGTGGGAGCTAGTAGAAGACAAAGTAGCCAGGAGCTCAAATCCATCCCCGGGGAATGAGGAGGTGAGGACCCCACGGCTCCAGACACTAGATGCCACCACAGGCAGCATGGCCACTGCCCAGGCTGAACACAGGACACCAGAGGCTGAGGTGACCTGTTGCTACAAACTGTCACCCCATTGCCTACCGCAGGCACTGTGGTGGGCCCAATAGGGTGGCCTCTGTGTCTGCTCTTAGAAGTCACTTGCCTGAGAATAAATGTCCCTTCCTGCCCCAATGCCTAATGTGAGAAACCTGGGTCACTGTCCACACCCTGACCACAAGGGAGGTGGAAGAAAATTGGTGCCTTTTCAGTTTCTAGAATGGGAAGCCAGCCTGCTCCCATAAAGAGTTATGGAGGGGGACCCACAATCTCAAGGAGGGGGGTCAGATGTAGGGGCAGCAGGAAGGCAACTATCATGGCTGCACACAACAGTCTTGGGATTGGGGTTACTATAAGCATATCCCACTTGTTGAGGGGTTAAGGTGGGGTCTTTACCCGAATCAGGGCTCCTGGGATCTTTATATCGAGCTCTTTGCAGAGCTCTCTGACAATGTAGGTTACTGCTTGGGATCAGCACACCATTAGGGGATTATTGGCAGATGCCCATCTTCTCCATCCTTCCCAGTGGCACTGATGGTAGGCCTGGAGCACATCCCCACTCCATCTGAAACCCACACCCCTTAAGCTGCCATAATAGCTTCTTTTAACCATGAGAATAATGCTGTTTGTCCTTTGGAAGATATTTGCTGGGAAGCAAAGAAAAATATAATGTTAGAGACAGGGAGATGTAGCCTGGGGATGACTGCCGAGAGAGGGGTGTGGTCACTGGGCAGCTGAGCTCCGGAGTGGGGAGTCCGCTGTGTGGGGACAGTGGGGGCACTGCACGCCTGTGCTCCACTGCACAATGAAGAGTCTTTGCAGCAGAGCACAGAGGCGCCCGGCTGTGGTTGCACATTGTAGGCCTCAGTAAGAGGTGGTGGCAGGGGTCACTGTCCAACCCGTGCGTCTTACAGACAAGGAAACCGAGGCGCAGAGAGAGGGGCAGTGAGTTGCCCAGAGTGACTCCGTAGGTTAGGGGCAGAGTGGAGAGTAGATCTTGCGTGGTCCCGCATCCCTGCCACCTCAGCAGGATGCTGGCACAGGTGGTGGGATGGAGGGTACTTGGAACCAAGGGGACCTGATTGAAATGCAGACTTTGATTCAGCAGGCAGGGGCTGGCTGAGAGTCTGCTTTTCTAACCAGCACCTGGGGGCTGCGCTTGAAGGAGCCAGGCTTCAGAGCAGTGGTTTACGCAGAGGGGGTGCATTCGAATCACTTGGGGAGCTTTCATAAAATACTGATGCTTGGTACCAGAGACTCATTGAACTGGAGGTGGTCAGTGAGCCCCACATACAGGTGGGCTGAGGAAAGCCACAGCAGAGACTGCAAGCGAGGAGTTTCCAGAGCACCAACAAACCTCCTCTCTTCCAGCTTCTCCTCAAACCCCTCAGGCCACAGCTAAGTTTAAACAAGCAAACACCTCCGGGAAATGTGCAGTGTGGCTGAAGTGTGGCTCCTTACAGCAGGACCTCCCCAGAGGCGCTGGGTGCCAGGGGCATCAGGAGGAAAAAGCCACGAAGGAGGGAAGATGTGTAGAGGGGAGGCCAGAGCCAGGAGGCACAATTTTGTGGCTGGCCCAGGGACCCCCAGTTTCAGCTGCTAGAGAAGACCTGACCTTAGCAAAAGGGACAAACAGGTCTGATACCTGAGGGCTGGGGGAGGGGTACAGTGAAGGAGACCCCGCAAGTGGGGCCACTGGCAGGCTGAGTAGTCGGCCTCAGGCAGCTTGAGTTCCACCATTCGTTCCCTCGGGCCTCTGTGGCCACTGCGGTAGTCATGACACCCCCTCCCCCAAGGGGCCTGGTTTCCCTTTAAGGCTCTGGCCTTGAAACTCCCACCCCAGCACACCTGAGGCAGGCTGTAATTTTCAGGATGGATATCACTCAATTCCAGGCAGGACCAAGGAAGTAACCAAAGCAAAAGGCAAGGTGTGGCTTTGTGACTAGGCCCTGGATTGGCTCCCCTGGAAGCACCAGCTCACCTAGAGCTCCCGGCAGGGCTTTGGTAGCCGGAGGAGGAGTACTCGGTGCCCTCTTAGAGAATGCTGAGACCCTGGAGCAGGTGAATGGTCTGCAAATTCCTGTTAGCTTTATTTAATCCAGTATGTCCTAGCATTTAATCATGGAGCTCTTTTATTACAGAACGACCATTAATGTTCTACAAGCCTCACAATGGGGTTGAGACCCTCTTTCTTGGAGGCTCTGGGACAGGACTGATGCCCAAGTGCCTCAGAGCTAGAGGTTCAGGGCCAGCTGGAGGCCGAGGTGTGACTTCACACCTCTAGCATGCCTGCAGTCTAGGGAGCCCTCTTGAGCCTTCCTCCCTGAGAGCCTTCAGAGGGAGCCGAGCCCAAACAATACCTTGGTTTTGGGCTTCAGGCTTTCAGTGAGACAATATATTTATGTTTTAAGCTTCCAAGTTTGTGGTAATTTGTTGCAGCAGCCAGAAGAAATTAATCTGATCAGTTATGTGTTCACCTTGGAGAGGTTTCCTGGCCCACTGCCAATCTGGGTTCCTGCCTCATGGACAACAGCCCGCCTCAACTTGTGATATATTCTTGCCCTCAGCGGCCTGAATCAGAGAAGCTCTCGGGGGCCCCCTTGGGTTAGGAGGCCCAGGCTCCCCTTTTCCCAGCAGAATCTCCTCACTCAGTCCCCTCCTCAGTGGGGGTTGAGTAGCTGGGGACAAGTTCCAGGCCAGGAAACTTTCCTTCTTGGCACCTGGGTGCCTTAAGCCCATTGCTGGGGGCAACGTGCGTGAAGACCATTGCTGGCCGGGAGCACAGATCTCAGGAAAAAGTGCCCTTTGTAACTGTGGGGGCATTGCAGTGGCTCCTACTGATGGCATTTGAAGTGGGGTGTGAGCAAATGGCTAAGAAAGAATTCTCGAGGGGCGCCTGGGTGGCTCAGCCGGTTGAGCGTCCGACTTCCGCTCAGGTCATGGTCCCGCGGTCCGTGAGTTCGAGCCCTGCATCAGGATCTGGGCTGACAGCTCAGAGCCTGGAGCCTGCTTTGGATTTTGTGTCTCCTTCTCTCTCTGCCCCTCCCCCACTTGTGCTCTGTCTCCCTCTGTCTCTCAAAAATAAAAAAATTTTTTTTTTTAAATTTAAAAAGAATTCTCAAGGCGTCTTTGGAACAAAAAGGTGGTTTTATTAAAGCATGGGGACAGGACCCGTGGGCTGAAAGAGCTGCACTGGGGTTGTGAGGAGTGACTCATTATATACTTTTAAGTTTGTGGAGGGAGGAGGGATAGAGATAAAGTTGGTTTCCTAGAGATTTCTGGATGCTAAAAGCAGGGACCCTGAAGATTTAGCTGCTGTCAAGATATGGTTGCTTTTAGTTTTTAAGGAAGTGTGAACATTAAGGCATGAAGGCAGCCATAAATGTCTTGGGGAATGTTGCATGCTGCGGGTCTCTGACATCTATCAATAGGCTGCAGGCTGTAAGGGAATTTAACTTAAACTACCTTTTCCTTGCCTTTGTTTCCCTCATCACTACCAGCTGTGGGAAAGTCAAAGACACAGCAAGCCTAGCGTGGAAGTGGGTCTCCACAGGCCATGAGGCCTGGAGTTCTATCCACCTGCTGCTGGAGTCCCATAGACTGGGGTGCCCCAGGGTTCAGCCCCCAGGTCCCCAGAGGGGCTAGGGAAGCCGGGCCTGGCTGGGTCTCAGCCAAAGTCATCTGAAGGGGAGCCATGTCCCTCCCCTAAAACTGGGAGGGGGGAGGAAGGGAGGGCAGGGAGGAGGCTCAGGAAGAATCACAACCCCCAGGAGGTGGGACACTTGCTCTCATGGGCTGTGTGACTACTAACACATTGTTGAACTCTTCTGTGTCTCAGTTTCCCTATAAAATAAGAGCTTTGCTTTTCGATCGTCCCTAACTTTTCTTTTGTCACCAAGTCTGTAAGAGCAAATGGGGTACCAGGCTTTGGGGGTGGGGATGGGATTCAAAGGTAAATGAAACACCAAAACTGTCCTGGGAGTGTGTGCAGTCTAATGGGGAAAGCTAGACCCTTGACAGTGACAGAAATCCCTACTGGATGACTGTGGGAATGGGACCCTCTCCCAGTATGGGCTGCATATCAGGAAGGGCAGCCTGAGCCTCAGATGAATTACTAGGGACCCTGGAGGAGGACCTAGGGGGTCCCAGTGGGCATCCCCACGTGGAGCCAGGGCAGCATACCCCACAGGAGGAGTGTGAAGGATGGCAGGAAGGTAGACCTCTTGGAAGAAGGGTGGGAAATGGACAGGAACCTAAAAGAAGACAGACTTAGGTTCATATTCAGCCTAAGTTTCTGGGCTTTTGTGGTATAAATTGTTGTAGAGTGAAAGGGAAATTGATATTTAAGGGTGGCTGGTGGCTGAATTGGTTTATATAGAAAAGGGCAGGAAGTGAGCAGGGGGAGCCCTGCAATTTGGGTTTTGAGAAGGTGTAAAGGAGGCAAGCAACTTTGGGGTAACCAAGCCATGGTAGAAATACCCATCAATTTGTTTTTTGTGCTATGGTTATAAGCTGCCTTTGGTGTCTTATCGGATGACCATAGTAAAAACTTACATTGTTTTTCAGTTACATTTCAATGCCAGACTGATGATTCTTTGGATGCTGAGACTGACTTCCAGGTGAGTGAAATCAACTGCTCCTAGGGGTTACAGGTGGGTGCAGCCTGCCTAAGAGGGAGACACAGAGAAAGACCCGATGTACCTTGCAGCCCAAACCAAAGTCAAACACAGACCTTTTCCCTTTTCCCCTGCCAATTTCCCAGCTCTTTGTCTCATGGATGATTAGTTAAGATCCAAACTGTTTGTCACCTTGGTGGGCTGCCTGTGGCTCAGTCGGTTAAGCGTCCAACTTCAGCTCTGGTCATGATCTCCTGGTGGGTGGGTTTGAGCCCCGCGTTGGGCTCTGTGCTGACAGCTCAGAGCCTGAAGCCTGCTTTGGATTCTGTGTCTCCCTCTCTCTCTCTGTTCTTTCCCCACTTACGCTCCCCCTCTATCTTTCTCAGAGATAAATAAATTAAACATTAAAAAAAAAACCTGTTTGTCCCCCTGAAACTAGCTACACACAGCACACAGATAAAATTACCTATTCAGCGGAAACTTCTCCTGATTGCAGTCACCTTACCTGCACCTTGTATGTTCTTCCCTGTAAAAGTCCAACTCAAACTCCTGGGGCAATCTAATCTCGTCGGGTGTCTGCTTTTATTGCAGTAGGCTGAATAAAATGAATGTCCTTACTTGTCCGGTTTTTGTCTTTGATAGCCGGGCTTATGCTTTTTCCAACTTCATATCATTTTATCTTCAGGACATTCCTAGGAGATAGATGAGGAAGATATTCTTTGTTCCTCCTTTATACTTGGGGCAGGGGGTGGGGGGGAGACTCTGCAGTGTTAAACGTAACTTTTGTGAGGTCACAGAGGTATAAGTAGACCTGAGGCTAGAGCCTGGGTTTCCTGGTTCCTGGCACTTTTAAGGCTGGCCTGTCTTGAGCTCTGAAACCAGATGCAGCCCAGGTCAGACCAGTTCAGACTGGCAGCCTCTGCTCTTGCCTTCAGGGTCCTCTCCCTATCTGGCATCAGCCTGGACCGGACAGTGTGAGGATCCTAAATCCTAGAGCTTCTGAAGGGGCTCCCAAGAGATGATGTGTTCTGGGCTCTATTTTTCAGAAGCGGCAACAGACTTATGAAGTTTATTAATTTGCCCAAGATCACACAGCAAAATAGGTCATCCATAGAGCAGAACTGAGCAGTGGGAGTAGGGAAGATACCTCAGGAAGAGAGGTGACCCCTGACCTTGCACGTTACCATCTGGCCCCTGGATTAGCAGATAGGATATGATCTCCTTTGGGCCATGCCCAACCCATTTCTCCTGATGGGTTCTCAGGGTTTGAAGAGATGCTCAAATAAGTCGCCTGGCATCTCACAGCCTCACAACTGCAAAGTGGGATCCACACATACACACTGACCCCAAAATTAGTTGTCAGGATGTTTGAGGGCAAGAAATTGGTTTGAGGTTGTTTCTAGGAAGGGGTAGGCTGATTAATGGCCCCCAAAGATGTCCTAATTCCTGGAATCTGTGAATGTATTACTTTATATGGGAAAAGGGAGGGAACTGTCTTTGTTCAGGAAAACACTGTTAGGGGCCATTTGGCTGTGAGCAGCTAGGCCCTGGTCAGGACCTGAAGGGGCACAACTGAAGGAAGTGAGGGCAGAATAACTTTTACAAGACAGGCCATTTGCTCAACAAAAGGAAGAAAGGAGACCCAAGGACATAGCAGGAGCCAAGCTGGCAGGTACACAATTGGGACTTTGAAACACAGGCTGCCTAAATTCTAAGTTTTTGTTTGTATAAATTTCCTCCACCTCTTTCAGTATTTCAGTGACCTTTGCTAAGACTGAAATGGCCTTTTCACTTTCATTTTTGCCTTCATTTGGTTGAAAATAAGCCAAGGAGAGGAGTTGAGTTCTGTGGTTGACACAGAGTAGGGCCGGCACCTATGGGATGGAGAGATGGCCTATAGACTGAACTGCTATTCAGGGGAGCTCAGAGCACTTTGCCCATAACGTCACTTAATCCTGCCATAGGAACATCAGCGCTGGGCAGTCATGGAAGTAGTAAAAACAGATTTTATTTGGGACTACTGCAATAGGGGAGAAGAGATTTGGATACAGACCTATGCTCAATTCAGAATATGGCCTAGGCGAGTGGGAATTTGTAGCTGGTAAGCAGGAGGGAGGTGGTGGATGAGAAGAAACATTGGGGGTGACGGGGGTGCTGGCTAAACTGACCTCCCAGGAGACAAGGATGGGAGAGGACAAGGAATTTGATCAGATACTGAGGGTGAGGAGATACTGAGGTGAGGGGTTCTGGTTAAACTGAATTAGCAGGGATCTTGCTAAAAATGGATTTTATAAGGAAGTACACAGGTGGGCCAATGAGAAGATTCAGGATTCAGGGCCCTGCTGAAGTTTGGTCAAGCAAAGAATTTTCATCAGTCCTAACAATAATCCAGTGAGGTATATGCCGTTATCCGCATTTTACAGATGAGGAAACCGAGGCACAGAGCTGTTACTTCCCTTGTCCAAGATCACACAGCTGGTGAATTAGCACTTCAACCTGGGCCATCTGAATCCAGAGCCCCTCTTCTTAACCACTGGGCCATATGGTCTCCTAATCCCCCCCTACTGCAGTGAGATTGTAAACTCTGCCCCTCCCCACAAGAATATAAAGAAATGCTAGGCAGAGGCAGCTGTGGAGTGGGGGTTCAAAGCCATCACAAGAAGGAGCTTCAGGGGACAGGGTGGCCCCTGTTCACACTTAGTCTGTACCTTGTCCTGTGCCCTCTCCCCAACCAGGCTGGGGTTCCTAGAGGGTGGAGGGGCACAGTGTGGCTTTGCTAGGTCACACTACATCCAACATTTGTAGAGGGCTCTATACTTTCTCTGTGTACTGTCCTGTATACAATCTAATTTCATCGACACGGTTGTCCCAGGAGGTAGAACAGAAATCATTGCCTCCATTTATGAATGAGGAAATCGAGCCTTACGGAAGCCATGTGGCTTGCACGTGTCACATAGCTGGTAAGTAACAGAATGCTAAACTGGAACATGCAATTTTTTTTCTTTCCACCCCAAAGTGTCCCCTCTTCAGGTTAACTGCTTTAAAAAGCATTCCCCCCCCACCCCCTCAAAAAAGAGCCCACTCTCTCATTTTTTTTCCATTTTGAAAGCACAGGCCCCATTTGCAGATGGTCTTGAGCTGGAAATAGCACGGTATGGAGATGATTTCCTCAGGATTCAGCATTAACCACTCATCTTGGGCTTGTCCTTCCGGGAAAGGACTCTGGTCAGGATAATTGTCGCACATTCATCCCCAAGGCTACTTTTATATAAATGCAGAGCCAAAGGCTGAACTCTCACTGTTCCCACTGTTGTGATGAACAGCCAGCACCCTTTGCAAAGTAAGAAAAAAAACAGCCTTCCATCAGTTTCTGCTCCAACTCAGAGAGGCCATTCCAGTCAAAAGCCACTTCAGCTAAGGGAGAAGTGGGCACAACAGAGCAGCGATCTCCCTGGTCCTAACTGGCTTTTCCTTTTCAATTTCTCTTTTACTTAAGAACCTCTTCCTGCGAAATGACTGATTGATGTCACTGTCCTGTATCCAGGGACTTTCTCAGCAAATGCATCCAAGGTGTGAAATGAAGGCCAGCTGTCTGTCTGTCATAAGGTACAGCATTCCCTCCCACAAAACCTGAATTGAGCACGTACTGACCACTCACAGCATGCCAGGGCCCCTGCCCTAAAGGAGCTCACGTGTAAGTGTGGGAGGAAGAAAGGATGCGTGGGAATAATGCAGGGAAAACCAGCACCTGAGGCTTGGAAGAGGCAGGAGGGCTTCCAGAAACTGGAGTGTAGGGGGTGCATCAGGGAGGAAATGAGCCATCCATTGAGCCCTGGAGGCCTCCTCAATTCATTCAGTGAGACTTCCCCAGTGTGCCTGGGGACATAGCAGTGAAGGCAACAGATAAAAATTCCTGCCACCCTGGTGGGGAGAGAGACAATAAATAAACCACAGAGAATTAGAAAGCAAGGAGTGCCCACTAGGGAAATTAGGCAGAGCTTGGGGTGATATAAGGAAGGGATTGAGATTTTAAGCTGGATGACTGGGCTTCAGTCAAGGTCAGTCAAAGGGAGTAAGCCCTAGGGATATCTGGAGGAGGCCTTCTGGGAAAGGGGAACAGAGATGGAAAGATCTGAGCCAGGAGTGTGCATGGAGTTTCTGAGAAACACAGTTGGAGGGTAGACTCTTTCTTGGCCAGGGGTTGTGATGGGGGGAGTGTCCTTTTTGAAGTCAGTTACTCTGGGCAGCAGTACAGGTAAGCATCTGCGGACCTCTACTCAGTTCCCTGGCAGTTACCTTTGCTGCTGGAAGAACGATGTGGTGGGGAGGTTGGGAAGTGACAGGTTGCAGAGGGGAGGGGAAGGGGCAAATGACACAGGAGTCTGAGCAGCCATTTTCTCTTCAAGTGACACCAGTGAAAGGTTAGGGGCAGAGGAGCCATGTGCTCAGATGTTGGCTCTAAGGGATCACTCTGTATTAAGAATAGTCTATAGAGGGGCACCTGGATGGCTCAGTCAGTTAAGTGTCTGATTTCGGCTCAGGTCATGATCTCACCGTCTGTGAGTTCGAGTCTGACATTGAGCTCTGTGCTGACAGCTCAGAGCCTGGAGCCTGCTTCGGATTCTGTGTCTCCCTCTCTCTTTGCCCCTCCCCCATTCATGCTCGCTCGCTCTCTCTCTCTCTTTCTCTCTCTCTCTCTCTCTTAAAATGAATACATTTAAAAAAAAATCGTCTATAGGCCCCAAGGGTGGAAGCAGGGAGACAGGTTGCTACAACAGAGTTGATAAGTGTGTGCTTAACTTGAGAGAAACCACCAAACCAGTTTCCAAAGCTGCTGCACATTTTGTATTCCCACCAGCAATGAATGACAGGGTGCTTGTTGCACATTCTTATCAATGCTTGGTTTTATCAGTCTTTTTAATTTAGCCATTCAAGTGGGTGTATAGTAGTATCTCATTGTGATTTTAATTTTTACTTCCTGGATGACTAATGATGTTGGGCATCTTTTCATGTGTTTGTGGTAGAAAGTTGGCAGTAGTTTGGAGCAGGGTAGTGGCAGTAGAGATGATGGGAGGGTCTCATTCTGGATATAAGGGATCTGGAAAGAGCAGTGGGGTGATGCACTCGAGATGGGGGAGCCAATGGGCTCTAGAGCTGACATCCTTCCTGAGTCTTGTGGAAGAAGGAACCACCTCCAGACAAACTGGGTGTCTGCCTGAATTGTTGTTCCCAATATCCACTTTCCCTTTTTCTCAGGTGGCAGAGCCCTGATTTTGGCTGAGCGCAGGGTTAGTCAGAGTGGAGACCACACTTAGCCACGTGACCAAGTTCTGGCCAATGGGATGTGGACAGAAGAGTTAGGGCAGCTCCTAGCTTTAAAGGACAGCCACACGTACTCTTCACCCCTTCTTCCTGTCCTGCCTGGAACTTAAAAACCACTGTAGTCCACACCTGAGATGGTAGATGGCAGAGCCAGAAGAACCCTGAGCCCCTGGCTCCTGGAGTGTCCAGTCAGGCCTGGACTGCCACCTCCAGGCTTCTTGAATGGGAGGGAAATACATTTCTGGTTGGTTCCCTGCTGCTGCTGCTGCTGCTACTGCTGCTGCTGCTCTCAGCCTAATCTGAACTGATAGGACATGCCAACAAGTGTCTGCTCTCAAGATCATCTTAGAAGGAGTCCATAAACTTGGCCTCCAGGTGGGTAGATTTAGAGAATCAGAAGCCAAGCTGGTGAGCATTCTAGCCTGAGACAGGACAAGAAGTAGCCTGGCTAGGAAGTAAGGGGACAAGGAGCTGGCCAGAGCTGTAGAAGGCTTTGATCACCACTGAGACGGTGACTTGTGCCTCTAAGCCAAGAGATCAGCACCATGTTGAATGGCCCCTGGTACCTCTGTGTAACTTACATGTATCAGGTGGCACCTTAAACCTCCTTTCCTTATTCATAGGGGAATAAGCCTGGCTTCACCTTTGGAGCCCCTTTGTACCCCTAAACCTTATTAAATACCACTCCCGATAGCCACACAGACAGACAGGCAGGCAGGGGTCATTCCATAAAGTAGTCAAAGCAGAAGTCCTAACCTGCCACTCCTGGTTCTCTAAATGTGTTCTTGTCATTCCTAAAGTCCAACTCCCATACCAGATGCACTGAGCTGGCCATCTCCTCCCTTAGCATCTGCTCTGGCTTGGCCAGCTGGGCTCTCACTTGTTGAACAACCCCATTCTCCCTCTGAGCCTTCTCCCAGACTCTTCCTTTTTGCTCTGTGCCAGAGGAGCCAGGAGCCAAGTACAAGACCATCCAGCGCTGAGCCAAGCTAGATATGTGGTAGAACTGCCTGAGGGGCCCTCGTGCCTTCTTCTCCTTGCTGCTTCCCAGAAATCTCCCTGATGTCAGTTATCTGAGATGCAGGACCCTAATAGGCTACTAGAACACCCAGCCTCAGAGTCCAGAGAACATCTTAGCGTGCCTGAGGCCAACTGCTAACAATTCTCTGCACCTGGAAGTGTGAAACAGAAGTGTTGTTATTTTCATGTGAACTTCACTATGTCAGCCATGCATGGAAGCTTTGTAGGGGTATCACTGGGAAAAGAAAAAGCTTTTACTTGAGGTCATTGAATGTGCCTTGGACACTGGCAGAATGCACCTGGGTGCTGCTTCTGTTCACTGGGGAGGTGTGGAAGGCAGACCGGGAGGAAGTCAGGAAGTTGAAAATGGGAAGTGCCCCCGTCTACCCAGGATCTGCGGGTTCCTGTGATGAGTGTTATTCCCAGCCTTTCTTCCACCGAGGATGCCTCCAGAAGGCAAACTGGACTTTTTTTCTATGAATTGATATGCTTCCAAGTTTGATTACCCAGGAGTCATTGTAGATACCAGTCCATGCTCCTGGTGAGTAGGAGATGAGCAAGATTGTCACACAGATGATGTCATTCCAGCTGAAAAGGAAGGAACTGGGGCTTTACTTAGCAGTAGAGCCTCATCTTGGGGAAATTTTAAGCTTTCACTTGGGCTTTCTGAAATATTGTAAATAGCCCAGGAATGCATGCCCCCTCCACCCAACTCTTTCCTGGGCTCTACCTGAGAACCCATGCCTTGCCTCTAAGGAAAGCGTTTCAGACTGCAGGCCTTTGGGCAGGTGTTTTGGGCCCTCACTTGGGGTGTCCTCAGATCCTCCAACCATCTGTGGTGCCTTAGGTGAGTCCTGACCTGGGACCTTGCATTCCTAGAAATTCCTGCAAGTTCTTCATATTCCCAGACGTACTGACAGTAGGAAAAGTGGGTGTGCATGTGACTGGAGGCTCTGATAGGAGCTCAGGTTTCTTGAGGAAGCTAATTTTATGACAAATTAAATCCAAAAAGATGTGGAACATCTTAGCTCTGTTTTACAATTCTCCTTACATCTTCAGGTTACCCAAAAGGTTGTTTTTATAGAAAGAGGAACAAAGGAGGCTCTGAATTTTCTCCTTCAGGTGAGAGGGAGTAAGGATGCTTGGGTTTCAAGTGTCCGCCCCTCCCTTACTTGCTGTGTGACCTTGGGCACATTACTCAACCTCTCAGAGCCTCAATTCCTTACCTGAGAAACAGTGTTATGAAAATCAAACAAAAATCACATAGAGCATTTAAGGTCTCTGACATATAGTAAGTACTCAAACAATGGTGGCTGATGCTGTATGTTTATTACATATAATATTCTCCGCCTTTATTTTAGACAACTCCCCCCCCCCCCCCCCCCCAACCATCACTTCCTAAGAGATTGACTTATGGCTGGCTCTGGAGCCTGGCCAGGAGCTCCCTCAACATGGAGACAGTGCCTTCTGCACTGGACCCCGGGGCTCCTGTAGGGTTGAGGGGAGGTAGTTTCCTCCCTCTGTGCCAGCTCATCCCTATTCCTCTGCTCCAGGCCCAGCACCAGACTCAGCTTGATGATGAAAATGTCCAGGATATGCCAGTGTAGGGGAAGAAAAATAATTTTCCCTCTGCCCTTCTGAGTTCTTGGCTAAGACCCCTGTAATAAAAGATTAATAAGAGAAAAACAAACAGAAATTATTAACATGTATACCTCATGTGTACATGGGAGATACCCAGGAAAAAATGGGTAACTCAAAATGGTGGCTTTAGAATTCAGGATTAAATGCCATCCAAATTGGGAAGGGGAGAGAGGAAAACAGGCCCCACAAGGGAGAGTAAATGATTTTTAGGGAAGATGAATGCTCCACACACACACCACAAGAGTTACTGGGGGGTATGATAGTCTGTGATAGAGGTTGTCTGGGTGTGGTGTAGAGTTTTAGTCTCCTCTCCTGTGAGGAGACAATCTGTCTCCAGTTGGTGAAACCCAGAGGAGATCTATGACAAGTGAATTCCTTCTAGAGGATCTGTCGTTAAGCAGATAAGGGCAGTTCAGAGAAAGCCTCTCCTGGTCTTTGCTGGTTTTCAAGTGCCTACAACTAAAAATCATCAATATACCAAAGCGGCATATTTTAGGGCCGCAAATTCTGTTACCCTTCACCACAGTGGCATGAGGATTATTTTGAGCCGAAGACATTTGAGAATTAACAGCTGCAGGAAGGAGCTTTTTTTGAACTTCCTTTAGCTTCCTAAAAGCAGTCTCCCAAAAGATTTCAACTGTCATAAATCCCCTCTCCAGGAGCTTCATCACAGAGAAGATTGACTTTTATCACTAAAGACAAGAAGCCAGCACAAGTCAGCACTGGGAGAAGAAATCATCTAAACAGACATTGTCCTAAAACTATCAATTCTCCCATTCATTCTCCTAAGGGCCCATTTATTCTTCCTAAAAGTCACTTGTTCCCCAGCAATGTGCCCCCCGCCCCTCCCCATACCTTTATAAAGTGGTATACAAGCCTCAGATTCTAACCAGTTTCATGAGTCACATTTTTCTGTGAACTCCCTAATATAGGTAAATGAATAAAAAGCTTCCTTTTCTCTTGCTAATCTGTCTTTTGTCAGTTTAATTTACAAGTCCTCAATTACTGAACATAAGAGGGTAGAGGAAAAGTTTTTCCTCCCTAACTGTGAGTCTGACTGGCCAATATCTTATCTAACAGCATTGAGGTTTTCCTCCAGGAAGCTTTAAGAGTGGCAAATTGAAGAAGGCCTACAATTCCAACAGAGCCCACGGAAAGGGTGATGGGTGGCAAGACCTTTGTGAGGGCATCCTATCCCCTTTGGTGCTTCATTTCCCAGGCTCAGAAATTCATTGCTTTTGTACCCAGAGGTGATTGGTTTCTACAAAACATCTCACAGGAGCCAAGCCCACAAAGACTGATGGATAGGTCCAGCACAAGGAAAGCTAGGAGGTTACCAGAGGTTACTTAGTGAGCACTGAACTCTGATTAGGTGGACAGTGGCCCATGATAATAATGGCTGGAATCAGCAGATAGCCCATTATAAATAAATCTACTATGTCACAAGGCCATTCTGGGACCACAGTCACCCGGAGGTGTGTCTGTTACAACCATGAATTTCTGGGCACCACTCCAGACCTAAGAATTCACCATCTCTGGCACCGGACTCAGGTAGCTGCAGGTTTAACTAAGTGTCCAGGTGATTCTTCTGAGGCTCAAAGTCTGCAGGCCTCCGCTCCAGGGATACACCTGCAGAGAACTGATTGCTTTGGTGGTTCCCTCATCACACTTAGCCCTTCTGATCTGTGGATTCCTTCTTTAGGCCAGTTGATTCTTTCAACTAGGGTATTTTGGGAACCAGGGAGCTATTTTATCTCCATAAAACTTTGTATATCTCTACTCTGATATAGCAAATAATTTATTTTATATTTTATCCTCAGAGGTCAATTTGATTTAGCTCTATCTGGTGAGGGCATTAAAATTACTTCTTCCTTTTAGCTAGAAAGCCACCTATTGCTCAGTGCTCTGTTGTCAGTGTGGTAGTGGGAGGCCCTCCAGTCACCCCCTGCAGACCTCCATTACTCCCTGTTCTGGGCCAACGGTATAAGCCAATGCATTTTATTTTGCCAGTCAAGTGTTCACTCCACCCCTGTGCTTAGAAGCTCTCGCTTGGCTGCTGGTGGGTAGGAGTGAGCATATTTGCATGGGAAGTCTGGGTAGGGTGGCTGTAATTCTGGGTCTGTGCCCACTGTGCTGATGGTATACGAACAGCACCCTCCTTCCACTCGTGGCCAGTTTGGACAACAGATTATAAGCAGACCATTGCAGAAGCATCTTGAGAAGCAAAGGATAAAGATTCTGACCCTTTTCCTTTTGATGATCAGTTTTCTTCAAATAGCTCTGTGG
Organism: Felis catus; assembly: GCF_018350175.1. Taxonomy (NCBI): domain Eukaryota; kingdom Metazoa; phylum Chordata; class Mammalia; order Carnivora; family Felidae; genus Felis; species Felis catus. The sequence goes on from NC_058370.1 coordinate 67,124,318, forward strand.
CCTGGGATACACTGACTGAGATAAGATGACACAGGGGACCCCAGAAGGGAATGAGGAGGCTGGACCAGGGACCCAGGCCCAATACCAGTATGCAAGAAAATACCATATGGCATTAAGTATGAGTGAAGAAAGCGAGTCAGAGTAAAGAAAAGGGGAGGAGCGGGTATTTCAAATGCGGTGGTCAGAGAAGGCCTTCCAATAAAGTGACTTTGAGCAGAGACCTGAGGGAAGACAAAGAGCAAGCCTTGGGATCCCAGGGGAAGAGAATTGCGGGTAGAAGGAACGGCAAGTAGAAAGGTCCAGAGGCAGGACCAGCTTATTTAGTCACATGAACCTGGAGGTTGGGGAGGATGAGAGAGGGAGGAAGCAGCCTGAGAAGGCAGGAAGGTTCCTCCTTAAACACTTTTGTTTAAATAAAGAAATGTACACTTATTTAATGGAAATAAATTTATTTAATGTATTTATTTGATGTAAGTTTTATGTGACAGGACAGCCTTCCTCAGGAAACAAAGTGTTTTAACCTCAGTGTTTCTGAGCTAGGCTTGATCAAGAGTGGAAAGTCATGGAAAGACAGGACAGGACAAAGGGGGGAGTTTGAGCTTAGGTTAAGAACTGGGAGAAACTTAGCAAGGCCTGTTTGTTAGGAGTCTTCTGGGTGTCCCTCTGTCTTAGACGTGAGGGTGCTCCTTTCCTCCAGGAATGAGGAGGGCATCTCTCACATGAGGGTCTTATGAGCTGCTTCGGGGAAGAAGGGTGGAGGAAGGTTGGAATGATTTCCTGCACCTGCCGTTTTCTCAGATCCCATCAGCTGAAAATATTCAATATGCCAAGTTGCCTTATTTTGGGGTAGCACGTTCTGAACCCTGTCAGTATCTTGTCGTGACCCCTACAGGTCCTACTTGTACAAATGCTACTCCTACAACCACTGTGATCTGTCCAAAATGTGACTCCTTGCATGAGAGGTGACAGGCCTCAAGGTTCTCAGAGATCACCTAGGCCTTGTTTTCTCCATCTGTGAGAAGGGGATGACGACACCTTCCTCACAGGAGGTAGTGTGGTGGCATTCTCGGCTGGAGCCCAAGTTCCCGCAAGGGGACATAGCACGACGGGACAAGCAGGATGTCTTATCCTGATGGGAAAGTCCCAGACAAACCAGGATGAGTTGGTCATGCTCGAGAGAGGGGTCATTAGCTAAATTTCTTCTGAGGATGGACAAAAGGAAGGAACTCTGGCTAGCTAAAAGGGGGGAGAAAAAGAAGGATGCTGGGATAGCTCGCTGAATCCAAGGAAAAGCAAGGCAGGTGAGCCTCGGGTGGAACAGACCCAGCGTAGCGATGGAGAGCTCAGCTAAAACCGTTTTGCCAGCCTGTCTCTGGTCATTAGTGTGAGCCATCACAGACAACAGGTAGCCAGCAGGGAGTGACAACCGCAACTGGTGCCCCCAAAATGACCTTCCTATAGTAAGAGCAACAGGACTACTGATTTATTTCACCCACCACGTCTCAGGTAAAATGTCCCTCGTGGCCCACCTAACCAGAAACATACCAGGAGGGGAACCCCGGAAACAGGCCAGCCTGGCTACAGTGACACTTTCCAGCCACCACATACCCTGGTTCTCCCTTCACAGGTGGCTTCATCATGTGAGGCTCTCCCTGTTTGTACCCCCCACTTTATACCTCCACAAACCTGGCTGAAAAATGACAAATATCAAACAAAAAGGGCCAAGGACAGGCAAACCCCTAAGACACTTAATTCCAGGCCCATAAGATCCCTCAATTTTGGGGTATAATCAGCTATGTATTTATGAATTGTCCGAATGTGTTGTAATCCCAAACGTTCCCTTGACATCTTGATATCCAAGATATTTGTTTAATATATATATATCATATATATATATATATATATATAAAGCATATATATATATATATATATATGTCTTGATGAAAAATATATGTGTTATCTTTTCAACATTCTCTTTACTTAGTACTCTAGTAAGGTAATAAGAGTAGAAATTTAAAAGGAAATAAGGACAGTGCAGTGAGCACCCATATGTCCTGAGGGGGACTTGTCTCATTCAGATTCCCAGCACCTACTACGCTGCTTGGCCAGAGTAAACTATACACACACATACATATATGCACATGCTTTCATACACACTTATGTGTATATAAAGTGTAAGTCAAACTTTCTTTTTTCCCCACTTTATTGAAACATAATTGATATATAACATCGTATAAGCTTAACATAATGATTTGATACACTAACATATTGGAAAATGATGAATACAGCAGGGTTAGTTAACACTTTCCCATAAATAAACTTTGAAAGAATGAATTGCGTTTATATTTGTAGAGTTTCCTTCCTTATAAGAATCATGTGTTCCATTTTATGGCAGTGCTAAGGACATAAGGTTCACATTTAAGAAAAACCTATTTTCAAGTGGGAAAAGTGGAATTGATTAAAATAAATGTACTTAATAGTTACATGGAAGGTAGAACGCAGCTATAAAAACCATGAAGTACGAGAGTGAGGTTCGGGAACCGTGGGGTGGATGTAAGTGGGGACTGTGTTGCAAGGGTGTCGGGGGGGGGGGCATTGGGAATGTCTACTTCCAGGAAAGGCTTCCCAGCCCGTCTATCCTGACACCACCCATACGCACAGGAGATCATGGGTTAACAGCATTGGCCAGGTCCGCTGGCAGCCTGTGTCCTGTGTTCAGGCAGCTCTGAGAGCTGTGGCCAAGGCAGGCAGCCGCTCGCGGAGAGCCGGCCAGGCACAGGCTTTAACATATTGCTACCAATAGTCCCTTCACAACAATCTAGGTTTTTCTCACATGCATCTCAAAACTCATTCCCCTGTTCCAAACCTGCTTCCACATTTTTAGATATTTGTTACAGCAGCACCCCACTCTGTTGTACCAAAATCTGTCTGAGTCAGCTGGGGCTGCCATTATAAAATACCATGGATCGGGTGGCTTCAAGAACAGGAATTTGTTTTCTCCCAGTTCTGGGGGCCGGAAGTCCTAGACCAAGGGGTTAGCCAGTTCCATTCCTGTGAGAGCTCTCTTCCTGACTTCAGACAGCTACCTACTTGCTGTGTCCTCACACAGCTTTTCCTCAGTGTGTGGGCAAGAAGTGATCTCTCTTCCTCTTCTAAGACCACCAGCTCTATCAGATCAGAGCCCCAAACTTACTTAATCTTAATCATCTCTGAAAGGCCCTGTCTCCAAATACAGTCACATTGGGGGTTAGGGCTTCAGCATATGAGTTTGGGGGAGGACACAATTCCGTGCATAGCATAGGGAATCCAGAAAAAAAAAAAGTGCAGGGACCATTGGTGGTGATTTGGTGCCAGAAACCCAGGAAAGCCCCTTCTTGGCTCCCCTTCCTCTCTACTCATTCATTAGTTTAGTATCTATGGAATACATTGCTGGCACTTTCCTGGTTTGCATTGCTCCTCTTGGCTCAGGAAACTAGAATATCACACACACACACACACACACACACACACACACACACACACACAGGGGGACCTGGAAGGAGTAACTTGAGAACTGAGGTGATCTCACTGTAAATGCCGAATTATAAAATGCCTACCAGAGACCAGGCCCCCATTCACTACCCCTGGTCCTTTAAAGCCCTGTTCTCCTGAGCAGCGTTCCCCTCCCATGTCTGTCATTCACTAGCTCTTTACATCAGCTGGGTATTGGGGGATCCAAATATACTAGAGGACGCAGCCTTAGGAGCACATAGGCACACCATTTGCCACCAGCAGGGCTACCTGAGTGAAGCAGGAGAGGAGCTGGTGCTGAGGTAACAGGGTTCTTATTTCCTGGGCAAAGAATTAGGTCACAGAGTACAGGCACTAGAAGGGGACTTCCAGTTTAATAGCGTTAACATCGAGACTTGGGAGTTTTTAATTCAAAATGAATTGGCAGAGAGGAAAAATTTTCCTCTACCCTTCAAGAATTTTCTAGCAGGTCTAAGAATTAAATTGACATGAGTCAGATTAACAGGAAAAAAACAAACAGTCTAATTACCTGGGCACGGAGGTCCAATAATAAAATTGAGACCTATAGAAATGAGCAAAGCAGACAGCTTTTACACATTTTAGGCAAAGAAACATGTCTGTGAGGAACTGACAGGACAAAGAAAACTTATGTTCAGGAGCTTCAATTAGTAAGGAATTTCAAACAGAATTTGTGCTGGGATAGTAAATTAGTAAAAAGTAACCGGGTTTGTTTGCATGGCCTTCTTGGCTCTGAATTCTTCCTGTCTCGTGGTAAGGACGTCTCTCCACTCTTGGTACAGGGAGGGTATCTTTCACATGGGAGATTTCATTTCTGCTTTCTGGATACCAGGTGGGATGAGGGCCAGAGCATTCTTCTCACGCTGGCTGTTTCTTAAGTAACTTTAATTTAAAATAACCAATATGCCTAAGTGGTACATTTTGGGGCAGTCTGTCCTTGGCCTCCACAGGGTCAAGGGCTTCAGTTTAAGAAGTAAAACTATAGGGGTGCCTGGGTGGCTCAGTCAGTTGAGCATCCATCCGACTCTTGATTTCAGCTCAGGTCATGATACCAGGGTCATGGGATCAAGCCCTACATCAGGCTCTGTGCTGAGTGTGGCACCTGCTTGTCATTCTCTCTTTCTCTCCCTCTACCCTTCTTCCATACTTGTACTCTTTCTCTTAAAAAAAAAAAAAGTAAAATTATATAACTTGAATATAGGGCCAGGCAGTATTCTTAAACTTGACACTCAAAGCATGTTTCATAGAAGAAAAAATTAATACATTAGACCTCATCAAAATGAAAAAGGTTTTCTCGGTGAAAGACCTTGTTAGGATGAAAAGACAAATTACGGAGAGAAAATACTTGCAAATCATGTGTCCAACAAAGGAGTAGTATCTAGAATATGTAAAAACTCAGTTTAAAAAAAATACACAATACAATTAAGAAATGAGCAAAAGGCACGAAGGGACATTTCACCAAGGGAGTGGAAATACACACATGAAAAGAAGTTCACTATTGTTAGTCAGTAGGGATGTGCAACTTAAAGCCACAGGCTCACCTATCAAACTAGCCAATATAAAAAAAAATAGCAAATACTGGAGAAAATGAAGGGAAAACAGATCACTGATATGTTGCTCGTGGGAGTGTAAAATGGTATCATCATTCTGGAAGAACAGTTTGGCAGTTTCTTATAAAATTAAATATGCAATAACCATACAATCCAGCATTTGCACTCTTGGGCATTTATCTCAAAGGAATGGAAACTTATGTTCACAAAAAACTCTGTACTATTTTTATAGCAGCTTTATTTGCAGTAGCCAAAAACTGTGAAGAATTTAGTTGACCTTTAAGATGTGAATGGTTAAATAAACTGGTGTATCCACATCATGGAATAATACTCTGTGAGAAAAAGGAACAAACTATTGATACACACAGCACCTTAAGTGAATTATGGGGATTATGCGGCTGACAGAGCAGAGCCTGGTTGGAATTCTCTCTCTCCCTCTCTCTCTGCCCTTCCTCTGCTTGCACACACTCTCTCTCTCAAAATAAATAAATAAACTTAAAAAAATAATCAGCCTAAAATATTCCACATGCCAAAGAGACACATTTAGGGGTGGGAAATTTCACTCCCCTATAAGATCAAAGAGAGGTGATTGTATTTGAGCCTCCACTCATAGAACAGATCATATCAGTTTCAAGAGTCTGAAATTGTACATCCAAGGACAATCTCTATTCACCATAGCCCTGAGTTCAGCATCCCTTGAAAACTGCACTTGATTTTATGCAGTCTCAAAGCAGAAGGCTCTCTTCACTCCATGACCATCTTTGGAGTGTTGCCTCTGTCTGTCATTTACTCTCTCTCCATCCTGTTCAGAATATTCCAGGTGCAATCTCTTCTTCAGGAGCAGCCAGGGCTGCAAATAGGCATGGAATTGTTCTGGACCAGAATCTACCATGCTTGCTGCCTCAAACATTTGTTATCTTAGGTCTGTGTATTTGGAATGGTTAGGGAAGCTTTTATAGACACTGATAGCTTCGCTCTAGACAGGCAAGGTGTATTAGACATGTTTGGTCTAATGTGATGGATACCCACTCTGAATGGTGAGTGTGTGAGGCTGTCAATCTCACAGGCATCCTGGGACTAGAAAACAACCAGTGGGAAGGCCCCGCTGTGGCCTGGACTGGGGAGGTTAGGAACAAGGCTTTCCCTGCCACCTCCTAGGGAGCCTTTTGCCTGCTCTCCCCTCTTTGCTTCTACATAGTCTTTCTGTTCCTCAATGACCTCACCTAGTATGTGACTTTGACTTACCATTGACTGTGAGTGGGAGCAACACCAAGGAACAGGCACAAGCTGGGTGATCACCTGGAAACCTTCCTTCTGTGGTGGGAAGCTCGTGTCCTAGGCTGGTTCTCTTTCTGGGACAAATCTGGATCACAGGCAGTCCTGTGCGAGCTCCAGGCTGGCAATCTCCTGTGTGTAGTTTGAAGGCACTGGGCACCTCACAAAGTTTTTCTGCCTCCCTGCTCCAGAAATTCTATAAAAGAAATTAGAGTTTCTTGGGGCACCTGGGTGGCTGAGTTGGTTAAGCGTCTGACTCTTGGTTTCAGCTCAGGTCATGATCTCGTGGTTTCTGGGATTTAAGCCCCACATTGGGCTCTGTGCTGACTCTGTGTAGCCTGCTTATGATTCTCTCTTTCCCTCTCTCTGCCCTTCCCTAGCTCATGCTCTCTCTGCCTCTCTCAAAATAAATAAACTTTAAAAATTTATTTAAAAAAATAATAAATTAGAGGTTCTTTTGTGTGAAGCCCTCTCCAGACAAGGCCTTGGTGCTGGGAAGGAGCAGAGATGGACAGACTCTGGCACAGGCCACTAGAAAGCTAGCCCCTGAAAAATGCAATAAAGGGTAGTTTGTGATAAGCCACAGAAGAACTATGTGTGTTGAAGAGAGGAGAGAGGACAAGTGTTTCAACTAATGAGCACTATTCTGAATGGCGGGCAGTGTGAGAGTTGCCCTGCCCAGGGAGGTAAGGCTAAGTCAAGTTCTTGGAAGAAGTCGAGCTGGAGCCCACAGGTCAGTGATGAGGCAGACTTAGATCTGCCTATGGAGAAGGGGAACACTGATGAGGAAATTACCCCAAAGGTATTTAACATCCAGCTTCAAAACTTTGAGTCTTCCTTGGGAAAGCAAGCTGGTGCAGCCACTCTGGAAAACACTATGGAGGTGTCTCAAAAAACTAAAAATAGAAATATCCTATGACCCAGCAATTGCACTACTAGGCATTTATCCAAGGGATACAGGTGTGCTGTTTCAAAGGGACACATGCACCCCCATGTTTATAGCAGCACAATCAACAATAGCCAAAGTATGGAAAGAGACCAAATGTCCATCGATGGATGAATGGATAAAGAAGATGTGGTATATACATACAGTGGAGTATTACTTGGCAATCAAAAAGATTGAAATCTTGCCATTTGCACTACGTGGATGAAACTGGAGGCTATTATGCTAAGCAAAATTAGTCAGAAAAAAACAAAAATCATATGACTTCACTCATATGAGGACTTAAGATACAAAACAGATGAACATAAGGGAAGGGAAACAAAAATAATATAAAAACAGGGAGGGGGACAAAACAGAAGAGACTCATAAATATGGAGAACAAACTGAGGGTTGCTGGAGGGGTTGTGGGAGGGGGGATGCGCTAAATGGGTAAGGGGGACTAAGGAATCTACTCCTGAAATCCTTGTTGCACTATATGCTAATTAACTTGGATGTAAATTTAAAAAAATAAATAAACATGATTAAAATTAAAAATAAATAAATAAATAGATAAACATTAAAAAATTACTGAAGAGATATATATATATACATATATATATATATATTTTGTCTAGTAAGTCTTTGAAATTTGATGTGTATTTTACATGTGAAGCCTGTCTCAACTTGGACTAGCCACATTTCAAGTGCTCAGTAGGGACATGTGGGGACCAGCTACCATACTGGGCAGCAGAGGAACAGTAAGAGTCCACCATCATGTTACCCAGCAATACCAGTACCTCTGCCCTGACGTAGTGTCTGAAATTGCACTATGGGCTACTCTTATGGCTGGAAGCATCATCTTCAGAAGGCCACACGTACCTGCAGATGTGCCATCTAGGAGGGTTAAAACATTGATCCAGCAGACTATGCCATTAGCACACCACCCAATCAGAGCCATAATGACTTGGAGGCAGAGAAATGTCTCTTAGGACTTTTTCTGCCCTACCCTCAGTTATCTAGGAAAGACTAGGTCCTTAAATGAAATGCTTTCCTTTTCAATTCTCTAAGCCCAATTGGCTGCTTTGAAAGCTCCATACTTCTGGTTCAGTAAACTTGTCTCCTGCCCTCTTAAGGATCTCAATTGAGCAGTCTTGGACTGTTGGTCTGGGCCTCTGCAGAATTATAGTGTCCCAAACCCCACCTTCTTTTCTGGACCCTCTCCCTGCTTGCTCCCCAAACCTTATCCCATCACCAGCTTCGGGGGTCCTATTCCTGTAGGATTTTGCCATTAAATCCCTTAAATGGGGGTCCAAGCCAGTTTGAGCAGCCTGAGAACAAACTTAAGCTGGAAATCACAATTCAAGATGAAGATTAGAAAGGTGCTTCTTGAAAAGGCTCAGCTGCTCAAAGCAGACTCATTTTCTCATTCATTTCTCTCTATCCCAAAATGTAGGTTATCAGAGTTATAAGAACTTACATTGTTTCCAAGGGATATAGTAAACCTATTTTTGTATTGAATGAGTGGAAAATGCCTCTGTAAACATTTAATTTTTTTAAGTTTATTCATTTATTTAGAGAGAGAGTAAGTGCATGCAGGGAGAGACAGAGAGAGAGAGAGAGAGAGAGAGAGAGAGGAAGAGAGAGAGAATTCCAAGCAGGCTCTGTGCTGTCATTGAAGAGCCTGACCCAGGGCTTGATCTCAGGAACCGTGAGATCATGATCTGAGCCGAAACCAAGAGTAGGATGCTTAACTTACTGAGCCACCCAGGAGCCCCAGCATTTAATTTTTCTTAAATTGGCACTTGTGTAAAAAAAAACCCAAAACAACAACAACAAAGCACAGATTTCCCACAGCCAGCAGTTCCAAAGTTTTGGAGTAGATCAGTAAAATTTTAATATAAAAAATAACAAAAAAGAAACAAACAAATCCTTTCGATGACCAAAGACATGTTCAGAAAAATATTCCAAAACTTGGAACTAAGGAAAAGGGATTATTACTATCTTTCCGTTTAGAACCATGCTGGCTGAATGTATGGATGTTAAGCAGTTTTGTATCTAAATTAGCAAACTTTTGCAAACATTATTTCTCTTAGCCACTCTAAAGACTTCACTCTTTCCAATTCCCCCTCTTTTTTTTAATTTTAGAGAGAGAGAGTGAGCATGCATGAGCAGGGGAGAGGGGCCAAAGGGGAGAGAAAGAGAATCTCAATCATGGGGCTATATCCCATAACCCTGGATCATGACCTGAGCCGAAATCAGTCAGTTAAGCATCTGACTTCAGCTTGGGTCACGATCTCACGGTTTGTGAGTTTGAGCCCTGCATCAGGCTCTGCCCTGGCAGTGCGGAGCCTGCTTGAGATTCTCTCTTTATCTCTCCCTCTCTCTCTGTGCCCCTCCCCTCCTTGTGTGCATATTCTCTCTCTCTCTCTCAAAATAAAAAATAAACTTAAAAAAAAAACTTCCTCATATCTTTTTACTTTTTAAAATGTGTGTACTACAAAATTTTTAATCATACACAGCTTGTAGTGTATTCTATGGGACAGTGTGACCTATTATATCATGTACCTTCCCACACAGTTGCTGAGAAGTGACAGCTCCCTGGGCTGCCATCCCTCCCTGCGTTCTGGAAAGAGTTTGCTTCTGAATGGCAGGTCCTCTCTTCTGGTCCTCATTCATGGGATGGAACCTCTTGTCCACATATAGTCGTTACTCCATTTGTGCCCCCAGAAATCAACAATACAGGGCCACAGTATAGGACTGGGAATCAGGAGACCTGAAAGTTTGTCCCAATATTGCTACTGAAAGATAATAGAACATGCCACCCCCAAATATGCCACTTTGACCCAAGGATTGTTTTGAGCTGAAGGAAATTGAGAAGAAGCAGATACAAGAAAAACTCTCAGTCCTCCTGCTTTTTGCCTAAAAGTAGGACATAAATTTGTAAAGTTGTCCCCCTCCCCTCTCTTCCAGGAAGAACAGATGTTTATCACCAAGATAACTCTAGACCCTTATCAGTTTAGAGATGGCACCAGAGGAACTGACATGATAAATTTTACTAACTAGCCCTTATGTCCCATTAGTTCCCCCCATATATTTACCTTCCCCAAATTTGTCACCCCTAGAAGCTCAAAGTCCTTTGTCTTGCCTCGTCACTACAAATTTATTGTTCTTTTGTTAAGATGTTGTAGAAGTCTGGGGCGCCTGGGTGGCACAGTCGGTTAAGCGTCCGACTTCAGTCAGGTCACGATCTCGCAGTCCGTGAGTTCGAGCCCCGCGTCAGGCTCTGGGCTGATGGCTCAGAGCCTGGAGCCTGTTTCCGATTCTGTGTCTTCCTCTCTCTCTGCCCCTCCCCTGTTCATGCTCTGTCTCTCTCTGTCCCAAAAATAAATAAACGTTGAAAAAAAAAAAAAGATGTTGTAGAAGTCCAAGTTCTAACCACCGCCTTTGAGTTAGTTACTCATCACACCAGGGTAGACTAAAAATTCTTAGGGCGTCCAGCTCCACTTCCTGGTTCACTTTCCCAGCTTCCTCCCTTCCTTCTTCCTGGTTCAATGAAGGTGTTATGCATGTTTGCAGCCTCTATTTGGCCCTAGCTTTTGTTCTATGTCTGAAGCCCATCCCTACCCCTTCAAACCATCAGCTATGATTCACCTGTGGGTTTCTGAATACTGGAAGTTCCCACAAGTGAGCCAGAAAGTGGGTTCTTTTATTTTTTTTAATATCAACAATTTATTTATTTATTTAAGAGCATGTGCATGCAAACAGGGGGAGGGGCAGAGAGAGAAGGAGAGAGACAGTCTTAAGCAGGTTCCACACTCAGCATGGAGCCTTACGTGGGGCTTGATCTCATGACCATGAGGTCATGACCTGAGCCAAAATCAAGAGTCTGATGATTAATTGACTGAGTCACCTAGGATCCCCAGGAAATGTGTTCTAAGTGACTGGGAATAATAGTCCTATGCTCTGGGATTAGGGATGGGAAGTATCCACTCTCTTCTGGTGGTTTTATCCATTATTGCTTCCTCTGGATCTGGAAGTTGTTCCAGCAAACCCTGGCTGCTCTGCAGGAAATGTTACAAATAATTTATTATTTCTTCAGGAATTACTTTTTAAAAATATATGTGCCTTTTTAAAAGATTGGTTATAGGGGCACCTGGGTGGCTCAGTCAGTTGAGCATCCTGACTCTTGATTTCAAATCAGATCATGATCCCAGGGTCGTGGAATTGAGCCCTGTGTTGGGCTATGCACTGAGCTTGGAGCCTGCTTGGGATTCTCTCTCTCTCTCTCTCTCTCTCTCTCTCTCTCTCTCTCTCTCTCTCTCCCTCCCTCCCTCCCTCCCTCCCTCCCTCTCTCTCCCTCTCTCCCTCCCCTCCACTCACACTCTCTCTCTCAAAAAAATTTTTTTTAATAAAATAAAAAGATTGTTATTGTGCAAATGTTTCTGACTGCCTTATGTAGCCAGTTTTCTCCCCTGGCAGGACCCATGTATAATTTTAGGTAAAAGTAGAAAGGAAATTATGATTCCATAATCATAAGACTAGTTTTAGTAATACACCTACTTCAGAGAATCTCAGCCTCCCTAAAGCATGCCCTGTGTGCAAAGAGCAAAGACACTAGGTTCTGGCAGGATTTGGGCACCACACTCACTGATTGTGCAGGTGACTATCTCAGGACTGAGACATGTTCCCCACTTGGAAAAGTAGATCTTCTGATGTGAAAATTGTGAAGACAGATGGGACACAATAGCATAATCATTCTCACATTATTAGTCCATGATCATTTCATTTTCGCTGGCAACCCATCTTCCTTCTGTGTTTCCCCTCACTCAAAAGCCTATTGTGGCCATGGCCAAGGCCTCACTATGTCCAGAAATCACAACACCATCAACACTCATAGAAACTGGTGTTTTTCTCCATTTGGGTGGTTTCCCATGACCAGCCAAGGGAAGGACCCAACAACCATTCTCAATGCCCATAGGTTGACCTTGAGTATTCTTGTTATTTTATCATTGTTACTTTTTCCCCAGAGGAAAGGAAAAGGGCCTACTAGGTACTGAATTGTGTCCTCTTTCCAAATAAAGCCTTTACAAAGTAATTAAGGTTCAATGAGGTCGTAAGGATGGACCCTAATCCAATAGAGCTGGTGTTCTTGTAAGATGAGGAAGAAATACCAGAGTACTCTGTCTCCCCCATGTGAGGACACAGCAAGGTGGCTGCCTTCTGCAAGCTAGAAAGAGAGCTCTCACAGGAAGTAAATCAGCCAGTACATTGACCTTGGACTTCCCAGCCCCCAGAACTGTGAAAAAATTAATTTATGTTAAGTCATTAGATTATGAGGGCCTGAGTAGACTAATACAGGGCCATTCATTCATTCTTCATTTGTTGAGCATCTTTTATGAGACAGTATGAGGTCTAGCCTTGCTGTTGACAGATTTGAGTTTAGTCTTATGGGGAGGGGAAATCTTTTTCTCTATCCTCCTAGGTTCCATGGCTGAAGCCCTAGAAATCAAACTGACAAAAATTAACCAGAAAAAAAAAAGAGTTTATTAATTCATGTAGAATGTTCCAACGGTTGGAACTTGGGGCTTATTTAGCATGTTAATTATAAATTTGTAGAGAAGTGACATAGCAAAAAAAAAGAAGGGGATTAGCTTTTAGGGGTGACAAACTGTAGGAAGGTAAATATATGGGAGGAAGCCCAAAGAAGATCAGAGTTATTAAGAGTTATTTTAGTAAAATTTGTTATGTAGATTCCTTTTTTTTTTTAAGTTTACTTATTTATTTTTGAAAGAGAGAGAGCACAAGCAGGGAAGGGACAGAGAGAGAGAGGGAGACACAGAATCTGAAGCAGGCTCCAGGCTCTGAGCTGTCAGCACAGAGCCCAATGTGGGGCTCAAACTCACGAACCGTGAGATCATGACCTGGGCCAAAGTTGGACACTCAACCAAGTGAGCCACCCAGGGACCCCTGTAGATTGCTCTTGATGCCTTGGGCTGATAAGATTCTAGAGTTGTCCCTGGTGATTAAGAGTCTAGGAGTTGTCCTCCTCTTCCTTGTATAGAAGAGGGAGACACTTTTACAAATGGAAATTAATATCCTGCTTTCAGCCAGATAGGGGGAGGGCAGACAGCTTTTTTGTTTTTTCTGCATCTGTTGTTTCTTAATTGCCTTCAGCTCAAAATAATCCTTATGCCAAAGTGGCATATTTGGGGGTGGCATATTTTGATTTCCTTCACTCCTGACTCTACCAGCTAAGTGACCTTCACCAATTTACCTGACTTCTCTAAGCCGAGAGGCTTATAAAATGGGTTCAGTAAGAGTATTTTCTTCTTCATAGCACTGTGATGAGGATTAAATGAAATATTGCATATACACTCTTAAAATAGAGCCTACCAGAGTTTGTTATTTCCAGTGGGGAGGGGGGGGGAGGAAAGAGATGGTGCAGAAGTTAAGGACTTAGACTTTGAAGCTATATAGCCTGGGCTTGAATCTCAGCTCTGTCACTGTGTGACATTAGGCATATAACCTAACCTGTCTGGGCCTCAGTTTTTTTCATCTGTAAAATATGCAATATAATTCATAGGGTGTTGAGTTATAAAATAAATGAATATATGTAAAGCGCTTCCAGCAGGACCTGGCATACTGGAAGTTTTATGTAAGTTTTAGCTGTTTCCATCATCCTGGGCTCAGGGAAGGGAGAGTAAACCAGCAGCAGCAGCAGCTTGACAGACCCTTTCTGCCTGAGGTCAGTGGAGTCGACAAGGCCCATTGCTGTGAGTCTGGATCCCTGAGTGAGTGTTCACACTTGCTATCCAGGTGTGACCTTGAGCAGTTCCTTCATCTCCGTGGGTCTCATTCCCTCTTCTGTAAAAGGTGGCTGGATGACAGGACCTCAGAGGTGGGCGCTTGTATTCATGATGGGGATAGAAGCAGAGGCAGGGACTAAAATGACAAAGCAGAAATCCAAGATGACCTTTTGGAGTGCCATAAAGGTGGACCAGTGAGTAGGAACACTGCTGGCCTGGTGACGGCAGCCACCCACTCAAACTGCTGGGGAAGGTTGGGTGCTCGGGTGAGGGACATAATTTCTGCATTGGATTGGAAGGGATGAGAGGCCCATCCTCACCACCACCTTCACACCCCAGATCCTTGCCAGCATGTAGCAGTGTGGCATAGACAACTCCTCTTCCTTGCCTTAACAATCTAGTTTACTGCAGAAGTGTTAAATATTCATGCAGAGAAAGGCCTGGGAAGCTTCAGTATATGCTTCCCAGGGGTTTATCTGTGCCAGGGGCTTGAATTCAGGGGAAAATGAACTGCCGCCTCCTCCCGGGAGGTGATGCTGGGAGGAGCAGGACCAACTGTTAAGAGGACAGGGTGATACCTGAGTGTCCACCAAGCACTGGTTCCCTAAGGGAGGGACTAGGGAACAGATGACTGTGGGGACAGGGAGGGGCCAGGGCCCCCGGAAGAGGGGTTTTCTGAGACCACATTTCCATGGTGACCTAGAGGATCCAGGGAAATCAGCGGTAGGAGGCTGCTTCTGAGGGTGTAAACCTGCCAACTGAACCAGATGAGGATTAAGTAATATATCAGATTTGGGGAGACTCCTCTTTGCTCGTGGCACCCCCTGGGGAAGGGTCTTGGGCCAGACCTTTGGCAGGAACAATCCTATGGAATAGAATTCAGTTCAATTGCTTTTACAACATGCCAAGGGCAGAGTGAGTTGCTGGATATACACCCAAAAATGAAATGCAGCCCCTGTCCTCCCCAGTTAGGTTGAAAACACAGTCCTGGACACTTAAAATATAACTTAGCCCCGTGGTGAAAGACAACACACCACACCAAACTACATGTCCAGCAAGAGGGGACTGAAGTAATAACCCTTAGTGCATCTACATGGGGGAA
This sequence comes from Felis catus, assembly GCF_018350175.1. NCBI lineage: Eukaryota > Metazoa > Chordata > Mammalia > Carnivora > Felidae > Felis > Felis catus. Next base: position 67,139,501 of record NC_058370.1, read on the forward strand.
CACTAAGCAGCTGTTGAAAAGAATGAGGCCTTCCTTACTGATCTGCAAAGATGTACAAGACACATGAAGTGTAAAAAGCACTGGATGCAACAGTCTGGAGAGCAAGGTCCCATTACACGAAAACCAAAAAGACACCTATGTGACATGTGCATATGTGTGCACATACTTGCCTGTGCATATATTTCTTGGAAAAATAATGCAAGAAAATTAAAATGGCTCTCTCCCGGGTGGCACTGGACCAGTGAGGGAAGAGAACTATAAACTTCCTACTTGTACCCTTTTTCATTTCTTGAATGTTTCAATCGTAAACATATTTGGGCTGCTGTAATAGAATTCCATAAACTGGGTAGCTTATACACAATAGAAGTGTATTTCTCACTGTTCTAGAGGTTGGGAAGTCCAAGGTCAAGACAGATTTGGTGTGAGTCTGCTTCCTTGTTTATAGATGACTGTCCTCTTGCTGTGACCTCACATGGCAAAAGGGACAAGAGAGCTCTCTGGGGTCTCTTTTGTAAGGCATGAATTCCATTCATGTGGCCTCCACCCTTTGGCTTAACCATCTCTCAAAGGCCTCACCACTTAATACCATCACCTTGGGTGTTAGGATTTCAACATATGAATTTGTGGGGGAGGGGACACAAACATTCAATCTGTCACATATATTGATTTTAAAATAGTTTAAAAGATTAAAACAACATAAATACAACCACAAATAGGTACACAAAGCACATTTTGGGGGTATAGAAGGAGGAGGTCTGGGAAGTCGGAGGCCATAGAAGGATGTACCTATGAAATTGAAGGGGTTGGGTAAGTAAGAGCTTAAGTCGAGAAAATTTTGTCTTTTATTTTTCTCTATGACATCAAAGAAGTTGGGCAGGCAGTGACATTTGGAGAAGTCAGGAAGGGGGATGGAACAGGTAACTAACTTCATCAGGTGAAAGGTTGTTGAAGGCCCCAAAGACATAACTGACCCAGAGTTGTAGATATTTGTAGGAGCATCAGGGTGCTGGTTACAGTCAGGACAAGGAAGGCTAGGGCTTTCTCTTTTAATCCTTACAACAACCCTTAGAGATAGGTAGTATCACCTTTGTTTATAGATGAGGAAACTGAGGCACAGATAAGTGACTTGCTGGTATGTAAAAAAATTGGAACCCAGCTCAAATCTGACTGACTACAAAGCCTATGCTTTTGCCAGAAAACTCTGAGGAGGTGCACTGCAACCTCTCCTTTACCCAAAGGGATACACAAATCCTCAGTAAACAGTGACCCAGTCTCTACTTCACCACCAGCACCAAATCTTCAGGCAAAAGTTCTGATGCACAGAAAATTCTTCCTAGTATCTATGCTGATACTTACGCTGCTTTCCTTCCCTTTCGTTGACCTTAGTTCTATCCTCTGCAGCAGCCGCCCTCCAATATGAAAAGATAGCCATTGCAACCCACCTGCATCTTCTTTAGAACAAACATCTCTACTTCTCCCAATGCTTTGATATGACATGAATTCCAAGTGCTTCATCATCCTGGTCTCCCATATATGCCGTTCAGCATACAACAAAAATTACTACATGTTCAAAGAAGGAAATGTGAACCATAATTCAGAGGCAAATCAGTCCAAAGAAATAGACCTCCAGGTGACAGAGATGATTAAATTAGCAGATGTACCAGTCAAGGGTCTGATCAGGAGACAGAAACCAATAATTACAACAGAGAATGTTTAATGTAAAGAATTATTAACTTAAATAGTAGAGAAACTATACAGGTAAAGGGGAGGTACTCTAAGGAACAACCTAGTTCTGAGGGAAAAGGACTAAGGAAGAAACAACTTAAGACGGAGATCCCTTCCCAAGAGCAAAATTCAGATTTAATTTCAATCCATCGAAGGATGGAGAAGTTCTCTGGACTGCCCAGGTCAGATCTGGTCTACAGTGGATAGGAAAGTAGAAAATACTTGCCTCTAGGGCTCAGGTGGGCCAGAGCTTGTGGGTAGGAGTGCAGAGGGAATCCAGGCATTGGGAATCAACTTAGCATCAGGGCAGTGTGAAACCTGGATTGTATGATGTCCATGTCAGGAGGGCCATGGGAAGCAACCACCTGGGATACAGGTAGGCCAAGGCTAGTAGATGGGTACACAGAGGAAGTCAGGATGTAGGGAACCCACTTGCTGACAGGGAAGCCTAAGGCTTGGTATTCATGTTGTTGACATCAGGAGTACTACAGTGACATAGCTGGTGGACGGGAGCCAGGCCTGCAAGTTTGTTGAGGGACTATGTGCTTTGGACATGAAGCTGGCAGTCATGCAGCAATAACAAATAAACAAACACAGAAGCAGTGGAACTGGGAGAAGCTCTTTCCTACTAAGTCCCTCCAGCTTCCTCTACTGACAAAAATGAACATTGTAGTTATTGCAAAAGAGAAATACTTAAAGGGTCTTGTTGATTATCATAGCACAGCTCATGAAAGTTTGATTTAGCACTAAGAGGCAATAAATTAGTAATTAGCATAGCAGCCAATGACTTTAAAAATTTTTTTAACGTTTATTCATTTTTGAGAGAGAGAGACAGAGCATGAGCGGGGGAGGGAGGGGCAGAGAGAGAGGGAGACACAGAATCTGACACAAGCTCCAGGCTCTGAGCTGTCAGCACGGAGCCCAATGCTGGCTTGAACCCAAGAGCTCTAAGATCATGACCTGAGCCAAAGTCAGATGCTTAACTGATTGAGCCACCCATGTGCCCCGCAGCCGACTTTAAAACAGCTTTTATGAATATGTTCAAGGGTGTAAATAAATAGACAAATATAATGAATAAACAAATGGAGAATTTTAGCAGAGAAATGGAAACTATTTTTTTTTAAGATTTTAAGTAATCTCTACATTCAATGTGGAACTTGAACTTACAACCCTGAGATCAAGAGTCGTATTCTCTACTGACTGAGCCAGCCATGCGCCCCTGAAATGAAAACTATTTTTAAAAAGCCAAATAGAGGGGCACCTGGGTGGCTCAGTTGGTTAAGCATCTGACTCTTGGTTTCAGCTCAGGTCATGATCTCAAGGCTTTGGAGTCTGAGCCCAACATCAGGCTCTGTGCTGGCAGTGCAAAGCCTGCTTGGGATTCTCTCTCTCACATCTCTCTCTGCCCCTCCCCCACTTGTGCTGTCTCTCTTGCTCTCTCTCTCTCAAACTAAGTAAATAAACTTAAAAAAATAGAATTCAACTTCAAAATGGGAAGCAGATAATTGATTTTTAAACATATGGGGGAAAGTAACTTATCATCAGACATAAAAATTAATTTTAGACAGTTTATGAGCCTATAGGCAAAAGCTTAAAATCCAAAGTGTCTAGAGGAAAGAATACAAGAAAATCTTAATACTCTTGGGCTACACAAAAATTTCTTAGGCAGGACTCAGCAGTAACCATAAAGATTGATAAATTGGATCTCATCACAATTAAAACTTCTGTTTATCAAAAGATATCATTGAGAAGTTGAAAAAACAAGCCATGGACCAGGTTATGTCTATATCCTACTGTGTATTTGTAACTCATATTCTGATGAAAGACTTGTATCCAGATTATATAAAGAATTCATAATCAATTTAAAGAAACACAGTAAAATGGGGTGCCTGGGTGGCTCAGTCGGTTAAGTGTCCAATTCTGGCTCTCAGATCAGGTCTTGATTTCAGTGTCATGTTCAAGCCCCACATTGGGCTCTGCACTGAGTGTGGAGCCTAGGCCTACTTAAAAAAAGAAAAAAGAAACACAATGAGAAATAATGAAAAGACTTGAACAGGCACTTCACAAGGAAAGATATACAGGTGGCCAATAAGCACGTGAAAAGATATATAGTACTTAGTCATCAGAGAAAGACAAGCTAAAACCACAATGACATATACCATTTCACAGCCAAAAGAATAACTAAAACTTAGAAGACTGACAATAACAAGTGTTAGCAAAGATGTGGAGCAACTGTCATTTTTCATAACTGCTCATGGGAATGTAAAATGATATAGATGTGGAAAACAGTTTGGCAATTTCTTATAACCTTAAATATACTCCTACTCTGTGATCCAGAAATCCACTCCTAGGAATTTCTTGAAGATAAATGAAACTATTTACCCATAAAAAGATTTGTGGCCAAATGTTCACAGCTACCATGCTCCTATGAGCCAAAACCTGGAAATAACCCAGCTGTCCTTTAACAGATCAATGTATAAACAGATTATGGTATATCCATACAATAGAATACTACTCAACATTAAAAAGGAACAAAATGCACCTGAGACTAATGTGACATTGTGTGTACTTCAATTTTAAAAAATAGTTTTTTAAAAAAAGGAACAAAATGGGGGCACCTGGGCGGCTCACTTGGTTAAGCGCCCAACTTCATTCAGGTCATGATATCACAGTTCATGAGTTTGAGCCCCACATCAGGCTCTCTGCTGTCAGTGCAGAGCCCACTTGGGATCCTCAACTCTCTCTCTTTGCCCCTCCCCCACTTGTACATGCGCACACTCGTGCACTCTCTCCCTCTCTCTCTCTCCCTCTCTCTCTGTCTCTCTGTGTGTCTCAGAAATAAACATTTAAGGGGCACCTGTGTGGCTCAGTCAGTTAAGCATCCAAGTCCTTTTTTGTTGTTAAGTTTTTTTAATGTTTATTTATTATTGAGAGACAGAGACACAGTGCAAGTGTGGGAGGGGCAAAGTTGGGGTTCTCTGTCTCCCTCTCTCTCTGACCCTCCTCTGCTCTCTCTCTCTCTCTCAAAAATAAATAAATAAGAGGAAAATATTTAAAAAATAAAATAAAATAAAAAAGGAACAAAATGTTAATACATGAAACAGCATGGTTACAATCTCATAAACAGTATGTTGAGTGAAAGAAGCTAGGGACAATAGAGCATATTATATGAAAGTATTAAATGTGCCTGTCATTCATGAATTATACCTGAATAAATCTGATTTCATCAAGATATATTGAGCACCTACTAGGTGCAAGGTTTGTAAACTGTGAAGAAAGAATAAGCCAAGAGGAAATAGTTGAAGATATACAGGAAAGGGAACCCTGGGAAAATGAGAAGGAGGAAGACCCTGAGCCCAGGTGGAGGAGTAAGCATGGCCTGCGCAGCAGACACAGAGACACGAGAAGGAGGGCAATGAAGAAGGAGCTGGAGAGAAACAGGGGGAAGGGTTGTCAGGCCATGCCTTGGACCCAGGTGGGCCTGACGACCTCAGATCTGTGGTCTCCCCAAGCCTGAGGTTTTTCCGGCATTGCTCTATAACCTGGAAGAAGGGACAGGGAAAGGGTACAAAGTTTGGGTTGTTTAGAACAGGTACCATGGAAGGAAAAAGTGATTAGAGTTGAAGGCATTGACAGGTAGTTGAAATAGCGGTTGACAAGTAGGGGCTTATTGGGAGGGGAGGGAAGTGAAACCAGAAGAGAAGATGGAGGAAATGAGAGGCCCGGAGTGCCTGGCTGGCTTAGTTGGAGGAACATGCAACTCCTGACCTCAGAGTCATGAGTTCAAGCCCCACATTGGGTGCAGAGATTACTTAAATAAATAAATATTTTTTAAAATATATTTTAAAAATATTTTTTAAGGGGCGCCTGGGTGGCGCAGTCGGTTGAGCGTCCGACTTCAGTCAGGTCACGATCTCGCAGTCCGTGAGTTCGAGCCCCGCGTCAGGCTCTGGGCTGATGGCTCGGAGCCTGGAGCCTGTTTCCAATTCTGTGTCTCCCTCTCTCTCTGCCCCTCTCCCGTTCATGCTCTGTCTCTCTCTGTCCCAAAAATAAATTAAAAAATGTTGAAAAAAAATTTTTTTTTAAAATATTTTTTAAAATATTAAAAAAATAAATAAATATTTAAAAAACTGGGAGCCACCTGGGTGGCTCCATCGGTTAAGTGTCCAACTTCAGCTCAGGTCATGATCTTGTGGTCCGTGAGTTCCAGCCCCACATCGGGCTCTGTGCTGACAGCTCAGAGCCTGGAGCCTGCTTCAGATTCTGCGTCTCTCTCTCTGCCCTCCCCTGCTCATGCTCTGTCTCTCTCACTCTCAAAAATAAATTAATATTTAAAAATTAATTAATTAATTAATTAATTTAAAAAAATAAAAGGCTGGAGGCACAGGTGGAACAAGTGAGAGCTTTGGGGGTTGGAGCTTGTGGTCAGGCTGGATCTGGGGCTGAAGGTTACTAATCCACTCCTCTTTTCCTTACAGACAGAGCACTTAAGATTCTTCTGGCACTGTTCCTTTCAATGATTCCACAGTTTTTCTGAAAGCCTATTGTGTGGTAATCCAAACTGTCTTGTAAAGGGAAGTTTGTGTAGGTTGCTTTCACCTAGCAGAAGATAAATTCTCATGAGGCTGTATTCAAACAGCGTTCTCATCTGCCCACCTCAGCAGCATACTTGACACTCCATTTTTCAACAGAAAAAGTTCTCATGGCCTTTCGCCAGCAATTTCACGTCTTCGAATCCATTCTTACTGGTGTGTTTTATACATGTGTGCAACAACCTCTGTGCCAGGCTAGTCATTTTAATGCCATTTGCAGCCATAATAGGAACAACATCAGCAGGAGGCTGGTTAAATAAATAATGGTGCTTCTGTGCAATGAAATACCATTGTATCCATAACAAGAACAAGAAAAAATTTTAAGTACTAATATGAACTGGTTTCAAATGTGTATTGTTTGAAATGAAAATGGAAATAAGGTGCAGAACAATGTGTGTGGTGTTTCATCATTTGTGTAAAAATAAAAACGCATATGCACTTAGAAACTAGAAACTAGTCCCTCCTGGGACAGGGATGTGGCATAGAGACAGGAGGGAGGCTTATTTTTCCCAGATACCCTTGTATACACTTTTTATCTTTATCATTTTGTGTCCTTTTAGCCTTAGCATTTTGAGAGTGAGAACACTCACCTGTTACTGCCTAGAGGACAGAGGAAACTTCAGCCTAAGGAATGAAGCCCTAATGGTGTAATTTTAGGACTTGACCCTCCCAGGACTCCTCAGAGGTCACCGCACTGCCAATCTCTCAAGTACGTCTTGGAGCTCATGGGAGACCTTTTCCAGTTCTAAACAACTGGACACAAAGGATTGGCCTCTGGAAATGGTCTCTGTACAGACACCTCCCCTATCTATTACTCAGCTACTTGGCAACCAGGGCACAGCTAAGCATCAAAACTTTTTTTATAAGATATTTTCTCTTATTTGTTTGTTTATTTATTTATTTATTTATTTATTTGTTTGTTTGTTTGTTTAGAGAGACTGCAAACAAGGGAGGGGGCAGAGAGAGAGAAAGAGGGAGAGAGAGAGAATGCCAAGCAGGCTCTGTGCTGCCAGTGTAGAGCCTGATGTGGGGCTTGAACTCACGAATCATGATACCATGACCTGAGCTAAAATCAAGAATTGGATGCCTAACAGACTGAGCCATGCAGGCACCCCCAAAATTTTCTTAATGACTCTGAAGTGTCACCAAAATGTCACTGAAGCTCATGCATTTCTTTCATCCTCACTCACAGCTCATTTTCCCTTTGTGGGGACTCACTTGGCTCCACAGAGTTGGGGTGGAGATTATTTTAAACTGAAGACATTTGAGATGCAGCCAATGCAGAAAGAAGCCTTTTTTGAGCTTCCCTTATCTGACCTAAAGACAGAACCTTTGGAGAGTGAAGTTGCCATAAAACTCCTCCCCCCAGGAAGACCAGTCACTCTTACTGGATGAGAAATTGCATAAAGAAACACTATTGCAAACTGTCCTACCTTCCATTTGTTTCCCTAAAAGTCCATTTGTCTTCCCTAAAAAAGGCCCATTTGTTCATTCCATAGACGCCCTTTCCCCTGTTAAGTTGGTATATAAACCCCTGTTTCCGGCTGTTCAGGGAGCCTGCTCATCTGAATGCTCCCACATGCATGTGAATAGTTTTCTTCTCTCCTATTAATCCTGTTAATCTCCTGTTGTCAGTTAACCTGCAGGCCCCTGACTACTGGACCTAAGTTGGCATAGGAAAAGTTCACTCCCTTGCCAGGTTTTAACCAAGTTTGGTTAACAGGTTTCCAAACCCAAAGGAGGAAAGAGATAGCAAATTACAAGGGGAGAGGAATGTTACTTCAGACAGGAGCCTTCCTTCGGCTTACGGAGTGACAGATGACAACCTAACTGTTGAGGGAGAGACAAAAACATCTATTTAAGAAAAAACAAAACAATAACCACCTCCAAGAAGTCCAGGTCGTTAGCCGTTCCCCACATCTGTTCGGGTGTCACAAGGGCATCTGGAGTTGCCAGAAAGCCCAGCCACTGGGGTCTGTAGCCAAGGCCCTTGTTTTAGTACAAAGGGCTAAATTCTCCTCAGGCTTGGGGTTCTCTGATGGAGAAGATGGACACCAGACACTGCACTGCAGGAAGATATAAACCCTGTAAGCTCTCTGAGGCTTAGAGGGATCCACTCCATTGCCTAGACATCTTGGCTTCTATGAATGACTCATTGCTTCCAGGTTTCACTTCAGATAAAAGGATGGGGCAGGATGAAGGGATGTATGTTCAATGTTTAGACAATTATAAGATCACAGAATTCAACCAAATAGGACAAAGGAAGATCAGCTTGCCCCTGTGGGGCTCTTGAATGAGCCCAGTAGGGGAGTGGTCTGTCCTGCCCCAGCAGCACAGGGACTCAAAGATAGGGTCCAAATTCTTGCTCTGCAAAAACCTCTAGATAAACAGTCACCTAACTCTCTGTGCCTCTGTTTTATCTTCTGTACAATGGGAATAACAACTGTTAAACTCCCAGCATTACCAAATCATTGTGTTGATTTAAATCAACTCATTTTTTAAAACATTTTTATTTTTGAGACAGTGAGAGACAGAGCATGAGCAGGGGAGGGGCAGAGAGAGAGGAAGACACAGAATCTGAAGCAGGCTCCAGGCCCTGAGATGCCAGCACAGAGCCCGACACGGGGCTTGAACTAACAGACCGCAAGATCATGACCTGAGCCGAAGTTGGACGCTTGACCAACTGAGCCACCCAGGCGCCCCTTAAATCAACTCATTTTAACAAACATCTGTTGAGAATCTGTATGCCCAGTATGGTGCAAGGTACACCCTGCAGAGAACAGAAAAAAGAATAAAACACAGTCTTTAACATCAGAGAGCTCATAATCTGGCAGGACCAAATTAACTAATAGATGGTGTGAAATAATAGAAAACATATATTAGTCTCTGCCCCCGGTTCCTGACACAGAGCTCCTGAAACCCTTATAATTTCCTGGGTGGCAGGAGTGAATTTTGTTTTAATGAGGTGATGCAAGGTGGGCTCCTGAATGGAAACACCAAGCCATGATTAGAAACTTGGAATTTCTAGCCTCAACCCCAACTGCCATTCTCTTGAGAAGAGGAGGGGCTGAAAATGGAGTTGATGATTGATTATGCCTATGTAATGAAGTTTCCATAAAAATCTCAATAGTTTGGGGTTTGGAGAGCTTCTGGGTTGGTGAACCTGTGGGGATTTGGGGAGAGTGGCCCATTGAGATAGCAGGGAAGCCCCACTCCCTTTTCTTCTTTTCCATCTGGCTGTTCTTGAGTTTTTCTTTTCATAATAAACTGGTAATGTAGTGAGTGAAGTGTTTCTCTAAATTCTGTGCACCTCACTAGGAAATTAATCAAGGCTGGATGCTGAGCAGGGAGTTGGGGGAACCTCTGGTATATCAGAAGTGCAGGTAACAACCTGGGTTTGTGACTGGTGTCTCAAGTCCAAGGAGGGCTCATCAGAATCTCCAACCTACAGCCAGTGGATCAGAAGCACAGGTGACAACCTGAACTTGCAACTGGCATCTGAAGTGTAGGCAGTGCAGTGTGGGGTGGTCTTGTGGGACCAAATCCTCAGCCTGTGGAATCTGAAGCTGCCTCTGGATAAACAGTGTCAGAATTGAGATGAATTGTAGGATACCCAGCTGGCCTCCTGAGAATTGCTTGTTGTGGGTCCCAGAGCACATTTGATTTTATTATTTTTTTTAATTTTAATATTTATTTGTTTTTGAGAGAAAAAGAGAGAGATCGCACACACAAGTGGGGGAGGGGCAGAGAGAGAGGGAGACAAAGAATCCGAAGCAGGCTCCAGGCTCTGAGCTGTCAGCACAGAGCCTGATGCGGGGCTCCAACTCACAAACTGCGAGATCATGACCTGAGCCGAAGTGGAAGCTCAACAGACTGAGCCACCCAGGCGCTCCTCAGAGCACATTTTAGATAGGATAGTGCTGGGGTGCCTGGGTGGCTCTGTGGGTTGAGCTTCTGACTTTGGCCCGGGTCATGATCTCACAGCCCTGCGTTGGGCTCTTTGCTAACAGCTCAGAGCCTGGAGCTTGCTTCAGATTCTGTGTCTCCCTCTCTCTCTCTGCCCCTCCCCCATTCATGCTCTGTCGCTCTCTGTCTCAAAAATAAATAAACATTAAAAAAAAAAAACTTTTTAGATAGGATAGTGCTTTAGGGGCGCCTGACTGGCTCAGTCAGTAGAGCATGCAACTCTTGATCTCAGGGTTGTGAGTTCAAGCCTCACATTGGGCTTGGACTCTACTTAAAATAATTAATTAAATGGGAAAGTGCTTTAGAAAAGAAAAGTGTCAGTACTTTTTCTGGAAGCCTAGAAGTTGTAGTAACACTGTTTTAAAATGTTTATTTATTTATTTTGATTGAGAGAGAAAGGGAGAGTGAGGGAGGGGCAGAGAGAGAGGGAGAGTGAGAATCCCCAGCAGGTTCTGTGCTGTCAGTGCAGATCTGGACACAGGACTCAATCCCACGACCTCAAGATCATGACCTGAGCTGAAATCAGGAGTTGAATGCTTAACGGACTGAGCCACTGAGGTGCCCTGCTTATAGTGACCTTCTTACCAAAGGAGCAGCATATGTTAAAACCAGATTCAGCAAACTAAGGCCTATGGACTGAATCCAACTCAGAAGTTGTTCTTGTAAATAAAGGTTTTGTGGAACACAGCCACACCCATTCATACTATCTGTGGCTGCTTTTGCACACTAACAGCAGAATTGAGTAGTTGGTGCAAGGACTGTATAGCCCAGAAAACCAAAAATACTTTCTAGCCAGCCCTTTACAGTGCGGAAATGAACCAGGCAGCCAGACGCCATCACTTGTGGTTGGCAGCACAAAGGCAGCAGGGCAGTGAGAAGGTTTATGGTGGAAAAGGGAAGGCTTCAATGTACTCAGATTGGGGGCCATTGGCACAGGGGGCTGAAGATGAGCTACTAGAAGCAGGACAACCAACGAAGCTAGTTAGGGGCCTGTATTAGGCTTCTCCTGGTGAGTCTTAAGTCAGAAGCAGGGAAGCTGTTAGTTATTAATCAAATCCTGCCTGTTCTGGGGCAGTAGTTTCCAGGATTATTATTTGGCTTCCTTTTCTGATTGCTAGAGGTGGTCCTCTGACCTCTAGAGAGCAAGCTGGCTTCCTGGGCTGGTTACTGCAGATCATGGGTTGGTTTCCTGGGCTGGATGCTCAGATTATGGATCAGAGTCCTATGTTTATATGTGACCTGGCCATTGTCCATTTGTATGTTCAGTCTCTCAACAGAGGAAGTTTGCTATTCCAGGATTTAAGGTTAAGTGTTTAAGTGAGTGCATTCTGGATTCTTGGGTACGTTACTCAAGGCCTCTCTGTCTTAGTTCCTCATCTATACATTGAGATCATGACAATTCATACCTCAGGGTTTTAGAAAGATTAAGTTCATATAAATAATGAACCCAGCAGAGTGCCCGAGACATAGTGGATCTCAGGGAAGGTTATTCACTGTATTATGATTGTCCCATGAAACTCAGAGCTCCTTCAAGGCAAGGTCCGTGGTATTAGTCCCAATCGTCTCAGCTTCTATAAGAGGGTTGGGCACGTCACATAGCAGTTGCTCAGTAAATACTTGATGAGCGAAGAAACAAGTCATAGGAAAACAGGGATAGACAGAATCTTGACAGCATATCTCAGAAAGAGGATAATCTCTTTAATTACTTAAAGAAAAAAAAATCCCAGGCTTAGGGTCCCCATTCCCACCCTATGTCTAGACGATAGTCCTGTCTTGAAGCTAAAGGAAGACTGCTCCCCACCCCCTCTACCCGAGGAGGCCCCATGAGCGGGCAGTCTCTGATTCTCAATGATACATTGACTTTACTGCATTATTCAGGTGTTATTTTAATTACCAAATGCTTTAAACTGCCTCTCTGTCTTTTTGGGAGTCTTCCCACTCCTGTAATTGGTGCTGTGGAAATTGGTGTCAATATTTACAATCTGACTCAGTAGTTTTCAAAGCTGCCATGATCCTTCTAGTTAAGAAGAAACAACAGCCAGGCAAGATGTCTCTTCAACCTGCATCTTTGACCTTGACAGAGCCTGCCTTGCAGGGAAGAGGAAACTGGGAATCCAGCGCTGCTGCAGGATCCTCCCCCAACCTCCAGGCCCTCTGCCTGGGGGCAGCGCCCTGTCCAAGGCCTACCACCCAAGAATCCATCTTTCGTGTAAACCTTCCCAAGAAGGAGATGCAGTTCTACCCTTTAAAACCAAGAGACCAGTGGTCCTGCCAATTCTATTTTCTAAAAGCCCCCAGAATCAGTGCCCTCCTCACCAGCCCATTTGCATTTGCCATGTTTCAGATCCTCATAACTTCTCCCTCAAGCTACAGCTATGCCCTTCTAACCCCAGTCTTCCTCTGCTCCACCCCAGCCCCTGGTCCAGTGGCATGACCCAACTCTCCAAAGGCTTCCCATCGCCTACAGGTTAAAGTCCAAACCCTTAAGGTGGCATCCATGACCCTTCACTGAGCTGTAGTGGCCGGCTTTGTCTTTTCCACTCCTGCCTGACATCACTGCCTAGAGCCACTGTGCTGTCTGGTGTGGGAGCCACACGCTGCATGCAGCTCTTTAAATTTTAATTAAACTGAAATAAAATTAAAAATTTAGCTTCCCAGTTGCACTATCCACATTTCAAGTGCTTAATAGCTAGAGCTTACATAATGGATAGCACAGAGATAGAACATTTCCATCAACACAGAGAGTTTTGCTGGACACTCCTCTAGGAAAACCCAAAGGTTTGTGTTTCTCTGCATACATCATGCTGTTCCACCCTGCCAGGTCTCTGCTCATGCCTCTGCTCAAAAGACCCTTCCTCTGCCGTTTCCACCTGGGTGATGCTTAAACACTCAACTTGACAGTCATCTCCAAGACACCCTAGTGAAGCCCCAGGCTGGGGTAAGTGCTGGGCTCCTGGGTTCTAATAGCTTCTCATACTAGTTAACCTTACTGACCCCTACCATATGCTGACCTATCTGTCTCCTACCTGAAACTGAGTTCCTCCAGGGCAAGAACCGTGTCTTTGTGGGCCCTGTGTCCCCAGTGTCTGGCACAAAGAAGGTGCCTGTTACTGTTGGCTGAACTCATTTGAACAGAACTCTCAAAAGTGCATGACCACAGGGCAGTATTTATCTGTGTGTCAGTGAAGACTCTCAGGTAGAGAGAAAGTAGTCAAGAGGAAAGAGGATTTAATGGTTCGGTAACTGGGAAATCAGGGGTGGTTCTTGCTTCCTGCATGACTGGATCCAAGGGCTCAGAGCATGTTATCAGGGCCCTGGCCTCATCTCTCTGCTCTGTTGATTCCCGTCTGCAGGCGAAGGGACCACGAGTAGTCTTGGTTCTAAACATCTCCAATTTTGCAACTTCCATGAAGAGAGAAATTCTCTCTGCCAACATCTATCTAGCAGTCTCCAGTAAGATGCTGTTTGGCCTTGCCTGGGTCATGTGCCCTTCCTGAATGAATCACGGTGGACTGCAGCAAGTAGTAGAAAGCTATATCACTGTGGCTCATGCATCTGTTCCTGGGGTGAGAGTGGGATTGATAAATATCATCATGATTGGCAGTTCCTCAGGCCACTTGGAAAAAGGTGTCACCCAAACCAGAAGAATGGGTTGGAGAAATGCTGGGAGACAGGAGGATCAGCTGGCCTGGCTGCCTGCTCTGTGAGCCGGACTCAATCTTGTATTCTGTTGCTCTTAGCACTTTCCCCATGTGGACCAGAGCCTTGGGGGAGTCCAACCACCCTCAGGTTTCAAGCTACAAGTTGGCAGGGTGCCTGGGTGTCTCAGTTGATTAAGTTTCAGACTCTTGATTTCGACTCAGGTCATGACCTCATAGTTTGTGAGTTGGAGACCTGCATCAGGCTCTGTGCTGACAGTGCAGAGCCTGCTTGGGATTCTCTCTTGGCCTCTCTCTCTCAAAATAAATAAATAAACTTAAAAAAAATGTTTTTAACACAAGCTACCAATTGGCAGACAGCAAAGGGTCTGGAACTTGGAAGGTTTCTTTGGCCTGGATGGAGCTTCTAAGAATGCCAGCCATATTCTTGAAAGATCCCCTGTAGAATTTACAACTCTGGGTACATACCCCACATTGGGGAATAAAAATTCCCTCCACCCTTCAAGATTCTTTTGGCTGGTCTAAGAAGTAAATTGACATGAGAGAGATTAACAGGAAAAAAATCAAATTTAATTACATACATACCAGGGCTCCCTAAGGATACAAGACCCACAGGCAGTCAGGCAAGTGAGGCTTATCTGCCATCCAGAGCTAAGAAGGGGGTGGGGGTCGGTGTCAGACTTCCAAAGGGAAGGAAGACAATTCACAGAAGGTGAAAAAAAAATAAGCATTTGGTAACCGAATGTTTGCTGTGCCATCCAGAAATGTTGGGACACAGAGAGGAACTGTAACAAAGAGACTGCTAGGTTCCTCCCTGTCTACCACCCTAGTTCATATACTGTAGTATCTATGTGATGGCTCCCTTCCTGGAGCAGGTCCTCCATCTATATTCTTTGAGGCAGGTGGGGGGCAGGCAAAAAGAAAAACTTGAGTCTTCTGTTTCTTAAAAATAATCAGCCCAAAATAATTTGTATGCCAAAAAGACACATTTTGGAGTTGCAAATTTTGCTCCCCTATACCCACAAGCTGTTGCAACCTCCTTTTCTTCTTCCTTTTTAAAAATTTAAGATATAATTTACATACAGTAAAATTCACCCTTTATACTGTTTAGTATTGTGAGCTTTGACTACAGTCATTCGTCACAGTCAAAAAATAAGACTGTTCCTTCAGCCACAAAAAAAATTCCCTGTGTCCCTTTGTGGTCAACCTTTATCCCCAACCCAGTCCCTGGCAACTGTTGATCTGTTTTCTGTCCCTATAGTTTTGCCTTTTCCCAAATGCCATATAAATGGAGACATACAGTATGTCCCCTTGAGTCTGGCTTCTTTCACTTAGCATAAGGCAATTAAGATTCATCCATGCTTTTCCATACATCAAGAGTTCATTCCTTTTCATTGCCAATAGCATTGTGTTGTATGGATGCATCACCTTTTATTTATTTATGCTCTACCTGAAGAGCATTTGGATTTCTAGTTTTGGGCAATTATGAATACAACTGCTATACACAGAATTTCATTTCTCTTGGGTAAAAAGTTGGGCATGTGTTTTCTCGGTTGTATGGTAAATGTTTAACTTTATACAAAACTGCCAAACTTTTTCTGAAAAGGCTGTATCATTTTGCATTCCTATCAGCAATGTACAAGCATGCTAGTTGCTTTGTATCCTCACTGAAACTTGGGTTCGTTGGGTTTTTAATTTTAGCCATTCTAATAGGTGTGGCGGATCTCAGTGTGGTTTAAATTTGCATGTTGCCAATGACTAATAATGTTGAACATTTTTGCATGTGATTTTTTGCCATCCATATATTGGTTTGGGGGAAGCATCTGTTCAAATAGCCACTTTTAAATATTTAAAAAATTTTTTTTAATGTTTATTTATTTTTGAGAGAGAGAGAGAGAGACAGAGTGCTAACAGGGGAGGGCAAAGAGAGAGAGGGAGGCACAGAATCTGAAGCAGGCTCCAGGCTCTGACGTGTCAGCACAGAACCCGATGCAGGGCTTGAACCCATGAACTGTGAGATCATGACATGAGCTGAAGTCAGACACTTAACCAACTGAGCCACCCAGGCGCCCCTTATACCCACTTTTACAAGTTAGGTTGTTTTTTCATTGAGTTTTGTGAGTTCTTTGTATATTATGGATTCCTTTATCAGATGTACATTTTGCAAACACTCTCTCCCAGTTTGTGGCTTGTCTTTTCACTTTTTAAACAGTATCTCTTGAATAAAAGAAAATCTTAATTTTGATAAAGTCTAGGTTCTTAATTTTTTCCTTTATAGATTATGCTTTTCATATCACATCTCAGAAATCTCAGTGTAACCCAAGGCTGCAATGCTTCCTCCTAGAAGTTTAATATTTATGTCTATGATCTTTTCAAGCCCATTTTTTATAGGGTACACAGTATGGATTGAGGTTCACTTTTTTCGTACGGATATCTAATTGTTACAGCACTATTCCTTGAAAAGCCTACACTTTCTCCATTGAATTACATCTTTGTTGAAAATCAAGTGACCCTATGTAGGTGAATCTCTTTCTGGACTCTCTCTTCTGTTCCACTGATCTGTCTCTCCTTTTTCTGATGACACACTGTCTTGACTACTATAGCTTATGGGAAAGGTGGAAATCAGGTGGTGTGGACTTTCCAACATTGTTCTTGTTCAAAATTGCTTGGACTATTCTGGTTCTTTTGCTTTTTCACAAAAATCTTAGCATCTGCTTGCAGACTCCACTTTTGTCTTAAAGAACCCACAGACTTACAGGTTCCGCCTGATCAGAATCCACAGCACTGCTCATGATTTATCAAGAGGTGGTTCTAGTGTAAGGGAGACGGTTAGAGCAAGACTCTGAAACCTGATGGCTCAGACTCAAATCCTAGCTCCAAATCTCACTAGAACATGGGAAAGTTTCTTGACCTCCCTGTGCCTCAATGTCTGCTGTAAAATGAAGAAAATGGTAATACATATTTCATGGGATTGTTGTGAAAACTGTAATAACGTGTGGAAAACAGAATAGTACCTGGAACATAGGAAGCTATTATTTGTACTAGCTTTACTTACCTCTGTTTTTCTGCTTCTCTCACACTCATGCTAACGTTCCACAATCACTGAACTGCGGATTTTTCTTTCCAGGACATGTCTCCAGTTTTTAAGCCATTTAATAGCCAGCTTATCACATTGCCAGGGCCCTCCTGGAAGTTTAATGTACAGCTAGCTATTCTTTGTGGCTTCACCTAGCCTGTTCCCTCAGATTTTATAGAAATCGGCTTTGTGAGCTGTATCATTTGGCCAGTAGTGAAAGGCCGAGCTGAGCTGCACCTTCTGTGTCCCACACCATCGAGGCTGAAGGCTGAGCCACAGTTATGGACCCCACAACAAGCAAGCAAGGCCTGTGCCTTTCCATTGGCCTGCCATATCCCCACAGGCAGGGCCTTGATCACCTGGATCCATCAGAGGCTCCTCAACAGTGGGAACCACTTCCCTCATAGGATCAGGAGTGGTGTGCAAATAAAGTCCCAGTGTCCCTGATCCACGAGGGCTCCCCTAGAGGGTTTTCAGACCTTTCCCACTAGAATGGAAGGCTCAAAGCTGGGGGGCTATATCTATTCCAATGCTACTTTTCTCCTAAATATTTTAATAATTTTTACAATCATAGTTCTAAAATGGATTGCTTTATCACTACCATCTTGAAAAAAATTTTTTTTCAACGTTTATTTATTTTTGGGAGAGAGAGAGACAGAGCATGAACGGGCGAGGGGCAGAGAGAGAGGGAGACACAGAATCGGAAACAGGCTCCAGGCTCTGAGCCATCAGCCCAGAGCCCGACGTGGGGCTAAAATGGATTGCTTTATCACTACCATCTTGAAAAAAATTTTTTTTCAACGTTTATTTATTTTTGGGAGAGAGAGAGACAGAGCATGAACGGGCGAGGGGCAGAGAGAGAGGGAGACACAGAATCGGAAACAGGCTCCAGGCTCTGAGCCATCAGCCCAGAGCCCGACGTGGGGCTCGAACTCACGGACCGCGAGATCGTGACCTGGCTGAAGTCAGTCGCTTAACCGACTGCGCCACCCAGGCGCCCCTATCACTACCATCTTGAAAAGAACTCAGCCGTGGAGCACCTGGCTGGCTCAGTCAGAAAAACATGCAACTCTTGATCTTGAGGCTGTGAGTTTGAGCCCCATGTTGGGTGTAGAGATTTCTTTTTTTTTTTTTTTTTAATGTTTTAAGAGGTTTATTTATTTATTTTGAGAGAGAGAGTACAAGCAGGGAAGGGGCAGACAGAGGGAGAGAGAGAACCCCAAGCAGCCCCCACATTGTCAGCACAGAGCTTGACACGGGGTGTGAACTCATGTGAGATCATGACCTGGTCCAAGATCAAGAGTCAGATGCTTAACCAACTGAGCACCTAGGTGCCCCAAGATTTAATATTTTTTTAGTTTTTTTAATGTTTTATTTATTTTTGAGAGAGAGACAGACAGAGCATAAGTTAGGGAGGGGCAAAGAGAGAGGAGACACACAGAATCCAAAATAGGCTCCAGGCTCTGAGCTGTCAGCACAGAGCCCCACGCGGGCTGGAACTTGGGAACAATGAGATCATGACCTAGGCTGAAGTCAGACGCTCAACCAACTGAGCCACCCAGGCTCCCCTAATATTGTTTTTTTGTTTTTGTTTTTTTAAGTAATCAACCTTCCTTTGATAATTCAAAACCACAGTCATGTCCACCAGTGGTTATACTATGACGTCATGACTGGGGCCATTTAAGGCACATGGGCTGTTTGCACCCTTCCCTAATGTCTCAATTACCCTCCTATGGATTAAGTGCATGGGCTTGCCAATGCTTACCTGTTTTAGGCCCTATCTCTTAGGTTCTCTAAACTGAGAAATTAACCTGAATACTATCAATATCCCATTATTAATGACAGTACAATAAGGGAAAAGCAGACCCTGAGAGCCAGCAGCTGATCTGGCACCCAGAGGTAGGTTGTGGTATTCCGTTGTTGAACATAAAAGGTCTCACAGAACATCAACGTCAGACAAGACCACTTTGTGAGCCGAGACAGAGCATGACCACAAACAAAACCGTTCATCCCATAATCATGTCAGAACACAGACCGAACATTGGCCAAACCACAAGAATGACCAAACATCTCTCCAATTTGTCTAACACAAGTGGTTTCTGTGCTTTACCAAATACAGCCTTAGTCTCCACTGTCCTCCTGTCTTCTAGATCAGAGATATGATAGAATTTACCTCCATTTTCTGACACTGCCTCATTCGGAACAAAACCCTGCTTCTTTGAATACTCCTCAAAATCACCCACACTAGCCCAGATCCTTAATAAGTCCTCAGGATATAGTTCTGCACACTGTGAGATACAGTTCCTTAGTCAGAGAGGATACCAGTGGGATTACAGGAAAGACAGCAGGGCCATTAGGAAAGCTTTCTGTGTTCCTCAAGTCCCAAACCTTTTAGAAACCTGTGGGTGAGAAGTAACCAGTGAATCTTTTATACATTTTTTAAAAATGTTTATTTATTTATTTTGAAAGAGAATGAGCATGAGCAGGGGAGGGACACAGAGAAGGGGAGAGAGAGAGAATCCCAACCAGGCTCCACACTGTCATCATGGAGCCCGACTAGGGGCTTGAACACACGACTTGCAAGATCACCACCTGAGCTGAAACTAAGAGACAACCAACTGACTAATCCACCCAGGCACCCCTCTTTTATAGATTTTGAATCAATACAAAATCCATTTGGAAGATCACTATCTCCCTCTTGCCCACCCACCGCCACCCTGCTCCAGATTATCCTGAGAGAGGGATGCATTCAGTTCTATTGCATTAAGGAGAAGAAAAAAATTTAACTGCTTCAAAAAATTATTGGTAAAACCATGTCTGCCAACAGAGATTGCTTCAATAATGGAGCCCAAAATAGAGTGAGCAAATAAAACTGCTGAGACATCTATGGTTTAGTTTCAGCTAGCATTCCCCGCTATTTAGAAGACATAAAAATGATCTTTGCAATGAGCAAGTAGCATTCTATTTCCATCAGAGAAGTAATTCTCATTTAGCCCATTTCACTTCCTTTATGAAACAGGAAGCAAACACCTCACTTTTCAAAGGTGGTCGTATATGAAACCACATCTGAGATTAAATATGAGGCTGTTGAGTCTGTTACAGCTAAAAATTTTGAAACTTTGGCTAATTTTTTTTTAAGTTTACTTATTTACTTTGAGAGAGGGAGAGAGAGAGAACATGTGTGAATGGGAGAGGAGCAGAGAGAGAGAGAGAGGAGAGGGAGAGAATCCTAAGCAGGCTTCATGCTCAGCACAGAGCCTGGCATGGGGCTCGATCTCAGGCACCATGAGATCTTGACCTGAGCCGAAATCAAGAGCCACCCAGGTGCCCCTCAGCTATTGTTTTAATGTAAGAAAAGAGAATTGATGGTCCAGATGATGTACTTCATTTCAGTCTTCTGTTCCCAGGGTCATTTCAGAAAGAATATAGGGCCATTTAGGCAGAGAGGAAGTTTGCATTTCATCCTGAATTGGGGACGGAACAAGTCTGGACCCCAGCCACAGGGGTGCTGCCCCCTCTTCTTTCACTTGCTCAGAAACTCGGCAGATCAGGAAGAAGCCCCAGACCGGAAGCCCACAGTAATTTTCTATCATCCTGCAGGCTGTATTCCTAGCTGCTCTGCCTCTACAGTGCCCTGTATCTGCTTAAGAACAGGAGGAAATAATTACTTTCTCCTATATGGCAGTGTTCTCTTTTCTTCATTCCTTATTGAGCTATCATTAAGTCATGGGATTCTCTGGGGAAATCACTTTAATCTCTTCCAGGTTGTCTCACACTCCCCTGAAGGTGATTCACATGCATCCAGGCAATATTTCACTACTGGATCAGAGAATGAACTGTTAGAAAACCTCATTTGCTGTTTGACTTTTGGTTTTGGTTCAGGTCATGATCTCGCAGTTTCGTCAGTTGTAGCCACACATCATGCCCGCTGACCACATGGAGCCTGCTTAGGATTCTCTCTCTCCCTCTCTCTCTGCCCCTCCCCAGCTCACGCTCTGTCTCTCTCAAAATAAATAAACACACACACACACACACACACACACACACACACACACGACTCCCTCCTACAGATTCCACCAGCAGCTGGACTCCTGACATCTTCCATGATGTACAGTATTAGGATTCAGGAGCAAACAGTCAAGAAAGAATTCTTGAGATGTCTTAAGGTGTAAAAGGTGGTTTTATTAAAGTACAGGGACAGGACCCGTGAGCAGAAAGAGCTGCACTGGGGTTGTGAAGAGTGACTGATCATATACTTTTAAGTTGGGAGGGGGTTAGGGACGGCATAAGTCTCTAAATTTTGGAAGCAAGGTTTCCAGGACCTTGAGGAGCTAGTTGCTGTTAGGAAAATGTCACTTACTACTGTCTAGTAAAATCTCAGTCATGAGACCCTTCAGATGTATCTCAGTGGGCCATATATGCTTGGAGGATGATTGCTAACATATTTCATTGAGGGGTGGAGATAAAAGAATTTTCTAAAGGGATTTTTACAGGATCCTGGAGATGGGGCTAATGTCAAGCTATGGCTGCCTATTGCTTCTAGCAAAGTATTAACATTGAGGCAGCAAAGGTCTTTGAGGAAGGTCACTCTGCCTGTCTCAAGTACTTGTCAGTGGGCTGTAAGTTGCAAGGAAGTTTAATTTTTTTTCTAAATTTCTTTTGCCTTTGTTCTCCACATCATTCAGGACCATTCCTATTCTCAACTTTTCTATCTGTGAAATAGACATCATCAGAGGCTGGGTTAGCCTGCAGTTTTTGAAGAGCCATGAATTGGAAGGGATGTTGGAGAGCCAAGGTATTTCCAGAGGATGGAGAAGGATTATGAATTTTTTCTCTTGAGATCCCACAACTTAACTGTATATGCCTAGAAATAATTATTAATATACTCTATTTTCCTAGAGCAATATGATAGAGTCTCTACTCCATTGACTTGACCCAGTCAAAGCTCACAAACCATGAAAGCTGGAAGGGACCTCAAGGGCCATTTAATTCAAGAGTTCTCAATTGTGGTTGCTCTTATAATCACTTACTGAGCTTTTTAAAAAGTACCCTACCTGGACCCCACCCCCAGAGCAATTATATCAGACTCTCTGGAGATAAATCAGAGCCTGCTTTCCTTAAACTCCCCAGAAGACTTCAGGGTCCAGCCAGAATTAAGCTTCAGTGATCTGGATAAAGGATAAGACAATTGGGGGAGGTTATGTGAGTCAAACCAAAGCCTCATGAAAAGGGGTCATATGGCTTGTGGCAGCCAAATGGAGGCAAAAGTCACACAAGGACCAGGAAGGTGGAGACCTACAGGACAGCCTCATCATCACCACCCAATCAACAAGTTTTATTTCTTAGTGTTTATTTTTGAGAGAGACAGAAAGAGAGAGAGAGCACAAATGGGGGAGGGACAGAGAGAGGGAGGGACAGAGGATCCGAAGCAGACTCCATGCTGACAGAGGAGAGCCTGATGTGGGGCTTGAACTTGTGAACCAAGAGATGGTGACCTGAGCAGAAATTAAGAGTCAGATGCTCCACCGACTAAGCCACCCTGGCACCACTCAATCAACAAGTTTTGTTTTTTGTTTGTTTGTTTGTTTATATTTTTAATATATGAAATTTATTGTTTAATTTAATGTATTGTTTCCATACAACATCCAGTGCTCATCCCAAAAGATGCCCTCTTCAATACCCATCACCTACCCCCCCCCTCCCACCCCCCATCAACCCTCAGTTTGTTCTCAGTTTTTAAGAGTCTCTTATGCTTTGGCTCTCTCCCACTCTAACCTCTCTTTTTTTTTTTATTCCCCTCCCCCATGGGTTTCTGTTAAGTTTCTCAGGATCCACATAAGAGTGAAACCATATGGTATCTGTCTTTCTCTGTATGGCTTATTTCACTTAGCATCACACTCTCCAGTTCCATCCACGTTGCTACAAAGGGCCATATTTCATTCTTTCTCATTGCCACGTAGTACTCCACTGTGTATATAAACCACAATTTCTTTATCCATTCATCAGTTGATGGACATTTAGGCTCTTTCCACAATTTGGCTATTGTTGAGAGTGCTGCTATAAACATTGGGGTACAAGTGCCCCTATGCATCAGTACTCCTGTATCCCTTGGGTAAATTCCTAGCAGTGCTACTGCTGGGTCATAGTGTAGGTCTATTTTTAATTTTTTGAGGAACCTCCACACTGTTTTCCAGAGTGGCTGCACCAGTTTGCATTCCCACCAACAGTGCAAGAGGGTTCCCGTTTCTCCACATCCTCTCCAGCATCTATAGTCTCCTGATTTGTTCATTTTGGCCACTCTGACTGGCGTGAGGTGATATCTGAGTGTGGTTTTGATTTGTATTTCCCTGATGAGGAGCGATGTCAATCAACAAGTTTTGAATACGTGCTCTGTGCCAAGCTCTTGACTAAGTACTGGGGTAAAAAGGTTATATAAATGAGTTACTCACTGTGCTCAAGAAGCAAACTATTTGCTGGTGGACTTGATCAAACACCAATAACTGGAGGAAGGGGAAAGGGGGCCTCATGCTTAAAGATGTTCACTGCAATATTATTTATAGTAGTGAAAAACAGAAAGCAGTATCCAGTCGTAGGAGAATTCTTAAGTATTCTAGGTTATATCTGCTTGATGCAATATTTGGAAGCCATTGACCCTGTTAAAAGATAAACTGAGGCATATTTAAAAATTTTAAGAGTTTATCTGAGCAAAAATCTATTGGAATCTGGAAGCACAAAACTGGAAGGGGTTGGAGGCTCCATGGATGGGAACTCAGGGAGAGACTTTGTAGAGAAAAGGCAGAAGTCAAGTAAGGAAATTATTGATTGGTTATAACTGAAAGCTACTTGGCTGTTTGTGATTGGTTGTCCTTAGGTTTCAATTTAGTAACTTTGAGGCATTTGCTGACTTCGATCTTGGTTTCTTTATACATGCCCTTTGTGGGAAAGATAAGGTGACATTGTACACCGGGATGATCATAGGTTATAGGCATGAGTAAAAGGCTACAAGTTAACACACCAAATGTTAACAGGTCTTGGGAACTGGGTGCTTCTGTTGCTGACAGTGGGCACTTCTTCTTTTTTATGTCTTCCTTCCTTTTCTCTTTTGATTATTTTTAAATGGGCCAGGCCTGGGAGTTGGAACTCACTTGGTAAAGGGTGGGGGCCATTCCTTGCCTCTGTCATCTTCAGAGTGCCCTGCAGATTGTATCTCATCAGTGCAGCAACCCTCATCTGAAGACGTGGGCCCAGAAAGCCCTGCCAGGGATCTCCCACAGGGTTAGCTGGAGAGTCAGAGAGAGAAAGAACCCAGGTCTTCTGCATGTCACTTGGCATCTTGGTGGGTCTGCACAGTCTGAACACGTGGGCAACCTGAGGGAGGCTGTGATGATGGAGGGTGCCCATTCGAGGGCAAGAGGGCATTGGGCTTGTCCCCAGATATCGGGGCTGGATCCCCACCCTCCTCATCCTCCCATGCAGGAATGGAGACACCTGAGCAGAACTTCCAACCATGTGATGCGGGGGGTGTGGGGGGGGTGCCTATAGGACACCTGCTCCTTGAAATGACCATCAAAATGGTCAAAGTTAAGTCTGTTCTCAACATGACAAGGCAGAACACTACCTCACCAGAGTCTTAGGAGCATCTAGAGGAGGAAGGGCCAACACTGGTTTAAAGTGGATATGTTGGGGCACCTAGATGGCTCAGCCAGTTAAGCATCCACCTCTTCATGTCGGCTCAGGTTGTGATCTCGAGTTGGTGAGATCAAGTCCTGCGACAGGCTCTGCTTCTCTCTCTCCTTCTCTCTCTCTGTACCTCCCCAGCTCATGCTCGCTCTCTCTCTCTCTCTCTCTCTCAAAATAAATAAAGTTAAAAAAAATAAGGTGGATATTTCGGTGCATGGACTTGATTAGAACCAGGTGAGGGTCATGTTATAGGAGTTTAGGATTTATGGACACAGAAAGGCAAGGGTTTGGAAGCAAAGATTTTGAAGAGTCTTGGGTAGTAAACTGTCTTTTGATATTCCCTATTGAAGAGTTGAACAGCTTGATGTTCATTTAAACCAGAGTTTCTTAACTTTTTTTTTAATGTTTATTTTTGAGGGAGAGAGAAAGAGAGAGCACATGTGCTTGCACGTGAGAGTGGGGGAGGAGCAGAGAGAGAGTGGAGGACAGAAGATCTGAAGTGGGCCCCATGCTGAGGACAGAGAGCCTGACAACAGACAACCAGAAGTGTTGACTGGAACTCACAAACGGTGAGCCCAAGTTGGATGCTTAACTAGCTGAGCCACCCAGGCACCCCTAAATCAGTTTCTTAACCTTGGTACTTTTGACGTTTTGGGCTAAATAATTCTCTGTGGCTATCCTGTGCATCATAGGATATTAACAGAATCCCCAGCCTATATTCACTAGATGCAATAGTCCTTCCCTTTACAGTAGTGAAAACCAAAAATGTCTCCATGCATGGCCAAGGGTAGGGGGGGTTTAAATTTAAAGGAGTCTTCCAGGAAGTTCCTGGAATGAACAATAAAAATATTTGCAACTTTTATGATCTTTAGCAAGAATTTCCTGTAATAGTAAAGTCAGTTAATAGACAGTGGAAGAGGAAAGTCCTGTTAATGTGCACTGTAAACCTGGTGGGTGTGGATGATTTCAGTTCTCACCCTGGGCATCCAGTTCAGCCTGCTGCCCCTGCCTTGCCCCTCCTGCTGTCTTTGGTCTCTTGCGAGTCTCCCAGTTACTGGTCAGCTTTTAGCTAGAAGACATTCCATCTCTAAAGTCAAGAATCAATAGCTTTTGCGAAATGAAAACGGGCTAAGGTGTGCTGACCCCTTAGCTGAAACAGTAGACTTCACCTTACTCCATGAATCAGTATCATTGCCCATTTTAAACATAAGGAAACTGAGGCTCAGAAAAGTGAAGAGCCAGAGTTGCTCCTGTCACTCAGTGAATGATGAGGTTTGTATCTGAATTCAAGGGTTTGACTCCAAACTAGGTTGCCAGATTTAGCAAAAAACGATTGTGTACTTAATTCAAAAAGTATTTGTTGTTTATCTGAAACTCAAAGTTTTTCAGGTGTTCAGTATCTTACCTGGTTACCCTACCCAAGGCAAGGGGTGTGGGGTGCTGGTGCTGAATTGGGGGATGGGGGTCAGGCTCGGGAGCTCAGGGAGCGGCTGTCGGGGAGGAGGTAGGGGAACAGTCCGCACAAGGTCTCCAGTTTGAGCGCCTGGCGAGGAGTGACCCCTGGTGGCCGCGCAGCGTCCTGCAGCCCCAGCTGCTCAGCCCCAGCGGTGGTGCCCGCGCCTTTAGAGATGGACATCTGTTCTGGGTTCTGACCTCTACCGAGAGCAGAGTGCACCCGGCGACTGTGGGGAAGCAGGGCGCACCAGGCTCGGAGCCATCTGCGAGGATTTTCTATCTCTTCGGCGGAACTGGAGGTCCGCTCCCTGCGCTGGGCCGGCCCCACTATCACCCCCAGGCGGCTCACCTGCAAACAGCAGATCCTGGAGCTCCTAAATCTTCGGGCACCAGAGTAGGAACTGCTGAAATCCTGCCCCCTCCTCCCTGCCACCTATGGGGTCCCTTGGCGCCTCCTGCCAGCCCACTCCAACGTGTGTCAAACCCTAACTGTCGGCAGCACCCGAGTCGAGCGCATTATTAAAACCAGCCTCAGGGAGTCTGTTTCCAGGATGGAGTTCTAGGAGTTACCTTCGTGTAAATCTGCTTTTTAGTACATCTGGTCTGTGCTGTGCAGGGTCCATACATCCTCCTTGGAGACTCATTTCTTCTTTGGATTTTCACTGTGTCCTACTCTGTGGCGGCATATGTCATGTTCTGAAGGTCACAAACATGGTTCCCGTGGGGCCTGCTTTCTCAGGGCTGTTGAGGAGACAAACCTGTCCCACAGGTCCCAAAAACGGTCCCACAGGACACAGAATGGCTTCCACCCCAGGCCCTAAGGAAGCCCACCTAATGGCCCCTTTCTTCTGAGAATTGCGGAGGCCAGAATATCTTGAGGTGGTAGTGAGGGTGTCTTCCCAGGGACCCAGCTGACTTTTCATACTCTTTGTGTGTTTGGCCCTGAAGGTGTCACTGGCAGCTTGGTCAGGACTCATTGTGTTCTCTACATGCAGCACAGGGCCCTACAGAACTTTAGAGGGCCCACACTCACATGCCTGTAGGGCTTATCCTCCTTCTTCCCTCCATATTTATGTTCCACCCACCTCCACCCTACTCTGTGCCTGCAGGCTGACTGCTTCACCAGGCTCCCTTTGCCCTCTGGCTTCAGATTTGGGTCAGCCAGGAGGGGAGGGTCACTAGCAAGAGATAGAGGGGCAAGAGAGTTCCCCCCACCCTCCCCACCACTGGCCTGAGGGTTGGCAATGGCTGTGTTCCTCTACCTGAGGCCACAGCTTTATGGACACTCTTTCCTATAGGTGCAGGTTTCCCCCTAGTTCTGGTAAGGGCTCTTTTCCCTGCCCTTTTAGGCCTAGGGGGTAGTGGCTTGAGGGAAAACCTTTCTTAGGTTAAGTACCTGAGGGTCTGCAAATTAAAGTAACAAAAGGCAGAATAACAGGAGAAAAGGCACAAAATTTTTATTAATATTTGCATGCACTGGCCATTCACAGAAAAGAAGTGAAATTTAAAGAAGAGGTTGGACTCAGGGACTTAATATACTATTTTAAGTAAGGAAAGAGGGTTTGGGCTTGAAGGGATGATAACTTTTAGGGAAGTGACTAGGAAATATATGGGAGAAACTACTAGAAGATACCAATTATTTCAGTAAGTTTTGTTTATGCAGATTCATCTTGGTGCTGATTCTGTCTCTGGTGATACGAGTTACTCTCCTCTTCCTGATCCAGGAGAGGGGGACACTTTGCTAGAGAAATATATGCTCTGCTTTTAGGTGGATTAAGGCAAGGGCAGAAAACTCTTCTCAGATCTGTTGATTCTCAACTATCTTCAGCTCAAACTAATCCTAATGCCAAAGTGACATATTTTGAGGTGGCATCTCCTGGTCCCTTCACTTACCACTGCCTACCCCAGCACTTTTTTTTAACGTTTATTTATTTTTGAGAGAGGGGTGAGGAGGGGCAGAGAGAGAGGGAGACAGGATTTGAAGCAGGCTCTGTGCTGACAGCAAATAACTTAATACGGGGCCCGAACTCAAGAACCATGAGATCCCAACATAAGCCAAAGTTGATGCTTAACTGACTGAGCCACCCAGGTGCCCTGCAAACAGTCCTTTGTTAAGCTGTGTGTCTTGCCAGGGTACCAGAGTGCCAAAGCTAGCCTCTCATTTCCATCACCAAACATATATGCAGCGCTGAGGGTGTCCCAGGCACACAGTTGGAAACAGACCCTCTGGGCCTTCACAGCCTAGTGGGAGAAAGAGACCATGACAGGTCAGTAGGCTATAGTGGGAGCTCAGAGTGCCACCCAGCCCTGCCTGGAGCATCAGGGCAGCTCCCTGAAGAACAAGGAAGGATGAGGGGCACCTGGGGGGCTCAGTCAGTTAAGCATCAGCTCTTGATTTCGGCTTGGGTCATGAGGCCAGGGTTGTGATGTCAGGGTCATGGGATCGAGACCCAAGTTGGACTCTGTCCTGACAACATGGAGACTGCTTGGGATTCTCTAAATAAACAAACAAACAAACAAACAAACATTTTTTTAAAAATTATATTAAAAAAAAAGAAGGAAGGATGACCAAGTGGAGGAAGGCAGGCAATGTAGGGAGAAGCAGCAGCATGCAGGGAGGACTGAAGGCAGAGATGTCATGCATCAGGCACCAAAATGGCCACAGGAGGGATGGCCTGGAAGCGGCTGGTCATGACATTAGCAGACAGTGTGCCCTTCCTATTGCTGGGCCCTGGTTCTCTGGCACCTCCAGTCTGATTGGGGAACAGCAGCATCTATGACACAAAGAAAGTCCATCATGAAAGGACCCAGATAAGGGCCAAGCAGTAAGTGCTGAGGATGCTGGAGATTTGTGTGTGTGTGTGTGTGTGTGTGTGTGTGTGTGTGTGTGTGTGTGTTGGGGAAGGGGTCCAGCCAGACATGATTTGTGCCTTTAAAAGGTCAATCTAAGGGTGCCCGGGTGGCTCAGTCAGTTACATGTCTCACTTTTTGATTTGTAAGTTCGAGCCCTGCATCGGGCTCTGTGCTGACAGTGTGGAACCTGCTTTGGATTTTCTCTCCCTTTCTCTCTCTGCTCCTCCCCTGCTTGTGCTCTCTCTCTCCCTCTCCCTCTCTCAAAAATAAATAAGTAAACTTTAAATAAAATAAAAAAATAAAAGATCACTCAAGAAAAAAGTCACCCTGGCTGTTGCAGGGGGCATGGATGAATGTTAGGGTGATAACCAGGGAGACCAGTCAGGAGGATGGCACCAGTAGTGGAGAGAAGGGAGAGGACAGTTTTGTGCTGTATTTGGAGGTGGAGCTGGCAGAAGTTGCGGGGGCTTTGGATGTGGGCAGTGAGGGAGGGGAGGGATCCAGCTTTCTGGCTTGACAACTGGGTGCTCAGACAGGTGCTGCTTACTAAGATGGAGAAGAGACAGAGGACAGGCTGGGAGGAGGGAACAAGAGCTCAGCTTTGAATATGTTAAGTGTGAGATGTCCCTGAGACAACCAGGCAGTGGGGTATATGGCTTTAGAACTCCAGAAAGAAGTCTTGTGACGCTGGGTCTTACAAGGGAGGAAAGTGGTTGGGTGAGGCAGAATTAATGACTTAAAGGATTGGTGGGTCCTAAAGGCAAGGGTCTTGAGAGAGTTGGCGAACAAGTCTTGGTGAGACAGGGAAACTGAAGGGATTAAAGGGAATTAAAAAGCCTTTTTTTTTCCTTTGCTGCTTTTCTGGCTTCCATTCTTGCTAGGACCTGAACCTCCACCCCACTCTATACGTGCCTTGTAATGTGAATAGCATATGTCCTCCTTGTAAGGGACCAAGAGATGATGCCATCTTTGGAGTCTTCAGTCTTCCAGCACCATAGACAGCATCTAGGGAATAACCAGGTGGGGTGGTCATGAACATTCTCCAAGACCATTGGTACCAAACACCTTGATGCCAAGACCCCTGACTTCAGGGAATGAATGGCTTACGAAGGACACCTGGCCCCTGTCCTTGTTCTGACCAGTTCCTGGTTGCCTGAGAGGAGATGTGCACAATATGTGCTACAATCGCTAATAAAAAACCCCAGACTCCCAAGGAAAGATGAGACTCATGCTCTTTTCCATTCTGAATCTCGAGGAAGTGCTCTCGCTCTCTCTCTCTCTCTCTCTCTCTCTCTCTCTCTCTTCAATAGACTCTGCTTCGACCTCCTGCTGGCTGCCATCTGACTTCCATCTTTCAAGAAGCCAGGGACCCTCTTGGCTAGTCCTGTGGGACCCCCTCTCTGGGTCCTTGGACCTGGCCTGTCTCCATCAGTAGTCTTGAGAAGTCAATTGCTTAGTTTACAATCTTATCTTTTAGTAGCAGGTATTTCCTGGAGCAAGCAGCTGGATTATTTTTGTTTGGTCCTAGCATTGTTTAACATGGGGAAGGGAAAGTGTGTTCATTTCAGTTCTCATCATTAACTGAGTGTCTTCAAGCAAGCACCTTTAAAGAAACAACTATTATATAGTGCTTACCCCGCTGGACAGTTTTAACTCCCTTGATTCTCACAACAACCCAATAAGAGGGGTATTGTTATTTGCCCACGTTATAGATATGCTTCTTGTTTTAAACACAGACAGGTAACCTGTCTGAGGTCACATGGATGGTTAGGGGTAAGTCTGGGCCCCAGAATCCAAACTCTCACTCAATCCCTTGCTTAGTTGCTTCACTTCTCAAGTTTCTCCTTATATACAATGAGGGGGTGGCTCAGATGATAAGGGCTTTGGGTGGGGGGAGGGGATGTTAAAGAAATAATCATTCATGACACTTATTAAAGGTGGTAAGGGGACTTTATTCAAGAAGAGCTAGTACAGTAGGGTTTTCTAGTAGGGAAGAGACATTATGCTCAGTTCTGAATGCAGTAAGGAAAAGTGGGAATTTACTGCCAAGGACCAAGAGATGGTCAGTGGATAGAAAATTATCAAGAGGTAGGTATAGTGTCTAAATGGGGTGTTCCTTGGGGTGCCTGGGTGGCTCAGTTAGTTAAGTGTCTGACTTCGGCTCCGGTCATGGTCTCATAGCTGGTGAGTTTGAGCCCCGCATCGGGTTCTCTGCTCTCAGCTCAGAGCCTGGAGCCTGCTTCAGATTCTGTGTCTCCCTCTCTCTCTGCCCCTCCCCCACTCTCTCTCTCTCTCTCTCTCTCTCTGTCTCTCAAAAATAAATAGACATTTTAAAAATAAGTGGGGGGGTCTCTTGATCAGATGGGGGCCCCCAAATGTGGGCAATGATTGGGTGGCAGCCGGTGGTGCAGGAGGTGAAAGAATTCACCTGAGGCAGAACAAAGGAGATAGAAGTTTATTGAATACCCAAGGGAGCAGTGGGCAGGACAGCAGAGGAGAGGCTGTCTGCCAGGAGACAGTGGGAGGGGGCTGCTTTTAAGGAGGGCAGGTGAGGAGGTATTGCAACGTATGGAATTTTCCCTTTTTTGGTAACTGTGTCTAACTCTAAGTAGCCCCATTGGTCAGTTAGGGCCTATGGATATTTTGAGGTGGGTCCTTTGATGGGGCTTTTCTACAGTTCATTGTCCAAGCCTGTTTACTTGGAAGTGGCCTCCACAATAGGGCAATTCTTTGTTAAGCTGACCTAGCAGGATTGTAGGCTGAAGGTAGGCCAGAGTGAAAAGATATTCAGGGTGTCAGACCAACAGTGGGGGATTTTCACTAAACTGACTCAGCAGGAGTCTTGCTCAAAGTGGACAATGCAGAGATGAACAGGAAGTCTGAAAGTCGGAGCCTGGTTGAGAAGGGAGTTCAGTGGAGCCTGTCTAAATTTGGTCAAGGAGAGACTCTTTGTCAGGAGGGAAAACTTTCCCTCAATCATCTCCTGTTAAGTGAATAGAGACTGCAATTAAACTGACAAAAGACAGACTAGCAAGAGAACAGTTTATTTCTGCATGTGTCACATACACACACACACACACACACACACACACACAAGTGGGAGTGCTCAGTGAGTAACTCAAAGGGGTGGTTAGAATTTGGGGCTTATGTATCTAATTTACTAGGAAAAACGGAGGGGGAGAAAAGGCTCTCCTGGGAAGAGCAAATAAATCTCTTTAGGAAAGACAAATGGGCTTTTAGAAGAACAGACATGAGATAAGAAAGTTTGTAATCGTGTTTGTTTATGCAAAGGCGAAGTCTTTCTGTCTTGGAACCATAGAGCTTCCTTGGGGAGGGGATTGAGGGCATGTTTGCTCTAGGTCTGTCTCCTGGGAGCTGAACCACACCAAAGAGGGAATTTATGGCAGCCCTCATTTTAGTTAGATAAACTCCGAGAAGGCATTTTTCCCCCTGTATCTGTTGAATTTCAAATGTCTTCAGCCTAAAATAATCTTTATATGACCTTTGGGGGTTTGAGTGGGTCCCCACAGGTCTCATCCAGTTCCATCATTCTGTGGCTCACCGTAAAATGGCAAATGACAATGTGAGGCATGTCACAAGGGTCACATGCATGCCACAGCAGTTGGGGCCACAGCTCTCAAACCACTGCTTGGTGTCTTCCACCTTGGTGTCTTGGTCTGGGGACAGTATGTTCAGGGGAGGGTGGTGAATTCAGTTGAGCTGGCAAAGGCTTTGTGGATTGGAATCTGTGAAGGGAAGTGAGCAAGAGCATTGCAGGGGCTGAGACAGCATGTGGGAGGGAAGGGACTGGTATTTACAGGGCACACATTATGTGCCTTTACTTCACCTCATTCTATTTTCCCAATAATCCTATGAGGTAAGGATTAGTCCAATCCCCACTGATCAGATTAGAAGACCAAGGCTCAAGTGCAAGTAATTTACTCACACATTCTCACACTCAAACTGCCACAACTTGTATGTGGGGTCCCCAGAATCAAACAGTGAGCAGTGGAGGCAGAGGATGCTTGGAAGGGACACTGAGGCCAGACTTTGGAGATCAGAGGCTGAGACCATCTGAAACATGAAAGGGCCTCTCTAGTTATTAGAAAACCTGTCCACCCAGATGGTTCTGGCAGCCAGGGAAAGACCTGAACCAGCCCTACTCCCGCTGCTGTTCCTGGTCTGAGAAGCATGCTAGGGGCGGTGGGGGGTGGGGGGTGAAGGGGAAACACACCGAGGCTGCAGCTCTCCCTCCCTGTGGTGGAGGCATTGAGCGACAGAGCCTAGGCTCAGTGCCTCTAGCACACCTTGGGCACTTTGAGGAGTACACAGGTGCCTTTGACTTCTGTCCCCTTCCTGCCTGAAAGGCAGGCTACAGCTCCTGTCTCCTTCTATCTGGCTGCCACAAAGTTCCTGCCCTCCTTATTTCTGGGGACTGAGAAAGTAAAAATTAGCAAGGAATGAGAAGTTAAAAATGTGCCCTGCCATTCATGGGGCAGGGACAGCAAAGGCAAAGCCAGCTACAAAGTTAAAGAAGAAACACTTTCTGTCAAGGCTAAGCCCTAGCTGTACAGGGCCATGAAGACTGGTGCTTACTTATACTTGTCAGAGATCTCCAATCTCTACATGCAGAGACCAGCAGAAACTTTGCTCTTTGAAATTGTATCAGCAGGAATGAAACATCCCACTCTTGCCTGGAGTATTTGATGCACTCTGACACAGAGAAGCAACTTCAATTTACAACCCAGGTGGACAGCATTAGAGAAAGGATTTGGGGGCACACCATTCCACATCTATCTGAAGTTAGTAGTTTCCAAGGAAATGCGGCCTTGGGTTCATTTTGCAGTCTAGATTTCGACTTTGCTTTGAACCCATCCAAACATGGGTTCAGGTACACTTCTTTAATCTTTAAATTTTTTTTAATGTTTATTTATTTTTTGAGACAATGCGAGAGACAGAGTGCAAGCAACGGAGGGGCAGACAGAGGGAGACACAGAATCTGAAGCAGGCTCCAGGCTCTGAGCTGTCAGCCCAGAGCCCAACATGGGGCTTGAACTCATAAACCGTGAGATCATGACCTGAGCCGAAGTCGGACGCTTAACTGACTGAGCCACTCAGGTGCCCCTCAGGTACATTTCTAACCTCCACCCTCCCCCATAACAACTGTAGGTTCTTCTTTGTTGGATGAGATGCCTCGTGGTTCCTGTTGTGCTATGGACTCTCCTTCCTTGCCACTGACCAAAAAACCCTGACTTTTTCAGACTATAGGCAAGTTTCTGGTGACCATGGGGTGATTGGGCTAGGACTTGACTTTATCTCCTAAAGCCCAAGACAAAGGCAAGAATTGTTGAGTCAGCCTGCTCCTTGGATAGGCAGAGAGCACACAGAGCATCGCATTCTTCTGGAAAATCCTAAGAGCTTTCTGTATATGACTGTCTCATTTCTCTGGTGCTTATGGTGTGGCAGGCACTGGGTTGAGGGCCTTACAGTGTCTTATTACTCCATCCTTATCACACCCCACGAAGTAGGTCCTCTTATCATCATTCCCATTTAATAGGTGAAGGTGAAGAAACTAAGGCACAGAGAGAGATTAAATGTCTTGCCCAACAAAGTCATGCAGTTAGTAAGTGGCTTAGTTGGAATTTGAAACATCAAGTTTAAGTACAGAGCTTGAGTGCAGAGTTTGAGTACAGAGCCCTGAACCACTAGGTCCTAAACCTCTGGTGCTCTTAGTATCTCAGTACTTTCTTCACCAACCCTCTCCCCCCCCCCACCCCCCCAGTCCAAAAGAAATACTTAACAATTCTGTGTATTAAGTTTTATGTCCATACACCTTAATAAACATTTAGGTCCTAACAATGCCATCACTATTTGAAAATAAATCATATATTAAAAAAATAAATAGGGGCGCCTGGGTGGCGCAGTCGGTTAAGCGTCCGACTTCAGCCAGGTCACGATCTCGCGGTCCGTGAGTTCGAGCCCCGCGTCAGGCTCTGGGCTGATGGCTCAGAGCCTGGAGCCTGTTTCCCATTCTGTGTCTCCCTCGCTCTCTGCCCCTCCCCCGTTCATGCTCTGTCTCTCTCTGTCCCAAAAATAAATAAACGTTGAAAAAAAAATTAAAAAATAAAAATAAATAAACCTAAGAGGGTAGAGTAAAATATATATATATATAATATATATAATATATTATATAAAAATATATATGTAATATATATTATATAAAAAATATATATAAACATCTATATTAAAAGAAAAAAATTGTATTTCATTCTTAAATAACCTGCACCTAGTAATGGAATGTGTGCTAGTTGAGCACTGCACACTTTTCCAACTTTGGGATCAGATTTGGACACCATCACCCTTACTCTACGTTCATTTTTCTCATGTGTTAAAAAAAAACAAAGTTCAGGGACACCTGACTGGCTTGGCCGGTAAAGCACGTGATTCTTGATCTCAGGTTGTGAGTTCAAGCCCCACGTTGAGCACGTAGAGTTTACTGAAAAATAAAATAAAATTTTTAAAAATTAAAAAAAAAAAAATTCAACCAAGTAAATTTGAAGATCTAATTGGCTTTATTAAATGATTCCTGAAATGGGCAGCACCTGGTCTGGTAGGGTGAGGGGTGCTCTGAGGAACTGTACAGAAGAGAAGGTGTTTGTAGAAAGGAGGGTGGGACAAGAAAGTTACAAGCGAAAGAAAGGATTGCTTCAGGCAAGACCGCCTTTCCTTAGGGGGAAGGGCCGTGGGTCTTATTGTGCATATTATCTCTTATTTCTTTGGGGTGTGGGGTTGGGGAGGGGATAGAGAGGGCCCATGTGACAGATTACCTCATTGATGCTTATTAGAAAACTTTGAGGCACCTGGCTCGCCCTGTCTGAGGAGTGTGTGACTCCTGGTTTCAGGGTCATGAGTTTGAGCCCCAGCTGGGTGTAGAGATTATTTAAATAAAAATAATACTTAACAAAATAAGAAAATTCTTTATTGATAGGTTGAAACTTAATTTCTGAAGAAGGTTGAAACTGCAATTAGGTTAGGTAATAAGCCCTGGTTTGGTGACTTGTCCTGGCCCAAGTTATGCCATTTTGGGCCTGTTGCTTCTCTTTATAACACATGGTAGTTGCTTTTTATCACAGAAAACACCAAAAACTCAGTTTCACAAAGATATGATGTGAAACCCAAGAATTTGTATAAATATTTTAAGTTTATTTATTTATTTTGAAAGAGAGCAGGGGAGAGGCAGAGAAACAGAGAATCCCAAGCAGACTTCGTGCTGTTAGCCCAGAGCCCAACACAGGGCTCCAACTCACAAACTGTGAGATCAAGACCCAAGCCAAAATAAAGAGCTGGTTGCTCAACCAACTGAGCCATCCAGGTGTCAGCTTAAGTGTTTTAAGCTGAAGACATTTGAGATGTAACAGATGCCAAAAGAAGTCTTCTTGGAGTTTCCTTTATCTGACTAAAAGCAGCAAGTTCTGAGAAATGAAGCTGTCATAAATCTCTTCTCCTGGGGAGTTTCCTGGCCATGAAAACGAACACTCATACCTGCATAAACAATTATCACAAACTGTCTCATCTTCTGTTTGTTTTTGTAAAAACCCATTTGTCTTTCCTCTTTTTTTTTTTTTTTGAAAGAGAGAGAGTGTGTGAGAGTGAGGGAGGGGCAGAGAGAGAGGAGAGAGAGAACTCCAAGCAGGCTCTGAGCTTCCAGTGCAGAGTCCAACTGGGGGCTCTGTCCCATGAACTGTGAGACCATGACCTGAGCCAAGGTCAAGAATAGGATGTTTAACCGAATGAGCCACCCAGGGGTCTCTTTCCTTTTTTTTTTTTTTTTTTTTTTAAGATTTTATTTTTAAGTTGTCTCTACATCCAATGTGGGGCTCGAACTTACAACCCTGAGGTCAAGAGTCACATGTTCTACTGACTGACCCAGCCAGGCACCCCCAATTTGTCTTTTCTAAAAAAAAACCAAAAAAACAAAAAAAAACCCTGATTTGTTCTTCCTTATAGAAGCCTTTTCTTCTTCCTCTCTCCTACCCCCACTAAACTAGACATATAAGCCCGAAATTCTAACCACTCCTGTGAGTTACTTATCACTGAGTACTCCCACATGTATTTGCACTGCATGCAAAAATATTTCGTCTCTTTTCTCTTGCTAAACTGCATCTTGTCAGTTAAATTTACAGACTTCCAAGAAGTGAACCTAAGAGGGTAGAGAACATGTTGTTTTTCCTCCCCAATAATATTGTCAAAAGCAATGTAACATGATTTAATATTGAAACTGTAAACTACCTGTAGTAGTTTTGCTTGGTGTCCAACAGATGTTGCTGAGTTTCCCTTGAAAATTTAAAATACCCCTGGTGCCCTTATGAATTTTCTCTTATTCTCTGGGATGCCTTGCTGCCCAGTTTGGGAACCATGGTGGTAGCCTAATCCCTATCAAAAGTGATAGGAACACTGGGACTGGGCTTGTTTTCTCAGTAGTCTCTACCTCCTCTGGACATGCCCTTCTGGCCCATGACTGTATCCCTTGTGCCAACATCAGTAGCCTGGCACAAAGCAAGAATTCAGTTGGAGGAGATGTTGCATGAGCTTAGGGAGCACAGGTGCAGAGCACACATGATGACGTTTTGGGGGATATTTCACCCTCCCCCACTGATGAGTAATACATGAGTAAATACATCCAGACTTTCAGATATAAATACCACTAATTTCTCTTGCTCTTCTGGCTCTTTTTTTTCCTAGACTTTATGCAGACTGCACTCTCCCTATTTCTATACTTTCTTCTGTCAAGAACAAGAGAGCTGAGTTAGGTTACTGTTTTTTACACTGCACTCTATTATCAACATTGCAGTCTGTGTCACATCAGGTCACTTTTCCGCTCAAAATCTGCAGTGATTCCCCAGCTCACTCTGAGTCAATGTCAAAAGTCCCATAAGGGCACAGATAATCCACCCTAGCCTTTCTTCCTTGACCTCCTGTCCTGCTGCTCCTCCCAGCTTATTCTTCTCTCGCAATTCAGGCCTCCTCGCTACACCCAATCTCTGGGTGTTTGCTCTTCACTGAGGAGCTGTGCCCTTGGCCTGGAAGACTCTTGTCAGACATGTGGAAATAGTTAGGACCACCCAAATGAGAACGAGCAAAGGCTATTTATTCAGTTTGCTACAGCAAGGGAGTCACAGCCACCACCATTTGCATGTTGCAGAGATTCAAAGGCTATCAGGGATGCTGTTTGGCTCCCTGGACTGGTTGCTGCAGATATGGTTGACTTCTTGAGCTAGTTGCTGTAGATTGAAGCCAAACCACAACCTCTGCAGCAACCAAAGATTTCTGTAGCAGTTGGCCCAGAACTGTCAGGACTTGGTGAATGACTGGTCAGGTTCTCTATTTTGTTGTTGTTGTTGTTCCCTCTTCCAACTCAGGACCGATCAGAGAAGGCTAAATATCCTTCCCAAATCAACCACAAAGGATGCTCTACTTCTAGTT
Organism: Felis catus; assembly: GCF_018350175.1. Taxonomy (NCBI): domain Eukaryota; kingdom Metazoa; phylum Chordata; class Mammalia; order Carnivora; family Felidae; genus Felis; species Felis catus. The sequence continues at coordinate 67,177,990 of NC_058370.1, forward strand.
AGCCCATGTCTAGTTTCCCCAGGCCAACTACTTCTAATCAGAGCACATCTGAAGCCTTCCCTTTGCTCACTGTGAAGCTTTCCCACTCCTTAGCTTGCCCTTGAATCTCTGCCCGTGATGGTAGCTGAGTCTCTTGCTGTAGCAAGCACTGATTAAGTAGCTTGTTCTGTCTGCTCTTATTTGGGTGTTCTTCATTTATAATTACAAACATTGTGTGCCTTCTGGAGATGGTTGGGTGATCTCACCTATGAAAAAATTGTGTGTTTGAGAATTCTAAGATGTGTGGTGTGACTTCTTACTTTTTAGACTCTTAATGAAAAGTTAGATGTGGGAGACATCTGACTGTAGCCTCCAAAATTTGGCCCCAAGTTAGGATTGTTCTCAATAACAATGAAGAAACAAGTTCAATGAAGTAAAATTACTCAGTTACCAGGCTGGTAGGCTGAGATGGAGCCTAGCACTTGATCTATCTAAAAGCAGTGGCACTTAACCTCAGTCCCATAACTGATTCATTCCTAAAAAGAATTCAGTATTGGCAATTTCATACAGTTCAATCTAATCCAAGTTTGTTGTGAGGATTAAGTGAAATGAAATTATGTTAAATTGAAGGCAGTATAACATTTCTGTTAATAATACAAGACGCCAGGGGCTCCTGTGTGGCTCAGTTGGTTAAGCGTCCTTTGGCTCAGGTCATGATCTCACAGTTTGTGAGTTGGAGTCCCATATTGGGCTCTCTGCTTTGAGTACAGAGCCCTCTTGGAATCCTCTGTCTCCCTCTCTCTCTCTCTGCCCGTCTTCTCCTAGTGCACGCACGCACTTGCTCTCTGTCTCTCAAAAAGAAATAAACAATAAACACTGAAAAAATAATAACAACACAAGACCCCAGAAACATCTCTCCAGGATTAAAATCCCTACTCCATCACTTCTAGCTGTTTGATTTTAGGCACCTTACTTGCACCATGTGTACCTCAGTCTTTACAGCCATAGTGTGGAGATATAATACAGGTCAACAATCCCTTGCCTCCAACTCTGAAATGTAAATATCTCTGAAAAACAAGTTTTGTGGCAAACTCAAGTGGTAGCAAATTTTGACCTGAGTTTATTTGAGGCTATTGATGGTCTATAATTATCCCAGTTACTGTGAATTGAACAGGTTTTACTGCATTAATATTGATTTCAGGGTGTTGCCCCAGAATCTCTGGGGGTATCACATATTATACCCACAGAGGGAAGAAAGCACCTCTCAAATATATTTGAAACAATGTTGGTTTTACTTTTTGTCTAGCAAAGGAGAACTTGTGGTAGAGCACAGCCTTCCTGAATAAAGCAGAGAACTGGTCCTATAAAGGTTTTTACCAAAGCACAGCTGTTGCTGATTGGGATTGGTTTCCAGGATTCTGGATTTTAGTTACTTATTCACAATTTGGGATTAAGGCCAAAGAAGTGTCAGTCTTCCTATTTCTTTTTTGGCTTTGGAGAATGGGAACTTCAGTCACACCCTATCATCTTTTTGATGTAGAGAACAAAGACAAAAGAAAAAATTAAATTTCCTTACAACTTCTAGCCCATTGACAAGTCCTTGAGACAGGCAGAATACCTTCCTCTAGGAACTCAACTGCCTCCATGTTAATATTTGCTAAGGGCAAAAAGCAATCTTAGCTTCACATTATTCTGACCTCCAGGATCCTGTAGGTCTCCTTTAACATATAAATATTTCTTTGGAAACTTCTTTTATCTCTACCCCCCAAGATATATGTTAGCAATCATCCTCCAAGCATATGGCCCACTGATACACCTCTGAAGGGTCTCATTAAGGTTTTACTAGACAGTAATAAATGACCTCCTTACAACAGCTACCCCCCCCCCCCAACCTTGTTTCCAAACTTCCTTAGAGACTTAAGCTAATCTCTAACCCCTTCCCAGTTTGAAGGTATATAATCAATTGCTCCTCACAACCCCAGTGCAGCTCTTTCTGCCCACGGGTCCTGTCCCTGTGCGTTAATAAAGCCACCATTTTACACCAAAGATTTCTCAAAAATTCTCTCTGAACTTTGAACCTCTCCACATCACTTTCCAAATCTGAAAAACCTTGCATTTTGAGACACACTTGGTCCAAAAGGTTCAGATAAGGAGTTGTGGACCTGAGGTACTTCCATCAGTTATTGGGCAGATTCAACTAGTCTATGTAAACAAATTGGAAAGCTCTGTGTAGCCGTCAGGTTTTCATAAACATATAAAGTGCCCTGGCGCCTGGGTGGCTCAGTCCATTAAACATCCGACTTCAGCTCAGGTCATGATTTCACGGTTAGTGGGTTCCAGCCCAGCGTTGGGGTCTGTGCTGACAGCTCAGAGCCTGGAGCCTGCTTCAGATTCTGTGCCTCCCTCTCTCTCTGCCCCTCCCCTGTTCATGCTCTGTCTCGAAAATAAATAAACATTAAACAAAACAAAAAAAAACAACAACAAAGTGCCTGCCACTTAGCAGTGTATCAAGTGCCTACTAAGTGCAACACTCTGAGAATTCAGGATAAACAGGGGGCTTGATTCACTGCAGACTGAATTCTTTTTTCCCTCGAGTTCCTGGCGGAAGCGCTCTAACCACGGAATTTTTCAGGCAGGCGCGGGAAGGTGTTTCTCCGCAAGGGCCGCTTTCCCCGGCCCTTGGGTTAGCCCTCTGCACCCCGGCCACTAATGCCCACGCGGTGCGTGCTCCCCCCCAGCTCACGGTCCCGCCACCGCCCTTCCACAGAGGGCTGGCTTTACCGAAGCGGCGGCTCCGAGGCTGCCGCCGGCTACCGGCCCGAGCGTTCCTGCCTCGACCAGCCACGGAGGGAGCGCAGCAGGCCTGTTGCCATTCTTGCCCTGGGGTGCGGGGGCCCCGCGCGCCCTGCCAGCCCCTCCCCTCCTCACGTCGCCTGGCGCCCCGAGGGGGCGGGGCAGGTCGCGCACGGGCCGCTACGCCTCTTGTGCCCGCCCCAGCGCCTGTCGATTGGCCGCTGGGGCCAGTGTTCCTCCTGCGCAGCGCACCTCCCCCCAGATTTCCCGCCAGCAGTCGCCGCGCGGTTAATTCCGAGCTTCTAGGCGCTGGGTCCGACCGAGCGGTTGGGCCTTGTCGGCCGTCGCTATGTCGCGACAGAGCACGCTGTACAGCTTCTTCCCCAAGTCTCCAGCGCTGAATAATGCTAACAAGGCCTCGGTCAGGGCCTCAGGTGAAGGCGGTGGTGCCGCCGCTGCTACCCGGGCCTCCGCTTCTCCCGGCGGGGATGCGGCCTGGAGCGAGGCCGAGGCTGGGCCCCTAGCGGGCTCTGCGTCGCCACCCGAGGCGAGGAACGTCAATGGAGGGCTGCGGAAGTCGGCCGCGCCCGCGGTCCCCCCCAGGTAGCGCGGTGTGTGTGTGTGGGGGGGGGGTGCCGAGGGCGGGGGCACAGCGGCGGGGCGCAGGGAGCCTGGGGAAGGGAGGCTTGCTTTGGAGGATTGCGGGGTGCGTAGCCAGGCCTTGGGCTCGGAGGAGGTGGGGCTGTATACTTGGCTTGAAACAGTGCAGGGGTTGAGTTCGTAGCCTTGGCGTTAGGGGGCGTAGATTGTAAACAGGGCAGCAGGAAATTGGCTGCAGGAAGAAAGGGTGGGGGGGAGGAGACGTGCAGACTTCGGAGGAAGAGATGCGTTCCGCCAGGTGGGAGGCCGCGGTAGAGATGGAGTGCAAACTGGTTGGGGTAGCGAGAAGAAAGGGGAAATGGGAGCGTTGGGGGTGGGGCGGGAAGAGAAGGGAGCTTTGCACGCTCCTTGCGGGGTGCGCACCCAGGGCGGGGGAGGGGGTGGTGTTTGCGGCGGGGGAGGGGTGGCGGGAAAGAGGAATGTCTGCGGGGAGGATGAACGCTTGCAGCCCAGAGGCTGTGGGGGCGCGGCAGTGACTGGGATTCAAGGAGGAGGTTCCTCCTTCAGAGCTGGGATAGTGAACTGGGGGCCATTAGACGTTCGGGGAACACACTTTGATGCTTGATTTGAGCGTTGGACGCCTAGACTGTGGGGGCGATGGGCGCTCGGCCTGCTTGTGTGGGCTGTTGGGGAGGTGGGAGTGGGGGTGGGCCACGAGCTGTGTGCGTCGGGGGTGTATCACGTCGCAGACCGAGGGGTCCGATTGGTCGGAAGGAGAATTGCAGGGCGGGGTGGGGCGGGGCAGGTGGGGTGGGGGGAGCAGAAAGTGGTGGGATCCGGCTGGGTCATCCCATAGGTAGGCCGAACATGCACCAACAAATGAAGAATTTAGAAGCCGTGTTAATTTTGACACACGTGGAAGTGTCGTGTGGAGTTGAAAAAGATGTTATGATACAGTGTCTCTTTTGTTGACGGTTCCATGGGAGGAGGGGGCACTGTAATTTTTTCACAGTTGAGAGTGAGATTGGAAAGGCCTTGAGCTGGCCCTGGACGGGATATACCGCCACGATTGTGGGGAATCCGGCCGGGAGGTGTCCTAGCTCTCCGAGCAGTTCCGTGCTGTTCCACGGCTTGGTTGGCCTTTTGTCGGAGAAGCGGCGACATTTTGAAAAGCTCGTATTTGCTGTATCCCAGGTATTGTATTAGGCACAAAATGTAATGCTAGCCGTTTGAAAGGATGAAGAAATAGAGGTTAAGAAAAAAAAAAAAACCCAACTCATTCAAGATTGAAGTGTTAGTGGTTCTGAGTAATCCAAATGTCTTTAGTTTTAGGTGTCCTACAGATTGTGAAGTCTAAGTGTAATTATAGTGTTACCTTCCTTTAAGCGACCCTTTCAGGCAGTGAGTTTATGTAGTTGTGTGAAGAGTAGTAGGGTATGCCTCTGGCTTAGAGATTATGTGGGGCTCTTTTTTCTTTTTTTTTTTTTTTCAATATATGAAATTTATTGTCAAAATTCTTTTTTCTTTTTAAGTTTATTTATATTGAGAGAAAGAGCGAGTGTTCGAGCGGGGAAGGGGCAGCGGGAGTCAGTCCTAAGCTGCGCTGAGCCCGATCATGACCTGAGCCGAAGTCAAGAGCCCAACTGATGAGCCACCCAGGCGCCCCTTGAGCTTTCTTTTTGAGAAACAGCAGACACTAGAGCAGTTCTTGAAAAGGGTACTTTACTCATCAATTTACATTTATAAGGGAAACCTCCATTTGTAAAGATGTCTCCTGCTTTGAACCAGGAAGAGGAAAGATAACTAAAAGTGGATAAAACGTTTCTAATGGAGATGGTTCTGACAAATCTGCATAACAATCAACCCTTGTTGGGTGTTCTTTCCCTGGTACCCTTCGGTACCTGTCCCTCTCCCCACCCCTCCTCCATCTTTCTTTTGTCTTTAGCTGCAGATGGTATTTAAGGTGGTAACTTGGAGCTATCTGGGAGTTAACTGTTTCCCTCAGTATCTCCAATGTATGCAGGAGGTGTACATGTTAATAAACCTCAGTTTGGTTTTATTTCGTTAATCTTTTATTACTGCGGGTCTTAGCCAAGAACTCAGAAGGCTAGAGGAAAAACATTTTTCCTCTCCTAACATGTGTATCTTCCATAACATTGTTTTTCATAAAATTTTTCATCATTCATTGTAAGAAATGCAAGATGTGTTATAATGTTTATTTGAACAGGAGTTGACTATTCTTGCATCCATGCTAAAAGGACGCATTTATTGTGTGGTTTGTGTTTTATGTATTGAAAAGTACATGCTCCTTTTTTTTTTTTTTTGAGGTCTGAATTCAGGAGACTTGTAAAAACATGACATTGTTTACACTTGACCACCTGCTAAAGGGACTGTTCCCAGAGTATTCAGGAAAGATCAGCATTTGATACTAAGCTTCTAAAGAGACTCCAGTATATAGATTTGACCTTCATTCAACAAATGCCCATGTACCTGCTCTGCCAGGCACAGTATTAGCCATTATGGGTCCAGGATACAACCTTATATAGAACAAGCAAAAGAGTAATTCTTAGAGTAGGAGCAGAGTATATGAGCTCTGTGAGCTTTGGTGAGGGGAAAAGAGTATATATGACAGGGTAGGCTTTCATCTCTCTGGGGTGAAACCCAGCAGACAGACAGGAGTTAGGCTATGGTGGGAATAAGGGGGTGTTAGGAAGCTGGTTCAGGAAGAAGGTCCAGCAAATTGTGGATTGAAGGAAAGGAGAAGTGAGCCTTTGAGAGGTGTGTAGGGGTTCAGTCATGAACCCCCTTTTTCTTTATTTTTGACTAAGATAATTGAGAGAGCTGTAATACGTATGGCTTTTTAAAATTTGAGCGCTTTAAATCTGGCTTTTTAAAATTATTATTACAAATCTTGGCTAGTTTATTTTTTACAATCTTATTTCAGTGATAATTGTCTCTCTTTGAAGTGTATGCCCCATCTGCATTCAGAGGAGTGGTCAGACCTGGCAAATCTTTAAGCACCCTTGTCTGTACTAGTTGTAAGTCCTTTCCTAAGAATTTTCATAGTTAAATGTATTTGTAGATAGCGGTATACTTTTCCAACTAATATGACATCAATATAATATTACTTACTGTAAGAGAAAGAATTCTAGCCCTTTTAAAAAGTATCCTGTGGACTCAGTTTCACAGACCTGACTTGTTTTAATTGATATAATTAAAACGGGTATTTAAAGATGCTCAGCTTGTCATAATTTGGTCTGTGGGAGCCTCTTGTGAGCTGACTTTTACAACTTTTTAACATTACCTCAGGACTTTTGAAAACATTCATTCTGATGACCCTTCTCCCTCCCTGCTCTAAGGCATGGAATTAAGCTGCTCCACAAAGAACCTGTTTTTGTTTTTTTTAAACTTCCTTTAGGTTTCTTTTCTGATCCTGTTTAGAAAATAGTAGACACCAGTTTGGATGACAGTTTATATGGTCACCTTAGATCCTTAGTGCATAAGTGATGGGTAACAGTTAACCAAGCTGAAGGAGAAGGAAAGGGTATATATGGGCAGAGGTGTACTGGTGGGGGGGGGGGTAGGTCTTGTAGGGGCCTTGGAATTAGTTGCTTTGATTACTTCTCTTTTCTCAGTACTGCATTTAGTTATTTGAGGGTAGAGGAAGTCTGCTCTAATGGTCCACCTTGAGAGTTAGGTGCAAACACTGGTAGCTGATTTCTGAAGTTGGGTCTGAAAGTGCTTTTGTGTTATATGCACATATTTTTGTTTGACATCTTTTATTGTTTATAGAAGCAGATTCTAGCAGTGCTTTGGTACCTACTGAATTTTTTTTTAAGTAGATAGTTCAAAAAGTTGATTATAAATTTGGGGGCACAATCAGTAATTGACAACAAAATTATGGACCAAAAGGAAAGCAAAAACGTGATTTTTTTTTTTTTAAAGCATAGTTTTAAAGATCTGTTCAATATATATTTAGCTTTACTAAGTCATTTCTCAGTTTTAGTTGTATGAGTTTTGTTTTTTGTTTTTTAATAATTAGCTCTATGCCCAAAATGGGGCTCCAACTCCTGACCCTGAGGACAAGAATTGCATGCTGTACAGACTGAGACAGCTTGGCACCCTAGTTGTATGAAGGCTTTTACATTTATTTTTCTGAGCTATCTGGTTTTTCCTTTTTTTTTTTTTTAACACTATCTTTAGAATCTCAAGAATATTAAACACTTAAGATATATTAACATTTTTGGGGTGCCTGGGTGGCTTAGTGGAAAGAGCCTGCAGCTCATGATCTTGGGGTTGTGAGTTTGAGTCCCACGTTGGATGTAGAGATTACTTAAATAGATTTAAAAACATTTATATTAACACTTTAAAAACATATAAAGTCGTAATTGGATTAGAAATTTTTTTTTTCAACTTTTATTTATTTTTGGGACAGAGAGAGACAGAGCATGAACGGGGGAGGGGCAGAGAGAGAAGGAGACACAGAATCGGAAACAGGCTCCAGGCTCTGAGCCATCAGCCCAGAGCCTGATGCGGGGCTCGAACTCACGGACCGTGAGATCGTGACCTGGCTGAAGTCGGACGCTTAACCGACTGCGCCACCCAGGCGCCCCTAGAAAATTTTTTTAATGTTTATTTTTGATAGAGCACAAGCAGGGGAGGGGCAGAGAGAAAGGGAGACACAATGTAAAGCAGGCTCCAGGCTCTGAGCTGTCAGCACAGACAGAGCTCAAGTGGGCTTGAACTAATGAGTTGTGAGATCATGACCTAAGCTGAAATCGGAAGCTCAACCGACTGAGCCACCCATGCACCCTATTTAGATCTTATTTATAAGTATATTGTAAGATATCATTCCAGTATTTATTTTGGCATTTCAGCTTGGGCTTTAGGAAGAGCCAATGTATTTTACATTGTAATAAGATGTTTAAATTTTTTTTTAACATTTATTTATTTTTGAGACAGAGAGAGAGAGCATGAACAGGGGAGGGTCAGAGAGAGGGAGACACAGAATCTGAAACAGGCTTCAGGCTCTGAGCTGTTAGCACAGAGCCCAACGCGGGGCTCGAACTCAAAGACTGTGAGATCATGACCTGAGCCGACGACTGAGCCACTCAGGTTCCCCTGTAATAAAATATTTAGATGTGAGGTGACTTTTTGGCCCAGATATTTTCAAATTTGATTTGCATAGGGCTAAAGATTCTTGTTAATACAGTTATATGAAAAGGGAAAAATGTTAAGATTGTCAGAAAACATAGCCAAATATTAAAATACAGTTAATACATGACTGTTGGGCAAAGTTTTAAGTAGAGCCAGTGAAATAGGTGGATGTGATTTTCATAGGGTTGTCAGGCTTTTATAAAAACCAGTGTATGAAAAACTGGCAGGTATTCAAATTATAGCATATTTCAAGATTGCATTATATTTCCATATTTAAAAAATTTAAGAAAAAAAATTGTTTTTAATGTTTGAGAAAGAGACAGAGTGTGAGTGGGGCTGGAGCGGAGAGAGGGAGACAGAATCTGAAGCAGGCTCCAGGCTCTGAGCTGTCAGCACAGAGCCCGACATGGGGCTCGAACTCAAGAACTGTGAGATCATGATCTGAGCTGAAGTCAGACGCTTACCGACTGAGCCACCCAGGCGCCCCCCCCCCCCATTTTTTTTTTACATTTATTTATTTTTGAAAGACAGAGACAGCACAAGTCGGGGAGGGGCAGAGAGAGAGAGGGAGATACAGAATCTGAAGCAGGCTCTTAGTGACTCGTGGGACTCGAACTCACAAACTGTGAGATCGTGACCTGAGCCGAAGTCGGATGCTTAACTGACTGAGCCACCCAGGCACCCCTATATTTCCATATTTTAAAAGACAGGATTTAGTGTTGGTAGGAAAACCTGAATATTTGCATGGATTAAAATATATGTTCCTTTTATTTTGGTATTCTTTGGAAACTACACAACTGCTAGAAATTTTTTATTTACTTATTTTGAGATTAAATTTTTAAAATTACCTTTAAACAATTGGAGTGTACCCACAAAATTAATAGATTTAATAAGAACTCTGTTAGCATTAAGTGAAGAAAATTTTTAATTGAAATGTTTAAAATACCTAGTTTTATTACACAGTATACAACAGTGTATTTTATTACCCACTTAATTCTCTTTTTGGCTGGAAACCACTGTTTCCTGGGCTGGAATTTTTAAAATGTCATTTTTAGCATTAGTAGAGGAACGGTGCATATTACTAAACATTTTAGCCTTAGCATTTTATAGTTTACTGCCAATTTCTAACAGCAGAAAAGTTAGATTGTGTGTAAGATTCTTTAAGTATAAGGTTCTATTTAGGGTATGGTGATGTTGAAAAACAATTTGAACAGTTAATTTTAACTTTACAAATAAGGAATTTATTTCAAAACTAGCTTTTTACGCTTTTTTTCCTCCAGTAAGTATGGCTATCTGCCTTTCAAGATAAACTTAAAGATATTAACATTTTTTAAGTTAATTTATTTATTTTGAGAGAGTGTGGATGAGCAGGAGAGGGGCAGAGGGAGAGAGAATCCCAGGCAGGCTCCTTGCTATCAGTACAGAGCCTGACATGGGGCTCAATCTTACAAACTGTGAGATCATGACCTGAGCCAAAATCAAGAGTTCGATGCTTAACTGACTGAGCCACCCAGGTACCCAAGACATTGAATTTTTAAATTGGTTGCTTTGGAAATTTATCTTTTCTAATTATTTTTGAGACCTTTGAATACCACTGTACAGTTTGTTTTACAATTTGCACTACATTTGTATAAATGGCAGTTAATAACTTGAGTCTTACCTAGCTCAAGTTATTTCCTTTGGGATAAAACTAATGAACTTATTCGTGTTAAAACAGTAATATTTTATTACATCTTAAGTTTAGGTATAAAACTAAAATTTTTTTTCATGTCTTTGGGTCTCAGAAACTTGAGTTACTCTTACTTGAGGATAGAAAGGAATTTTCAGGAGGCAGGTGTGGCCATGTCATTTTTGGCTCAAGAATTTTGATCTAGTCATGACAGTTTTTCTGGGATCCCATAAGAAAACTGAGATTCCTGCAAGTGCTCTGTTGCCTCATACCAGGCAAAACAGAATTCCACTGGATTTGAGGCATCCTGTTCCCTTGAACTTCAAATGTACTACCAAGATGGGGCACCTTGGGTGGCTCAGTTGGTTAAGTGTCCAACTCTTGATTTAGGCTCAGGTCTCATGGTTTGTGGGATGGAGCCCCACGTTGGGCTCTGTGCTAACAGCGTGGAGCCTGCTCTGGATTCTCTCCCTCCCCCTCCCCCTCCCACTTGTGGTGTCACAAAATAAATAAATAAACTTAAAAAAATGTATTACCAAGATGTGCATTCTTGTCAGTCTGTTATGCACTAACTCCATTCTTGAGAATTTGTAACTTTTATAAATTTTTTTTTTAACGTTTATTATTGAGAGACACAGAACGTGAGCAGGGTCGAGAGAGGGGGAGACACAGAATCTGAAGTAGGCTCCAGCCTCTGAGCTGTCAGCACAGAGCCTGACGTGGGGCTCGAACTCACAAACTGTGAGATCATGACCTGAGCTGAAGTCGGTTGCCTAACCGAGCCACCCAGGCGCCCCGAGAATTTGTAACTTTTATAAGACACAGATGTAATGAAACAGCTGGTGTCCAGTTCAGCCCTTAGTCCTTACCCTGCATAACTCTGTACACACAGGCAAGAAGAATAGTTGTCTTTAATTTCACAAATCAAGAACACTTTTTTTTTTTTTTTTTAAGATTTTATTTTTTAAGTAATCTCCATACCCAATGTGGTGCTCGAACTCACAACCTTGAGGTCAAGAGTTTCATGTTCCACCGACAGCCAGCCAGGCACTCCAAACCAAGAACACTTTGTAAACCTCGCTCCATAATGGTCAGGCTCAGGGCTCATCTACGTATACTGAATAATTTCAATACTTGGGGAGGAACTGCCTCAAACTAGCCAATGATGGGGTTTAGGCTTAGCTACAAACACACCAAAACCTTACCTGAGTCTCCATCTTTTAAGGGATTTAAGTGTCTTTGAGAAGGGCAGCCAGGCTTGACAGATAGGTATCCCGACTGGTCCCCCTTTCAGAAAAAATCTGCTTGGATAACACAATTTGAAGCCTGATATCTCAAGACTATACAGAAATATGCTTCATGAGGGAAGACATGTTCATTGAAATAACATGTATTTGCTCTTTGGCCAATCTTGTAAAAATTATTGCCACGGTTCGGACTCACAACTGTTAGTGTCTTTACAAAGACAAAAGATGTTTCCTTCCTTTAGCAGCAGAAATAAAAGTCCAGCTTTAGGGTAGTCCCAGGTACTTTGGTACAAATGCTGTGTGGTTAGTGGCTACCTGGCTGGAGTCAAGGGAAAGACTGCTTGACAGTAGGGAGGTTTGTAAACAAACCATTCTGCACAGCTGTTAAGGGTCTTTGTCTCCTATTAATGGATGTTAGTAGCCAGGAGGCACTTAACAGAAGTTTGTTTGAAATTGTACAGTCACAGCTTCCTGTTAAAGATGACCTATGTGGTGAGCTTGATGGCAATATTTATAGATCTTTGCTTGTGTAGGTTGCTCTAGATTTAAGAATGCACATACTGTAAAGGCCCTTGAGAAAAGTCCCAGCTGAATCATGCTGTTGTTTTTCTCTTCTAATTGTCTAGCCTAGGGGTTTCCATATTCACATTTTTGAAGAAAAGGAATAATTTCGTTATTGGGGCTGAATACAGTGGCCCCAGGTGACTAATGGAAGCTATTCTAAAATGTTCCCTGTTTGTCATACTTATTTTACTTTTGCAGTTATTCAGTGAAATCTTTAAGCAAGTTTAGAAAATCTTGGTATATAGTACTTGAGCAGAATTTATCAGCTGTTGTGGCTTCCTCATCACTGAGGGACTGTGCTGTAGTCTTTTAATTTTTATTTTTATATTTGAATTTTAATTAGTTAACATACAGTGTTATGTTAGTTTCAGGTGTACATCTGCTGTAGTCTTTTAAGCTAGATTTTTCTCTCCCTACCCTCTCCTCCTTTCCCTTTCTCAGGAAACCTTCAGGACCAAATCATTTTGTTAAGATTGAATTTCTGTTTTCGAGTCTAAAGGCATATGTACTCAATACTTCAGGGATGTTAGGCACTTTACTGACATTTTCCATAAAACTAGATTTATAGGAGTGAAGGATAGTAGTGTGCTAGGTAGCTTTTGGAATGTGTGGAATACATAGGAGCTTGACTGGAGACTGATTCCAAGCAAAGTCTAATGAGGTAATATTTAATATCATTAGCAAATTACATAGTATGCTTGGTATTTTATTAATACTGTGGGTCAGGTCCTGTTCCTGATATATACTATATTGTGGTATGCAGGCATTGATGTGATGCATTATAACTTGGAGAGCATGTACAATGAGTCTTGTTGTTAACATTGTTATTCTACCAGAATTCTGCTACAGTTTTTAAATTTTTTTTTTTTCTACATTTATTTATTTTTGGGACAGAGAGAGACAGAGCATGAACGGGGGAGGGGCAGAGAGAGAGGGAGACACAGAATCGGAAACAGGCTCCAGGCTCTGAGCCATCAGCCCAGAGCCCGACGCGGGGCTCGAACTCCCGGACCGCGAGATCGTGACCTGGCTGAAGTCAGACGCTTCACCGACTGTGCCACCCAGGCGCCCCTCTGCTACAGTTTTTAAATTGTGAATGATTCTGAGAAGTAGTTTCTCACCTTAATACCAGAATTCATTATATTTGTGTTTGTCTTAATAGTTAAATAATACGCATTGTGATATTTGCTTATGTTTTTAAAATGACTTGAACATCTGGTTTTTAAAAATCATTAATTCTAGGATTTTTATGCTTGAATATTAATGCCAGAATTCATAGGAGTGTTAATTATACCTTCCTTGGAATTGCTTTTATTTGTAGGTAATTGCCTTGAATGCAACTTAACCAAATATTAACCAAGTTATATATTTCCTTTTCGCAACAGTTCTTGTGACTTCTCACCAGGTGATTTGGTTTGGGCCAAGATGGAGGGTTACCCCTGGTGGCCTTGCCTGGTTTATAACCACCCTTTTGATGGAACATTCATCCGCGAGAAAGGGAAGTCTGTCCGAGTTCATGTACAGTTTTTTGATGACAGCCCAACAAGGGGCTGGGTTAGCAGAAGGCTATTAAAGCCATATACAGGTAAGGGAGTCCACTCTGCAGAATGTTTGTGAGAGTGAGTGTGCAAGAGAGCAAGCACGCATGCACGTGAGCACAAGTGTCTCCGTCTCCTATACAGTGAAATTAAGTGTATTTTATGCCAATAAATTTCAGGAGTGGCAGGAAATGCTTCCAGCATGGGAAAAGGATAAGATAGATGGGGAAAATATAAGATGCTGTAGCTGGTCTTCAGCAGATTTGTTGCATGGAGTGGAATTTTTCTGTCTTTTCAGTTGACTTATGGCAATATCATGCCTTTAAAGGAAAAATGTTTTCATGATTAGATCTCATTTGGACCAAAATACCAAATTCAGATATGAAAAAGGTAAATTGACAGTGTCCTCATCTTCAAGGGTCCAAGAGAAAGGCAATGCAGTCAGGATATGTAGCATATAAATCAGTGTCATTCTCTAGGACAGATGGAGATGCATGCTTACCTGGCCTTCAAAATCCTCACCTATGATTACGTCTGAGGTGAGTTTTCCATCAGATTTCTGGAACCATAACTTTCTTTTTCCAGGCCCAGCTTTTTTATGGTCCTAGACATCAGCAGTCCCGCCTGTGGGGCCTCACTTGGGCCAGGTGCACCTTCTCAGTTTCTTGAATTATATAGTGCATGCACATGATGTTCGCAGGATTCAGTGCTTATACATACACTTGATGATGAATAAGTCCTTATCTATTATCCCCAGACTCTCCATGCTAGAATGTTGTTGAACTCAAGTGTTTTGGAGTCAGAATAAGGGTCAGTTTCCCAGGAATCTCTGGGAATCATGCCTTTTGGTCCTAGCACCGCTCATCCTGCAGGGCAAGGAGAGCATACTGAAGAAAGTTCAGCCTGCACAGAAATCTGACCTGCAGGACAGAAAGAGAATCTGGAAATTTGGTGCGGTCTCCTGCACTAATTTGCTGTATAATCTTGGCCAACAAAGCAACTCAGATACTATTCACTCATATATAAAGTGAGAGAGTTGAACTAGATGACAAATAAGATCTTTTCCTAGGACTGATTTGGAGATTCTAAACAAAGCTTTGGCAGTATGACTTTAAAAATTTTGCATTTACGTTGTCATTATTTTGTAAAGGCACCCTCTGCATACTGCATTTGGCCCTTTAAATTTCTAAATCATTGGAATAGCGTGGATGAGGAAAAGTAGGTTTTTAATTTTCTTCTTTTTTTTTTTTTTTTTTTTTGGTCTTAGGATTGTAAAGTAGTTTGCATCAGGGTTTTTCGGGGAATGATGTCATTAGATAGCTGGGGGGTGAGTGCAGCTGCAAACAAGGCACTGGAGGAAGTTAGGAGCCACCCTCCAATGGATTTTGATTATCCTAACTTCGTAGTGTTGGTGCAGCTCTATAGAAAAATGAAAAATTGTACCTTTATTTAGGCAGCTCATTAAAGTTGCAAATTCCATGACACTTTAGCATGTACTATTAGTTTTAGTATTCAGTAGAAAGAAGGAAATGCCATGTTTGGAGCTTTCAAATGTAGACAAATGCAGGTTTGTTTCCTAATTATATTTGGTTAGAAGAAAACAGACATTCCTAGTTTGTGCCATTAGATTTGTGATCTTCTGCATCTAATCTTTTGCTCAGTGGATAGTGTCATTTAAAATTACAGCTCTTTAAATGCAAGGAGTAAAGAAAGAGTTTTGCTTGAAAACAAGACAGTTTAACTTTAAAACAAAAAACATTCAAAGTCTGAACTGGGGTACCCTTCCAAAATATTAGTATCCTTACCAGTAGAGGGTTTTTTTTGTTTGTTTGTTTTTTGGTTTGTTTTTAATATATCCTATTTAACTTAGGGATAAACTTAGTATCATAACTCCATTTAACTGACGGTGTAGTTTTGGCCTTCCTGAAGTAATAAAAAAAAGGGTCTCAACACAAACACCTTTTACATGTCATGTCTCATCTGAAGAGGAGGTGGGCTTTATCTATTTAGGGCCACTTCCCAAGAAATTAGAAGAGAGATGAAGTGGTCCTGGATGACCCAACAGTTAAGGCAACTTCAAGGAGGTAAAATAGGTAATTTAAGTTTCACTGGTAATTTTTTCCCTGAGAATTCCTTCCTTGTAGGCTTTCCTGGTCTACTATCAATTAAAAGTAATGGGTCATTAAATTAAAAACTAGATTCTCATCATTCTTGTTCATTAGGACAGGTGTTGTAGGTTGAGTCCACTACCCCACCAACAGGTCCTATTTATAAGAATAAGATTTGCTTAAGAAATATAAATTCAATCTAAATGTAAATTTTTTAGGTTCAAAATCAAAAGAAGCACAAAAAGGAGGTCATTTTTATAGTTCAAAGCCTGAAATACTCAGAGCAATGCAACGTGCAGATGAAGCCTTGAATAAAGACAAGATCGAGAGGCTTGAATTGGCAGTGTGTGATGAGCCCTCAGAACCAGAGGAAGAAGAAGAGATGGAGGTGGGACATTGTTAAACAGTCAGTTGTTACTTCTGTTGGGAGAGTGATGGAAAGAGGGGGTGGATATGCAAAGTGATGTTCTCTTATTTATATGTTGTTTGCATATATATACACTTTAATATTTGTACACATACGTCTGTATTTCCTCAGGACTGTAGGTTAAATTAGATTGGAATCTCAGCAGTCATTTTGCTTAAGTTTTACAGCTTCAAGCCTGGTGGAGGACACATCGTGTAAGAGGTAGAACCATTTTTGG
This sequence comes from Felis catus, assembly GCF_018350175.1. NCBI lineage: Eukaryota > Metazoa > Chordata > Mammalia > Carnivora > Felidae > Felis > Felis catus. Next base: position 67,194,289 of record NC_058370.1, read on the forward strand.
TAACAAGTAGTGAGCTCAGGACAGTAAGGACATGGTGACAAAATTGGTCATGGTATCTGGTAGTAAACCTCTATAGGAGGGTGTGGTCAAGCCCTGGTAATTAATTGCCTGGTTTTATGCGTTCATTCCTTTTTTTTGTTGTATTTTGTATGGATGAGAATAAAGGTTAAATAACCTTGACATACAACCTGGGTTTCAAATGTTAGTGGTCACTATTTGACTGAATTAAATTCTGTTAAGGAAGAAATAATTGGTTCATTTAAAACAAACATGGTCATTATTCTCTAAGAAATTAGTGAGCAGTGTGCTGAAGAGATTCTGTTTTATTCTATTACAGATAGGGAATAAACAAGTTAATCTAATGGGTATTTTAAGAGAAATGAGAGGAAAAGTGTTTTTAATCTTATGTTTGAGGTTGAGAGCAGGGATCATAACATTCATCAAAGGTTTAGAACTGGATGGTAATACAGAAATCATTTAGCCTCCTGTGACTTCACGTATGTGGGAGATCCATGATAAGTGAATGTGCCGTGCCCAAGAAGATACAGCTGGTTTGTGGAAGGGCAAGGACTAGAACCAGTAGAGATTGCTTACTGCTTTCTTAACACTTAAGAATTTATAAAGTGGCAAATTTCGTAATATGTCCATCTGTAAGAGGAGAGGTGACCCTGGAAGAAAGATAATGGAGTTATTTAAAGTTGTTTATTTCCACAGCTGACTGTTCCTGGGGGCATCACTTTACGGGCATTTGTGATGTATGGTCATGCTAATGAGCTGCATCACTATTATATAAGATAGAACTGTCATGATAGAATCACTTAATCCTGTAATGTGATACTATTGAAACTGATATTCTTTGAGGAAAAAAATAGTTTCTCATTTTTGGAGATGGGTTCTTCTCTTGACATAGGAAGTATTGAGAAATACTTCACAGCAGTACTGTAATTTTCCAGATTGTTTTGTATTTAAATAACTCTTTCCTTGCCTGCCAGGTAGGTGCAACTTACTCATCAGATAAGAGTGAAGAAGATAAGGAAATTGAAAGTGAAGAAGAAGTGCCACCTAAGGTGCAAGGATCTAGGCGAAGTAGCCGCCAGATAAAAAAACGAAGGGTCATATCAGACTCTGAGAGTGATGTTGGTGGCTCTGATGTGGAATTCAAGCCAGATGCTAAGGAGGAAGGAAGCAGTGATGAAATAAGCAGTGGAGTGGGGGACAGTGACAGTGAAGGCTTGGACAGCCCTGTCAAAGTTGCTTCAAAACGGAAGAAAATGGTGTCTGGAAATGGCGCTCTCAAAAGGAAAAGTTCAAGGAAGGAAATGCCCTTGGCCACCAAACGATCAACTGGCATTTCATCAGAAACCAAGAGCACTCTGAGTGCTTTCTCTGCCCCTCAGAATTCTGAATCTCAAGCCCACACTGGTGGAGGATGTGAGGATAGTAGTCGCCCCACTTTCTGGTATCATGAAACTTTAGAGTGGCTTAAGGAGGAAAAGAGACGAGATCTCCACAGGAGGCGACCTGATCACCCCGATTTTGATGCATCCACACTCTATGTGCCTGAGGATTTCCTTAATTCCTGTACTCCTGGGATGAGGAAGTGGTGGCAGATTAAGTCTCAGAACTTTGATCTTGTTATTTTTTATAAGGTGGGGAAGTTTTATGAGTTGTACCACATGGATGCTCTTGTTGGAGTCAATGAACTCGGGCTGGTATTCATGAAAGGCAACTGGGCTCATTCTGGTTTCCCTGAAATTGCATTTGGCCGATACTCTGATTCTCTGGTTCAGAAGGGCTATAAAGTAGCACGAGTGGAACAGACTGAGACCCCGGAAATGATGGAGGCACGATGCCGGAAGATGGCACATATATCTAAGTATGACAGAGTGGTGAGGAGGGAGATCTGTAGAGTCATTACCAAGGGTACACAGACCTACAGTGTACTGGAAGGTGACCCCTCTGAGAACTACAGTAAGTATCTTCTTAGCCTCAAAGAAAAAGAGGAGGATTCCTCTGGCCACACTCGAGTGTATGGAGTATGCTTTGTTGATACCTCACTGGGAAAGTTTTTCATAGGTCAGTTTCCAGATGATCGCCACTGTTCTAGATTTAGGACTCTAGTGGCACACTACCCTCCAGTACAAGTCTTGTTTGAGAAAGGAAATCTCTCAACAGAAACTAAGATGATTCTGAAGGGTTCATTATCCTCCTCTCTTCAGGAAGGTCTGATACCAGGCTCCCAGTTTTGGGATGCAGCCAAAACTTTGAGAACTCTCCTTGAAGAAGCATATTTTAAGGAAAAGTTAAATGACAGTGGGGTGATGTTACCCCAGGTGCTTAAAGGTATGACCTCAGAGTCTGATTCTCTTGGGTTAACACCAGGAGAGAAGAGTGAATTGGCCCTCTCTGCTCTAGGTGGTTGTGTCTTCTACCTCAAAAAATGCCTTATTGATCAAGAGCTTTTATCAATGGCTAATTTTGAAGAATACATTCCCTTGGATTCTGACAGGGTTAGTGCTACAAGACCTGGTGCTGTTTTTGCAAAAGCCAATCAACGGATGGTGCTAGATGCTGTGACATTAAGCAACTTGGAGATTTTCCTGAATGGAACAAATGGTTCTACTGAAGGGACCCTGCTAGAAAAGATTGATACTTGCCATACTCCCTTTGGTAAGCGGCTCCTAAAGCAGTGGCTTTGTGCCCCACTCTGTAGCCCTTATGCTATCAATGATCGTTTAGATGCTATAGAAGACCTCATGGCTGTGCCTGACAAAATCTCTGATGTTGCAGACCTTCTAAAGAAGATTCCAGACCTTGAGAGGCTGCTGAGTAAAATTCATAATGTTGGGTCTCCCCTGAAGAGCCAGAACCACCCAGATAGCAGGGCTATAATGTATGAAGAAACTACATACAGCAAAAAAAAGATTATTGATTTTCTTTCTGCTCTAGAAGGATTCAAAGTAATATGTAAAATTATAGAGACTATGGAAGAAGTTGCTGACAACTTTAAGTCTAAAATCCTTAAGCAAGTCATTACTTTGCAGACAAAAAATCCTGAGGGCCGTTTTCCTGATTTGACTATAGAACTGAACCGATGGGATACAGCCTTTGACCATGAAAAGGCTCGAAGGACTGGACTAATTACTCCCAAAGCAGGATTTGACCCTGATTATGACCAAGCTCTTGCTGACATAAGAGAAAATGAACAGAGCCTCCTGGAATACTTGGAGAAACAGCGCAGTCGAATTGGCTGTAGGACCATTGTCTACTGGGGGATTGGCAGGAACCGTTACCAGTTGGAAATTCCAGAGAATTTCATCACTCGTAATTTGCCAGAAGAATATGAGTTGAAATCCACCAAGAAGGGCTGTAAACGATACTGGACCAAAACTATTGAGAAGAAGTTGGCTAATCTGATAAACGCTGAAGAGCGGAGAGACGTATCGTTGAAAGACTGCATGCGGCGACTCTTCTATAACTTTGATAAAAATTACAAGGACTGGCAGTCTGCTGTTGAGTGCATCGCAGTATTGGGTAAGACTTTGAACAAGTTTATTCCTAAAGCTTTGGTTAGTGATGCGTTATGTCCTAGTTGTACATTAAGATTTACATCCATTGGAGAGTTGCCACTGAGGTGTATCTCTGAACATAGATAACAAGGTATATACGTCTTGATGTGTGTATGCTTGCCTCCTCACTAGACAAAATGACTAGTTTGTCCATAGCAATTTAAGTTGTTCACTTTTTGGCCTTACTCAGTCTTGAATAATTGAACAAAAGATAAAATATTTTTAGTACTTTTAATGAGGCAATGTGTTTTAGATCAAATTTCCTTTACAGTGGAGTTTTTTAGTATTTGATACTGTTTTAATTTAGTCTAACAAAAAATAGAAGCTTAAAAAATCTTGGCCCATCACTTCTTAATTTTAACTTTTGCATCCTTTCTGTATTTTCAGTGCATCTCTTTTCTTTACATGCATATTTCAAGATTTTGATCTTTTTTCTTTTAGCCCAAATTATCACACTTTCCTGCAGTTGATTTCTCAGAGCCCTGATTTATAGATTTGTAATTTGGTAACCTTTTCAAAAGCTTAATATCCTTTTTCTATAAATTTCATGGCCAACTTATTTGGAGCCCTTGGTGTTTCAGTTTAGGTTTTTTCCCTGTGGTTTAAAAACACAGTAACCACATTTGTAACAGAACTATTTTGACCTGAACACGGCTGTCCAGAATTGGCATCCTTTTTGTGCCATTTTTATTTTTTAATTTTACAGAGAGAGAGTGCATGCTAGCAGTAGAGAGGGGCAATGGAGAGAGAGAATCCCAAGCAGGCCCCATCCACGTTCAGGGACTGGATCCCACGATCCTCGGATCACGACCTGAGCCAAAATCAAGAGCCGGATGCTCAACCAACTGAGCCACCCAGGCGCCCCTGTGCCACATTTATTCCTTAAACCAATACAGCTTTGAATAGTTCAGTAGATAATTAAAAAAAAAAAAAAAAAAAAAAAAAAAACTTCCCTCAGCACAGGTGTTCAAAATTGTGAATTTATTCTTGGTTGTTTTATATTAGGGGCACCTGGGTGGCTCAGTTGGTTAAGTATCGACTTCGGCTTAGGTCATCATCTTAGGTTCATGGGTTTGATCACTGTGTCAGCCTCTGCTGATGGCTCAGAGCCTGGAGCCTGCTTTAGAAACTGTGTCTTCCTCTGTTTTTCTGCCCCTACCCCACTTGTCCTCTGTCTCTCTCTCAAAAATAAACATTTAAAAGAACTTAAAAAAAAAAAAAGATTGTTTTATATCAGTGTGCCTATTGTGAAAACATTCTGCTTCTAAGAAGTGTTAGCTCCAGGATTAGATCAAGTAAAATAGGTCAGTATAGCATTTCCCAGTTGTATCTCTTAGCTTCCCCTGGCATTCCTCTGGTCTGGATGTTAGGGGAGGGACTAAGTCTTTTTGAGACTGGGTGAGAAGTGGGATTTGGGGCCAAAAATGAGAGTTCTCTTTTCATTACAAATGTTATAATAGAAGATCCCTAAAACATTTAGGCCGATGACTGATTTTAGGTTATTGAATGCATTAAAGCTTTTTATGTATTCTGGAGTGCCTTTTAAAGAAAAGAAAAAACACTATGTCTAAAAAGCAAGTAGAACATACCACCACCCTCCACTGAGAAAGTGTTTGTTTTGTTTAAAAACAATTTTTTTTTAACGTTTATTCTTTTGAGAGACACAAGACAGGGTGTGAGCTGAGGAAGGGACAGAGAGGCAGACACAGAATCCCCAGCAGGCTTTTTATATTAATTAGTTGGGTCTTTGTGTTTATCAGACCTCAAAAATCAAGCCTCACTTTTACCTTAACAGATGTCTTACTGTGCCTGGCTAACTACAGTCGAGGGGGTGATGGCCCTATGTGTCGTCCAGTAATTCTGTTTCCAGAAGAAGACACACCCCCCTTCTTGGACCTTAGAGGATCACGTCATCCCTGCATTACGAAGACTTTTTTTGGAGATGACTTTATTCCTAATGACATTCTAATAGGCTGTGAGGAAGAGGAGGAGGAAAGTGGCAAAGCTTATTGTGTGCTTGTTACTGGACCTAATATGGGGGGCAAGTCGACACTCATGAGACAGGTAAACTGACCTTTAAGGTTTTACAACAAAGTTACTTGTACGCTTTAGGAATATATTACATATTTAGGCCCTTTTCCAAATAGCACATGAATAACAGTTCAGTCACTAGAATACTAGGAAACAAAGGAAAAATGTATTATAAAACAGAATTGTATTCACTTCATCAAATGTCTGTCTGATGTACAGGAAGCCTATATTTAAAAAGGCTAGAAAAATAAAAAGGCAAGGGAGATTTCAAGTTATGTCTTTATAAACTTTGACTTGACTGGATTCATTTCCTCTGAAGGTAGGTGTATTCATAATGAATGAAAATGTTGCAGGTTTGTCCTTTAATTCGACTCATTTGTGGGAATCCTTATAAAAAACCATGACCGACTTGTTCAGATAGGAAAGCAAATAAAATTTATGACCTCGAGTAACTGTTGGAAACTGCTTTTAGGGAAGACAATAAATACATAAAGGGTTGGCCAGCCACTGAGCTAAACCATGATTTATATTTTTTAAAGGGTTATAAAAAGGAAAAAAAATGTGACTGAGACATTGGGCCCTTGAACTGAAAATGTTTGCTGACCCCCTGCTCTTCTGTATAATCTTAGACTTATGGTCATCAAATTTCCTAACTAGCAAGGGACAGTACGGTTCTAATCGGTTTTGATTTTTTTGTATTTCTGTCAAGCTCTCCAGGTGATCTTAAAAAATGAAAATGGGGTGAGCTTGACAAAGTGCAGGAGGGTTCCATCCTCCCAGATTGATTTGGTCTGGAATTGCTTCTAGGCATCAGCAATTTTAAAGAGCTCCCAGGTGATTCTACTGTGTAGCTAGCCAGGGTTAAAAATCACTGATGTAGTGGGTTCAGACCTCACAGGCTGAGGTTTTCAAGCCAGTTAGGCCCTAAGCCTTTTGCCTTCCTTAGGCTTCCCTTTGCCTTTTAGGAGTGCCTGACTGCTACCATAATTGTTCTTATGAAAGATAATGTTTATTAGCTTGGCGTTGCTGTCTTCTGGATATATATAGATCTGTATCTGTCTATGTATCTATGTTTTTAATGCCAATTAGAAATGACCTTTTCCTCCATTTACAGGCTGGCCTGTTAGCTGTAATGGCCCAGACGGGTTGTTACATACCTGCTGAAGTATGCAGGCTCACACCTATTGATAGAGTATTTACTAGACTTGGTGCCTCAGACAGAATAATGTCAGGTGAGTTTTCTTTTCCACCTAAGGCTTTATTATTTGACAATTCATTCTGTGTTTTAAGTGATAAACATATCTGCCTTCAGATATATCAGATAAATATATCTGCGTGCATCTGAGTCATTTAAATTTGATGTTTTTCTTCTGGAATGCTTTCAGACATTTGAAATCATTCTATTGTTTCAAGAATTGCATGCGTAATCTGTGTAAAAAGATTTAACCTGGGTAGCTCATGGATTCAAAGAATATGAACCTTAAAGATGAATGTACTGTTTTAGGATTCTAAAGCTCTCCTTCACATATGTGTGTGTTTTAGGTGAAAGTACATTTTTTGTTGAACTGAGTGAAACTGCCAGTATCCTTACACACGCAACAGCACATTCTCTGGTGCTTGTGGATGAATTAGGTAAGACATTACAATTTCCATTTGAAGGCTATTTTTAAAACTTTAGTACAAAGAATTACTTTTCTTGAAGATGGTTGACAGGACAGTTCTCTAAAAGAATGCACTCACCTTTGCGCCATAGACCATATTTGGAGATAAGAGATTGAAGAGATAATGTGAAAAAGTTCTCAGTATTAAGAGATCTCAAGCCTTGGTAATTAATCAAAATATGGATATTTAAGGAGAAACCAATAGGACATTTCTGAAGATGACTGGTACCTGAACAGTATGCTTTAAAGAAATGCACCCCACTCCAAGGGCTGCTAAATGAGACCAGACCTATTTAGCTAAACAGGGCCTATTATTTGGATGCACTAATTGATGTTACTGTTCTATCTTGGTTTTTTTCTTTTTTTCTATTGTAAGGTAGATCCTTTTGGGTATTAGGCAGATATGTAATTTATGCATATTTTACTTTCATAGGAAGAGGTACTGCAACATTTGATGGAACAGCAATAGCAAATGCAGTTGTTAAAGAACTTGCTGAGAACATAAAGTGTCGTACATTGTTTTCTACCCATTACCATTCATTAGTGGAAGATTATTCTCAAAATGTTGCAGTGCGCCTGGGACACATGGTATGTGTAAATTGCTTATGCAAAAGGTTAGATTTTTGAGGGAATCAGGTACTTCCATTACTAGCACATGAATATAATGTAATAAAATATTTTTCTTTTTTAGGCATGCATGGTAGAAAATGAATGTGAGGATCCCAGCCAGGAGACTATTACCTTCCTATATAAATTCATTAAGGGAGCTTGTCCTAAAAGCTATGGCTTTAATGCAGCAAAGCTTGCTAATCTTCCAGAGGAGATTATTCAAAAGGGACATAGAAAAGCAAGAGAATTTGAGAAGATGACCCAATCACTGCGATTATTTCGGTAATTATACTTAGATATAATTTTGCCATGCAGCCAACCTTATTATAACCATAATGGGGG